>NW_004567104.1:34538167-34592712 GCF_000260355.1 Condylura cristata
TTGCATCTCCCTTATTACGAGTGATGTGAACATTTTGAAAAAATTAAAATCCTTGTACTACCTTCTATAATAAAAATGTTACTTCTAATAAGTTATTTTGCTCAATATCTGTATTTTCAAAAATGATTGAAAGGAGTGGTGTGATCAGGAATCCTTACTATCCATGTAATTCTTAAGTTTGTCCCTGAGAACATTGGTTTTTGCTGTATTTTATTGGTAACCATCATGTAGTTTCAAATCAAATCTTTAACCTTTGTTCAACAGACTTACTTGGTTACTGATTCCCACACCACACAGTGATCTAAGTTAAAATAATTTGATCTCTTTGTTTCCTTAAAACTGTATGTATTTCTCCAATATCCAATTAATGTTTTGTTACAGGGATTGGCAAACTTTTTCCTGTTACGATCGACATAAAATAGTTTAGGTGTTGTAGTCAAAAACAAAATCAAGGATATCTTACAGCTGCATATAAAAGTGAAAACAGAATTGTATTGATTATAATAGAGTATAATATTTTGTCTACTCATTAGAAAAGTATAGTAATCTTGGGGGTGGGTTATAATAGTTTTCTTAGTTGGGGTTCAAAGTTAGTGTTCCTTCATTAAATTAAACTGATTATAAAATCAATTCTCAATTCATGGTCTCTGCAAAGACGATCAGGTCATAGCTTGCTAACTTCTGCTTTAGTATAACCAATTTAGCATTTCTTTAATCCTCACACTTTCACTTGATTTGCTTGAGCTTGTCATACTAAGTTCTTTGGATATATTGCCATTCTGTTTGTTATTTGTCATATATAATTAGTTTACTGGAATTGTTATCATTTAGAATTTTGTGATGATTTTACTCATACATGATAGAAATGAGATTGTTAAGGTAACCAAGGGGGGTATCTATGATAATAAACCATCACAGCTTAAACGCTTTGGCTTTAGAACTTAATTGCAACCTTTTCTGTTTTTGTAATTCAGTTTTCTGCTAATAGTTTTGTACATATTTTAATATTCTAGAGTACTAAAATAGTTTTCATTAAAGATACAAAAAGTGAATTAAGCTTCTAGGCCATTATTCATGCATGAATTTGGAATTACCCTGGCCTTGATAGACAAGACAGTGATGGTTGTATATATTGTTTATTACATTTTACTGATTCAGATTTCCACACCAGTAATTTACAACATAAGAGTTTTGTAAACTGAGTTAACTTTTTCTCAAACTAGTTACCTTTTTTATCCCCTACCCTCTAATAAGAAGCCTTTTGCAAAATAATTTAGAATAAAATTCAATACATTTTCTTCAGAGTAAGTTAAAAGTGTAAAGCAAAATGAAATTGAAATCATGAAACATAATTTCTAAGCATGAAGAACACTTAACTTTCTTAGGTTGATTTCATACATAGTGTTTCATACATAGCAGCATTTCCCGGTGGCAGTTAACTCCTGAATCAAAAAATGCTTGGATTTTCAAAACATTTGTAAAAAAAATTCTTTCAGGGACTTTGCAGATAATACTATTTTTCCCTTAAATTCTTCTTTACAATACTAATTATAATAACCCAAGAAATATCTGACATGGTTTCAGACACCTAGTGAAACAAGACAACATTTGGGGGAATCTCTACCAAGAATATTTTTTAAACACATAAATTGTTTTTTGGGGATTTTTTTGCTTTTGGTTTCAAAAATTGTTTTGTACTGCAATCTTTTGTTATCAGTTGCAATAATTTAGAAAAAGATTCTTTGAAAGATTCAAAGAACATGATTTTTTTAATAGTTACTTTTACATAATTATACATATTATGATTTTATATGCTCATTGCAGAAGACAGAAAACAGACTGCAGACATTCAAGTTCTGGCAAAGAAAAACAACTTTTACAAATATTTTGACACACTTTTCTATGAGTGTATATGTTTAAACAAAAATGCCATCTGTTTTGTAGACTTTTTAACTAGTTAATATTGCTCATGTAAAAAAGTTTTGACTAAGTGATATCATTCATATCTCCTCTTTATTACTGCATTGATTCTGAATTACATAGTTGATTCTGAGAATAATAATACCAGTAAGGTAAACTAGTATCACTGCCTCTGGAAAGAAATTATATATCTGGCTTCCCAAAGATTTGATCATTAACTTTCTTATGTAAATAAATGTAACCCAGAGTCCCCAAATGAATTAAAGTTGATGCATTTGAAGAAGTTCTAAACCTGGGAATGCTACAAGTTTTACTAATAACTTTACTAATAATTTCTTACCCAGCCCCTTCCAAATAGAAAAACATAAATTCCAAGTAGGTAAAGGTGAGCTTCAGTTCAAAGTTCACTTTCTATTTTAAATTATAATAAAACTAAAAGCTTGAAAGAAATCAACCATTTTCTGGAATGTAAGTTTTACATGTGTTTCTAAAGGTACACCTTTATTCATTCTAAATATTTACTTATGTTTAGTAATAATTTGACCATTGTTTTCTAGTGAGTAGTTTTAGTGCAGAATTGGTCAGAATTCCATCGCTTGATGATAGAATTTCATCATTATAGCTTCTATACTCTTAGAAACTATTAAAATTTGATGTCTGTTTTTTAGAAAAACCAGTTAGCTCTGTAGCTACTTAAATTATTTGCAATTATAAAGTTGTTATAAGGCAACTAATGTTAATTTCTCTTGTAAAACAATATTACTAAACTATTTTTCACTTAGCCGTAATACATTTAGATAGCTATAGATGTAGCACAGGTAAAAGCTAGTAAAATTTAATCTAATAGAAGCTAGGAAATTTAAAGTTGAAAACAGTAAAATCCCAATGATCTTTTGATCATGTTATTACAACTAGTTAGAAAGAATTAGTTTCTTATGATGTCTATCAGTTGAAAAGGATTAGGAGGGAAAAGATTTAGCAGTGGAGAGGATTGAGAAGGAAAGAAGAGGATATTTACTGCTCTGTGATTTGATTTTTTTTTTTTAAAGATTTATTTATTTGTACATACAGAACTGGGGTACAGGCCAGAGGCTCAGGGGTGGTGAGAGGCTTCACCAGAGACAGAGTAGGGAACAGAACAGGCAGATCGATGAAGTACACTGCTGAGGGGAGCAGTGGGCGGGTCAGGAGAGGTCTGCCACACCATGTGGTCTCCTCCAGGGTAGGCGGGAATTGAACTCATGCAGAAGTGGCTTTAGCTTCTCAGTGCAGTGCTTTAACCCGCTGCGCCACCAGGGAGGGCCTGTGATTTGATTTTTTTTAAGTCATATCTTTGTAGTCATAGAAGCTGAAAAAATAGATGCCTTCAAAAATTGTTTTGTGCTGAAATTTTAGCAAATAAATAAAAAGTTGCGTTGTTTAGAGCCACATTTTATCCCAAATGCTTATCTGAATAATTTTTTTCTTAGTATTGATTTGACTGACGGCTGTTTACAGTTTAATTTAGGCAAAGTGATCAGTGATTTACTGGCTCCCATTTTCAAATATTGGGAAAGTACTGATAGTAGATTAATAAGCACTTTATGTGGTTACACATTTAATCCTTGTGTTAATTATAGAAAGATGATGATGATATCATCACCACCATCATATCCAGGAAGCATTGGATAGTGAAAGGAAATCCTATCTTACTCATGTTTGGTAAATTGTTATCTTCTGTTCAGGGAATTTTGTAGTTCTGGGGATAACAGCCTGATCCTTAGTATTTAAAGCCCATTGAAATCGTATTTAAATGTTAGTAGTTTAGGGTACAAAAAATGTGACCCGAAACTAAAAGAAAAAACCCTGAGTCTTAATAGTGACTATACATAATCAGTTTGAGATGTCTTTGGACTAGGTTTTAATTGTGCTTCATTTAAAGCAATCAGAAGTATAGTGGTGGATTCTTCTATTAATACTTTAAAATACAACTCAGTCTTATCTCACCATCTTCATTTAGCAAAAGTTTATTTAGTATTTTCCATTATCTTATCCACATATTATGTTGCCTGTATATACCTTTCCTAAAAGTATATCAAATGCTGTTATCAAAAAATTCAGAAGGAAATCTTGGCTTGTGGTATGACAGAGAAAACTCATTTTCAGAGGAAGCAAAATCTGCATGACAGACGTGTGTTTAAAATGTTATTAGCAAGTCTCAAAATTTATGAAATATATTTGGGGGGTGGTTAATCTACGAAATCCTGATTTCCTTTTCTATTTTAAAAACATTTATTTTGTAGAAGAACTCGTATGTAGACTAGAGATGCAGGGTATTTACCAGACAGAGTGGGGATCTAACAGGTGGATTCACCAAGCGAAATAACACTGCTATGGGCAAGACAGAAGAGGCCTGCTGTGCCATCTGGGTTAGCTTCCTGACCAAGGGTAGAACTCAGTCTGCAACATTGATAGCACTGATACAATCCCTGGGCCACCTGGGAGCCTCCTGTATTTTATATTCCTTTCTGTAGCATGCCACTATCACTGAGATTACCTGGGGAAATAAAGGATCCCTGTAGATCTGAATCCTTCACTAGTAACTTTTACTTTATGATAAATGTTTTGCATTGCCAAAACAATCATTACCCTTTGGGTGGGAGGGATTTAACTCAGGAATCAAAAGACAAGAATTAAAAATATCTTTAAAAAGAAGTGTAAAGTTAGAGGACTTATACTTTACAATTTTGAAACAATATATAGCTGTGGTATTCAAGACTGTGGGTATATAATATTGATAACATATTATTCAGCTATGAGAAAGAAGGAAATCCTACCATTTTGTGACAACAAGGATGGACCTTGTAGACATTATATTAATAAACCAGACTGAGAAAGACTACTGCATATAGTCAAGGCCAGAGTCAAAGAAACAGCATAGATAGAATAGTGGTTACCTTGGGTTGGGGACCACGAGGAGAGACTGGTAAAGGGTATATAGACTTTGAGCTATACGGTGATAAGGTTTGAGGGGCTAATGTAAAATGGGACTGTAGAGATTTTTGGGCAGTGGAAAGTGGTGGGATTATGAGTGACTGCTCATGAGTAGAGTATTTTAGGGTGATGAACATGTTCTAATATTAGGGAACAGTAATGTTATCTGTGTAAATATGCTAGAAAACCATTGACTTGTTTTTTTTAAAGAGGTGAATTTCATGATATATGAAATATAGACCAATAAAGGTGGTATTTCAAAAAAGATGAGGACATGTGGTAATAGTTTGAGCTATTGATAAATTTGCTGTTTTCTCTGTATTTTAAAGAAAGCAGTACATTATGACCATAGTGCTTCAAATAATTCTGGAAATATTCTTAAATTTGTACTTCCTACCCTCTGGTCCCCCCAAAGGAGTGGGACCAGATCAAGTTAAGTAACAGATGGCACATAAAGGGACCATCCTCCTTCTGTACTAGTTTACCCTCCCAGCCTAAATAAGTTAAATTATCCAAATTAATTAATTATGTTTAAGAACATCGCAGCAGCTTGCTGCTCTTCACTGAATTTGATAGCATTTTAAAACTTGTGCTGCTGCTGCTCCTATAACTTTTTGCTTCTTGCCTTTTGAAAGCCAGAAGGGAAAGTCAGAAGGAACATTTTAGATCACACAAAAAGTGTTTCTTACCAACATTTCAACTCTGTACAGTAGGGTATTGGTAGAAATTGGACAGTCTGCTTGTGGCCAGAGTTAAATATTTTTGCTACTGGTACCTAGTGGGTTTTTTTTTAGAAGACCTAGTAGATGATCGGGAAATACTAGAAGGGATAACATTTTGTATTAGTCCTCTAGAAGTGAAAATATATGGTAGTGATTCCAATGTCATTAGAATTAATATTTCAAAATAGAGTAACTCAGTTTTCTAGTTACCTCATTAGAGAAATTTGCAAGTTTATGGTATAGGACCTAGTTATCCTGATACCCAAATTGTACAATTATTTTATGCAGAAAAGAAGTGAAGATACTTAATTATTTAAAGACACTACATTATATCTATCTATTCTTCTGTGTTATACACTTGTTATCAATATTTTATTTTATTTTTTATTTATTTTTTAAAGATTTATTTATTTGTATGTACAGAACTGGGGTACAGGCCAGAGGCTCAGGGGTGGCGAGAGGCTTCACCAGAGACAGAGTGGAACAGGCAGATCGATGAAGTACACTGCTGAGGGGAGCAGCGGGTGGGTCAGGAGAGGTCTGCCACACCATGTGGTCACCTCCTGGGCGGGCGGGGATCGAACTCATGCTGAAGTGGCTTTAGCTTCTCAGTGCTGCGCTTTAACCCGCTGCGCCACCAGGGAGGGCCTTATCAATATTTTAAAAGCTTTTATTGAATTTATTATAAAATAAACTGGACCATGCATTCCTTTAATCTTGCTGGCACATATCTCATTAACACCTTAACATGTATTGGTTTAGTGAGCGATTTTTGTTAGATGATTTGCTCAAGGAGCTCAGTGATCTCATTGAAGGAAAGAGGTGAACAACTAACAGCAAAAGAATAGGCAGGTTTCCTTCCATAAATCTGAGCAGAGTACAAAGTCAGAAGCATTTTATTTGAAGATAGTACTCTCTGGAAAGGCTTCATAATAGAACTAATTTGCACTGAATCTTGGAACATGAACAAGTATGGACATTCACCATTTAGAGGAAGGGAGTGGAGGACATACATACTAATTTGGGCAAAGGTGCTTGATACCAAGTTCTGTTGTGTTTTGATTTATGGATTTAAGCTTAAGAGTCTGAATTTTTTTAGGAGAGAAAAAGCTGGAGATGTGGGCATTGGGTAGGCCCTATAGGCAATTGGAAACCTTTGCAACATTTAAGCAGAAAAGTAATAACTTTATTTTTTTTTCTTTTTTGGCTTTACCCTTGCTTTAAAGACAACTCAGTTGTAGAAGTTTAGTGACCTCTGGTGTTGAAGTGTTAAAATGCAAGTCAGTGAAAGATATTTGGACCACTCTGCTTTTTCTTGTCAGTGTTGGCATTATTTCTAAATCATAATTCCTGATTATATTCATAGCTTTCTGGATAAATTCATAATTAAATATAAGAAATGCTAACAAATGTGGATGGGATGAAGTACAAATGAAAACAAGATATTTAATCATAAGGGGTGAGCAGTATCCCTGAATGGATGTGGTAGACTGATCTCTGATTCTTTCCACCGCCACCTCTCATGATGTTTTGGTATGGAGGGCTAAAGAAAAGGCATATTTTTACAATAAAAGTTGGAAAAGTTGATAAACTGGATTACCTACTATTTTAAGTGGTGTGATAATTTTTTAGATTGTTCCCCTTTATTATGTGAACAGTCATACTTATGAAAGTGCATGTAAGACATCTGTGCAGTTTCATTTCCTTCAAATCACAGGCTCAAGTTTTTAGGAATAAATACTACATATATACACACATATATGTGTATATATTTTAGAGTCAAAGTTAACAATAATTTGATCTTTCGTTGTCTCTCAAAATACAAAGGAACTAAGACTTGTTTTGTGTTGAAATCCATGTCAAGTACCCTTTTTTATCTATAATGAAAAAGTTTATATAGTTTCAAAGATTCCAGGTACTACAGTTCAATTAAATAAGATGGGAGTGTACTCAGCTTAATAGAAGTAAAACCAAGAAATCTTTTGAGAAGTAGGATTTGTTAAAATGGCTGACGCATGTTGTATTAATTTCAGGTGGTGATGCATTCAGAATCTTTGCTCTTCCTAATCTGTTGCTCTTTTGCCTTTCAACCTTTCATATTACCATCGATGCGTTATCAAACCTTCATTCTTGTTAGCACTCACTGTTTTCTACTTAATACTTAATTGTGCAAAGAATATACTTCTAACTGATTCACTTCTTTGATTCCTTAAGTAAAATAAGCTCTTGACTATCTCTAGATTCCTTCCCTCAACCCTTTCTTTACTTCTAGAGCAGTGTAGCATTTTTTACCTCACACTTAATTATGTGATCTTGCTGTACTGATCTTGGCTGATTATGGTTGATTTATGTACAAGCCTTTTTACCCTAAAGGACAAGAACTCAGTAAATGTTTTGAATGAGTAAATGACATGAGAAGCTGGAAAATTTTTTTCAAATGCTTCTTGGTTATATCTTACCTTTTCATTTTTAAATTCCTTTGCTTCTAAAATCATCTTTGCTCTTAAAAAGTGTGTATATTTATAAAATAATTCTGATTTTACGGTTTGACAGACTTTGATACCTCTAATGCTAGCCTTAAAATAGCAACTAAGGATAAACATCTGGTAGTGTTTTGAATGGTAACGTCAACCCAAATTTCATAATGGCTTGATTACTATTTAAATCAACTTCATAAATATGTAATTTACACAGAATAAAATGTACCTGTTCTAAGTATATAGTTCAGTGAGTTTTAGCAACATTTGTATTCACCATCCTTATAGATTTAGAACAACTCATCACCCCTTCTAATGTTCTGTAATGTTCTTGATAATCTTAAGTTGGCCAAATACTGGGTTCACCAGGGTAGTCATGCACAGAGCAGTACAGTTAATTATCCTGTTTATGCCCTTTTGTGGTCAGTGTACCATCTCTTTTCTTAGGTGATCATTGGTTTGTTTTCTATCACTACAGATTAGTTTTTCCTGTTTTGGAATTTAATATGAATGGGATCATAATAGTGCATTTATTTTTTATCTGATCTTTTCTGTTTTTGAGATTCAGCTATGCTGTTGATTGTAATACCTCTTCTGTATTTTGCTATTATACTCTGTTACATGAATACACCACAATTTTTTTTACATTCACCTATGTGGGTGAACATTTGATATGTTTGTATCTCATGGATGTTATGACTAAAGCTACTAGTGAATGTTTGCTTACAGCGGCTTTTGAAGACATGCTTATATTTCTGTTGAATAAAAAGCTATGGCTAACATTGCTGGCTTTATAATAAGTTTATGTTAACTTTATAAGAAATAGCCCACCTGTTTTCTAAAGTAGAAAGTTTTATTCCTTCACTCACATGAACAATGTATGTGAGTTTCACTGTTCTACATTCTCATCAATACATGATTTTTAATCCTGACAACTTTTTCACTTTAATAGGAGTATTTGACTATTTACATTCAGTGTAATTATCAATATGTTTGAGTTTAGGAAATCATTCTTGTGGAGTTCTTTTGCTAGTGCCATTTTTCTTTGTTCTCTTTTACTGCCATCATACGGAAATTAGTAGTTTTTTTTTTAATTTTCTGTTAGCTTTTTAAAATTATTCCTCCTTGTTGCATTTAGAGATTATTCTGGGAAATAGACATCTTTATTGTAGTCTACAAATAATATATCACTTCACGTATGAAATTCGAAGGTAATTTTTCCATTTTTCTTTTCCTGTATGCACATTTTACATCTACAACATTACAACTGTTTTGGTTTAAGCACTGTTCTAAAGAAATTTAAAAGCAAGTATAAAATGTCATACTTTGATCCAGATAATAACCATTTTCTGTGCTCTTTATTTCTTTGTGTAGATAAGAGAATGTCAACTTAGCAGAACTCTTTCCATCCTGAAGTACTTTCAAGTCTGTTTTTTTAAGCTTTTCGTTATAACCTTAATGATACTACAAATTCTTAAATTCCTTGCATGACTTGAAGGTTCATCTTTCATTTTATGGTATATTAGTGAGACTTAGGAAAAATTTTTAAAATTTTCTCGTTTCTGCCATTAATATTGGGTAGACCATTTTAATGAATCAACTGCACTTGCATTTGAATGTCTACCCCTGGCAAACTGTAACTTTGAGATGCGAGTTTACCTTAGGTAACCTTAAGTTTCTTTAGAAGTAAAATGGAGCGATAGAGCATAAAGTTTAAGTGAGAAAAGCGAATTAATATGCTTAGCACAAAACTTTTACTACTGGCTGCTCAGTGAACAGATTTTTTTCTTTTTTTTTTCTCCTTTACTTCACTGATGTAATTTTTGAAAGAAAAACTTACATATGCTATCTCTATTTAGTCATTTTAAATTATTACAGTTCATTATGATTGGCCTGACAAGGTCAACAGGGAACTCTCCTTGGTTAGCTGTAGCAAGCACCTTTTGGACTGTCTTTGACCTGGGATTTAGACTACTTACTTAAAAAAAAAATGCTTATTGCTAGAAAAAGCTAACCACCATCATTTGAGCTTTCAGTGAGTTCTTTTTGTTGATGGAGGATCTTGCATTGATAATTGATTGCTGCCTTTGGAAATATATCAAAACAAGACAATAATAAAGATTATTACACTGATTGGCTTTTTCTTTTTATGAAAGATTTCTTCATGGCAGGAAATGCTCTTAGTATTTTGTGCGTGATAGAGTTTCTTTAAAAATTCAGTCACTCCTCTCAAACCCTGCCTTAACTAAGTTTATATAATATTCTAAATCCTCCATTGTCATTTCAGTAGTGTTCACAGCATCTTCACCAGAAGTAGATTACCTTTTAGGAAACCACTTTCTTTGTTCATTCATTATTATAAGATCCTCATCTGTTAAAGTTTTATAATGAGATTGCAACAATTCAGTTATGTCTTTAGGCACTACATCTAATGTCCTAGCTTTTTTGTTTCTTTCACTGCATCTATCATTGCTTCCTCCACATCATAGTATCTGGGTAGGTGGTATACGAGGAGAGGATTCTCTTTTCACTATAACAAGAAAAAAAAAAGTGCATTATGTAGGCACAGAGACATTGTAAATCTTGTTATTCTGAGTATTGTAATATTTCAACAAATTCTGAAAGTTTATTATAGGCATTATTTACATATAATAACTACACACATTAAAAGCCCATAACTTAGCAAGTTTTGACATAGCTATATACACCCATGGAGATACCATTATTGTCAAGTCAAGATAATGAACAATATTCATAACCCCAAGTAGTTTCCTGGAACCTCTTTTTATTACTACCTCCCCATCAGCACCTTACATCCATGGATCTTATTTCTGTCACTATGAACAGAAAATTTTCTAAAATTCCATGTTAATGACAATATACAATAGTTGCTCTTTTGAGTCGTCTTTTCCTCAGCATAATAATTCATAGATTTCCATGTTCTTTTTCCAGTAAGTAGCATTCCACTATCTGGTTTTACTACTAGCTTTTATTTATTTACCTGATAGACATTTGAATTGTTTCTACTTTTGACATTTGAAAAAACATTTTATGTACATTTGGTTATAAGTCTTTATGTGAATATAAGCCTTCATTCCTCTTGGCTAAACACTTGGAAGTGGAACTGATGGGTGTATGGAAAGTATATGGTTAACTTTTTATAGACTGCCAAAATACTTTCTAAGATGCTATACCATTTTACATACTACTATCAATGAATGAACATTTCATTTGCTCTATACCTTCATCATGACTTGGTATATAGTCTTTTCACTTTTGATTTTAGCTTTCTTGGTTTGTAGGTTATAATTTACAGTTTTAATTAACATTTTTCTCATGATTAATGATGTTGAGCATCTTTTTATATGCTCATTTCTTCTGTTTTCATGGTCTAGTATTTGGTCATTCTTTTGCCTATTTTTATTGGCATTATCTTCTTAATTATTAGAGTTCTTTGTACTTTCTAGGTACAAGTCCTTTGCAGAATATATATTCTGCAGATGTTTTTGCCTGTAATTGGCCTTTTTGTTTTCTTACGTCTTCTGAGTCTTCTGAAGTTGTTTTTTTTTTTTTAAAGATTTATTTATTTGTGCATACAGAACTGGGGTACAGGCCAGAGGCTCAGGGGTGGTGAGAGGCTTTACCAGAGACAGAGTGGGGAGCAGAACAGGCAGATCGACGAAGTACACTGCTGAGGGGAGCAGCGGGCGGGTCAGGAGAGATCTGCCGCGCCATGTAGTCACCTCCAGGGCAGGCGGGAATCGAACTCATGTGGAAGCGGCTTAAGATTCTCAGTGTTGTGCTTTAACCTGCTGCGCCACCAGGGAGGGCCAAGTCTTCTGAAGTTTTTTTTTAAAAACAGATTTAAAATTTGATTGAATGCTGAAAGCTTTATGAAATCTAAAGAATTAGAATGAACAAAAAACATTTTGAAATTCTTACTTTATCTTGATCATTCACTAGTTGTGACACAAAACTTAAGGTGCTTATCATTACATTTCACTTCTCCAAGCAACTATTCTCAAGTTGTCAATGGTTTAATATTTTATTTAAAAAAAATTGTTTTAATCCAGACCCTAGAATCATAAATAACAGTAGTATGCATTGTCCCTCTTCAGTGTGCTCTTTTTTTGTTTGTTTTAATGTTTCTTTCTGTCATTTTGCTTATACAGCCAGGTCTATATACTTCCTCTTCTGGCGTCTACTATAGCTCTATAGGAATAAAGTGCTCTATTTCCATCTTGTAATTACACCATTTTTTTCCACACACAAATACATAAATTTATTGTAGTGGGAAATCGCTTACATTTTTAGTATATGTATCAAGCACACAGTTCCTTGTATACAGCATACACTCACTAAATATTCAGTGATTAAAGTACTGATGAACCTGTTTCAGTAAGATTCTCCTGACTAACTTACAGATTAAAAAAAAAAATCTTTGGCTCTACTAAACTAAATGAATAAAAGACATTCGTATTTCAAGTGCCATCATTACCAATAGATTGTTTTTCTATATAGTATGAAGATGGTTTGTTTTTACTTGAATTTTTTTTTTTGACAATCCTGATTTAACTCTACTAAGATGAAAGTCAGTATAGAATAGTATAGCATGGATAGTAGTCAGTTATATTAAATGTATTTAACAAAGTCTGTTCTGTTTAATAAGCTATATGTTTTATAACTTTGTGTTGCTTTTTCTAATGAAACCAATATATTAAAACATACAAGATTTTTTAAGTGAATAGAAAATTTTAGCAAAAATTTGCTTACTTTTCTTAGGTCCTGGGCACACCAACAAGGGAGCAAATTAGAGAAATGAATCCAAACTACACAGAATTCAAATTCCCTCAAATAAAGGCACATCCTTGGACTAAGGTAAGTCAAAATGAGTTTTTAAAATGTACATTAAAAACTAACTAAAACTGGGTTTCCTCATTGTTCTTAAAACTAAGCTATTTTGAAGCTGATCACTTACTGCCTGCTTACAAAGTATGCATCAGTTCTGCATGTAAAAGTTGTCGGGTAATTTTACTTAAGCTACTCATTGATTGTATGTAGTTTCATCCCTATTGATTTCCTGTAGGCAGTTTCCAGCCTGGGCTTTTATTTGTAGAGGAGGACAGTGCACTTAAATTATTAAAATAAGGAATTTCATTAGGTGGAGGATCCTATGTGTAAATTTGACTACTTAAAATTCAGAAGTTAATTTCCTTACATAGAGTTTTTAATTGGCTCAACAGCACATTTGTGTATAAAAACATACATTTTACATATTTTCTTTATTTTTAGACTATTAATATAAAAATCTTACTGTAGGTAATAGTTTATTTTACTACTTTAGGTTACTTTCTTTTTGCTATTTTGGGAGCAGGAATAAAAGCAGATATGAATCTTACCTTAGGGTATACATTGGAAATAATTGATATGTTAACATATTATCTTATCAAAATCTTAACCTCAACATTAGATGGAACCAGTTCTAAGACCAAAAGTACTAATTTACCAGAAGACTTTTAAATCCTTTGATTCTTTAATTGAAATGCTTTAAAAGGTATTTTTAAAAGATTTTTTGCATTTCTGTTTAACTTGCGCATAGGGAAAAAAATAAGAATATCTTAATACAGTTTATGACTATAGTGAATGGCTAGCTTCCTCATTTTATGAGGACCTTTGGCCCAAGAGACCAAGTGATTTTTCATAGGTGATTTGTGACAGAGCCAAGATTAAAGTCATAAATTTACAAGTGTGTGTGCGTTAACTGCTTAATCTTTTAAATGTCTGTTTATGTGTCGTGCATTCTTCTCCCCCATTTATTTATATTTCATTATATATTTTTGTGGCTTATATATGTTCAAGTTTTTGATATGCATTTCAAGGTGATACTTTAATTAAAAATGTGTTTGTTTTGAACATTGATAAGTTCATTTACTTGGTTATAGATGTCTTATCGTATGAAATGAAGTAATTTCGGACTGTAGGTGAACTAATATACGTTTACCAGACTCAATGCATGTGTCTTTCTCACTCTTACTATATTGTGATTCCAGTTACTTTATTTCAAGTTCTCACAATCTCATTACCTCTCTTCCATTTGGAAAATCTTGTCACTAATTATTTTTTATTTAGAGTCAAAGACCTCAGTAGTATATTCATCTGGAATATATATGGTAGCTTTCATTGACCAAGAATGCAAGGTGTTATTCTCCTTTAAATTTTATAATAAATTCTGACTAGTTTAAGATAAATCATTACTTGATCATTGTACCTTAGATTCTTTTTGAATTTGGCTCAGAAGGTACCTAGGTTCTCTCAGATACTCCTAAGTGACTTACTTGGATTTGAATACTGAGTTTCAACTTGAATTTTTAAAATTATTCCAAGTTAAAGTTTTTATAATAGGTGTTTTCTATAATAGGTGATTTCATCCTTGTTAAATAAACAACTAAAACAAGTGAATTCTATGTAGTAAATAAATATAGGGAAATGTTTCAGAGTGCTCACTATTAGTATGGATGAGATGAGTGTAGGTGATTTTCTGGGTTTTGCATTTCCAGTTTTCTTTAATGTGCATTTTCAAGCTCTTTCAGTGTAATATAAGTATACATCACATATTGACCTCAATATAAATTTTTTAACTAATATAATGCTGAAATTGGGGCCATAAACTCTTTATTTAACATTCCTTGTATGTATGATTTATATCAACATTGCCAGGGTCTTCCTTGGTGGCTCACGGGTTAAAGCACTGTGAGGCTGTTGCAGCCTCTGCAATATGAGTTTGATCCCCAGCCAGGTAGGTGACCCATTTGGCTTGGCCAGTCTCTCCTGTTCTGCCCAGTGCTCTCCTCAGCAGTGTCAATCCAACACTGTTCCGTTCCCCACTCTGTCTCTGGGGATCCTCTCCCTGCCCCCCTGCATCTCTGGCCTGTACCTCAGTTCTTGTGTGCATAAATAAATAAAATCTTTAAAAAAAACAGATTGCCATATATTCCATATATTCATATATTCCAGTTTGCCCCTGCTTCTCCCACCCCCCCCCCTTGTTAGCTCTCTTCAGTTCAAGTGTTAACCAGGATGGAATATGGAAAATGATCAATTACAGTTAGAAGCAGAAGGTTTGTGGTAAACTTGTGTGCTTTATGCAAACTTCTTTTGCATTTATGATTCTTGATGCTTCTATATTTTGCCTAATGCTTTTCAAATTTGAATAATCTGTATAAAAACCTTTTACTTGTTTATTAGGTTTCTATCTCCAGTACTATACTCAGTTTTCCCACCGATTTTGTCTGTTAAGCCAATGTGAACTCTTTATGTAGGTTACCTTGACTCAATTTGGGTTCACTCGGAATATACATTTATCATGTGATAAGTGCACTTCTGTTAGTTTCTCATTAGAACACACAACTAGTATGGTATTACCATGGTTGTAAATATAAAACCAAATTCAGTCAGAGGAAACTGTGGAACTACTTCATTATCTGTGTGATTCAGAATATACTTACTGACTTTTTTTTTTAAAGATTTATTTATTCATACAGAACTGGGGTACAGGCCAGAGGCTCAGGGGTGGTGAGAGGCTTCACCATAGACAGAGCGGGGAGCAGAACAGGCAGATCGACGAAGTACACTGCTGAGGGGAGCAGCGGGCGGGCCAGGAGAGGTCTGCCTCGCCATGTGGTCACCTCCTGGGCAGGTGGGAATCAAACTCATGCGGAAGCGGCTTTCGATTCTCATTGCTGTGCTTTAACCCGCTGCGCCACCAGGGAGGGCCCGCTTATTGACTTTTTTAAAAAAGATTTATTTGTGCATACAGAACTGGGGTACAGGCCAGAGGTGCAGGGGTGGTGAGAGGATTCACCAGAGACAAAGTGGATAGCAGAACAGGCAGACTGAGCAAGTACACTGCTAAGGGAGCAGTGGACCAGACAAGAGAGGTCTGCTGTGCGATGTGGGTCACCTCCTTGGGCAGAGAGCGAACTCATGCTGAGGCAGCAGTGGCCAGCTTTATAGTGCTGTGTAGTGCCGTGCTTTTTAACCCGTTGTGCCACCAGGAAGGGCCCCGTTTATTCATTTTTAAAAGATAGGTTATTATTAAATAGACATGCAAACTTTAAATTTCTGGAGGGAACTGAGATATCTGAACCCTAATTATGTGATAATGGCACCAGCTTGAGAATTGTTCTCTTAATGTTAGGCAGCCAGTGACTTTTCTGCAACATAAACAATATTATTTTCTGAAGAGATGGGCTTATTGTCTTTGGGTGGCCAGGCAAACAGGAGTCTGGAAACAAAAGCTGCTATGCTTTAATTGCAGTCTTGTGTTAGACCCCACATACATGCTCTTTAGAGCTGTGGACATGTGAAATCCCTTGTTTTCATGGCTGCACTGTCGTCAGCTATCACCTTCAGGATTGGACCACCAGCTTCCAAGCTGGTGTTCTCAGAAGAGGAGGCAGTCAAAATAAAACATGGGAGAAATGTCTTCTATGCAAACACTGAGGTGAGAGGATTCAGATGTATAATAAAGATAGCAAACTAAAACAAGGCAATGAGATGATCCTAATGTGTACAGCAGGAATCTTCACAATTTAGAGAAATCCAGTAACTGGCCCCTAACTTAATAGCTAGGACAACATAATTCATTGATAATGTACTTGTGGTTTAAGTAAAAAAAGATATAGGTGCTAATAGTTTGAAACACAAACCATTACTGGGAGTGGGTTTAAGAAGGATAAAGATCTCTGCATTGGTGTATGAATGTACAATTCAAAGAATAAAAGGCAGGTGGAAAGTAAAAAGAAGGTCATGCAAAAAGTATATCAGGTGTTAGAAAATTAGCTAAGAGATAGAAGAAAAGAGGAAGTTTAAATTCTGCGTTTAGTAAATGGAGAAGACAGTGAAATGACTGTTTAAAGTATGAAGTAGGGTTCCAGTTTAAACACTGCTCTTAACTCTTTGTGCCTCAAGGTTTTTCTTTTGTAAAATAACAGTTGGCGATAATGTCTTTTCTATGGGTTCTTTTGAAAATACAGCCAAAATATGCATCTAAAGGATTATTTCTTATTAATGCTAAATAAATGAAAAGATTCTACTTCTAATAGAACCCTGTGATTGTCTTCTTTATCCCACTACCCTGACTTAGGTCATCATCATATCACAGAATTGTTAAAACAGTCTCCTACCTCCTGATTTCCCATGTTCAGTTTCATAATCTTCTTGCTGTCAATGTCAGTTTTCTTAAACACACACATGATACTGTCACTCCTTTTTAAAATCCATCTCTGATACCTCATTGTTTTAGGAAATTTTCAGCATTTATGTTAACTATGTCACTGTATACATACAAAGGTGATCATATTAATATAGTTATTAATTGTATCCCTTTATTTAAACAAATGTTCTAGTTTGGATGACAAATTATACAGTCACTCTGTTACTAATCTTTTCTATCTTTCTTTTCCAGAAAAACCAAGAGATTTAATTCTTGTTCTGCTCCTAACATTCTCTGAGGCATCTCATCCTTAGGACCCACTCTTTCCCCGTTTCTCCAGCTCCTTTGTCATTGGGGTAACATATAGTTAGGCAATGAATGTAAAGACTTAGGAGTTCAGTATGTAGGTAGTTAGGTATAGTTAGAATAGGTTTAAGGACTTCTAATAAGGTTATGTTGTGTTTTCTATATGCCCTTCCTAGCCTTCCCTTTTGCCCGGTTTCTGCCAACCTTTTGTTTAAAATCTTTCAGGACAAGTATTTCCCCTTTATCCTAGTAATAATCCTGTGGGCTCAGTTAAATAACACAGATATTTCTGTATATCCTTTTAAAGTAAAGAAATTTATAAATGATATAACTGGTTAGTGAAACAAAGTTGATTAGAATATCAAGGGCCTGATCTCTTTTAGTTAGAATAGGGCTATTTAATATGCTAGCTACATATGTGCATATTTTCCTACATGTAGCTCACTTTAAAGAGACCAAGCTGAAATTCTTGCTCTAGTGAACCTGTCCTCCTAACGGTTTCCCACAGAAACCAGACTCATTTCTACCTTGCTAGTGTCTTTTTTTCCACACTTAGAATGTTCTTCTTCTTTGTTTACATGTATTAACCTTTTATTCAGACCTCACTTTCATGAAATAAAATTATTTCTCCATAATTATTTCACCACATAACTCCTAAAGGACCTACGAAGTCATAACATAATGTGTTATAGCAGTTCATAGTTTATCTTTCATAATAAATGAGTCTTTATTCAGTATAAAGTAGATACCAATTAACTCAAAATTATTACTAGGTTTTTGGTATTTGGGATAGTTTAGTTAATAGTTACGTGTCTGTAGGATAAGTGAGACTACAAATCACTAGTTAGGTATCTCAGTAAGCATTGTACACAAAAATCAGACCTTACGTATGTGATTTCTTAAAATACTTTCTACATACTTCAAAATGAATGATACTACAATTTCCAACTAGCCAACAAAGTAAGCAGAAATTTGAGTATGCAATCATTTCAGCTATCAAAGGAATCAGACTAGACTGTAAATTAATTATCCTTTGTGCTTAAAACTAAAGGAAATCTTGCTGTACTGTTTTATTCATTCATTCATTTATTTATTTATTTTTAAACATTATCTTCCAAATTTAACATTTCTCCCAAACTTTCAACACAAGGTTTTTCAGAATTTGGTAAACTCATCTGTTCCAGCTATAGTTTTAACATTATCAAAAAATGCCTAGTAGGGGGTCGGGGGTGACTGCTGTCAAAGTTGTTTTTTGTTTTTGCAGGTTTACTTTATCTACTTTTTCTCATCTCTCTGCCTTAACTCATTTTGTTTGCATATATTCCAGAAAGCATAAAAAAAAAGTTGGAAATTTCTGTTGGCTACTTAAATTTCCACTTTGTTTTGTTCTGTTGCTTAGGTAAATCAGTTTTTATATTATTATTCAACCTCCTCTGCCCTGAATTTAATATTTATATATATATCACTTGTGGTCTCAACTGAACTTTATTCCTACATCTTTATTTATTGCTGTAATAATGACATATTTTCTAACATCCATTTTCCTGTGTATAGGCTTCCTCATTTTTTTATTATAGTGGTTATATTCCTATCTCTTTGTTGGAAATTATATACAGTGAAATCCAGCTCCTTGGATGGTTAATCCATATATAGTGGAATAATCATTTTTAAAAAATACTAAGATGTAAGTTTCAAAATCATTTGGTTAGGATAGATTGAAAATCTACTTTTAACATACCATTTGTCTTTAAAACCCATTATCTCCTATATAACTAATACTATGCCAGATACCATAAAGGATGCAAAAGAAGTAAATATATAGTCCTTGTCCCTTGAAAAACTTGCTAGTTGACTCTGTTAAAGCAGATATTGAAAATATGGTGTGTGTGTGTGTGTGTATGTGTATCTCCATGTACTTTATCATGTGCTGTAGGTATTCAGAGGTGTTTCACATCTCATAGTGTATTACAAGTTTGTCTCCAGTGAGATTAGGGGGAAAGAGGAAGTCTCCCTAAGGGTGATAAAAACACTATTATGAGTGTGCTGTTGGAAGAAGGATTTGGATTTGTTTGGGTGTAGATAGGGGAAGGAATTACTGTATCTTGAAAAGACATCCCATAAAATGAGGAACTGTGGATAAAAAGAAAATATTCTTGTATTCTTGGGAACGTCAACCTGAACACATTAACTCTCTTAAGAACAATGAAAGATTAAATTGGATACGTAGATATTTAGTAAATAATCTGTGTGAGTCTATAATACTATCTTAGTGATGATATCAAAGGGAAAAATTATATTGCATAGTTATGCTGATATCAAAACATATATAATGTGTCTTATGTGTAGTAGAGCTCAGTAAAACTCAGTAAAGTTTTTATTTAGTGCAGTTGAAATTTATTGAATACTATCTATGTCATGGCTAAGGAAGTGATTATGTTTCTTGAGAATTATTTACAATATCTCAGCACTTAGGTAGGCTTAAACTCTTTTCTTAATTTGATTAATTAGCATAATTAACTATTAAACTAATACATGACATTATCTTCGTTTTAGTCATGTATTTAGATTTAGAGATTGCAAGTAATTTTAGATGATTCATAGGTTATTTGAGAGTCAATATTAGGGTTGCCTTTTATGAATGTTCATGGTTTATCAGTTTTTAACATTGGATGCTTGTATATTTTGTATATTTTGACCACAGAATGATGTCTGTGTTGTACATTTATTACAATGAAAATTAGAGCAAAGTAGCTTAGAACAGGCACTTTTATTCTGTGTTTCTTTGGTTAATTATTGCCCATAGTCATTTTTACATTGCTCTGGTTAGCTGTATATTACAGTGGAATTGTTGAGTACTGATACTGTGATAATCAACCATAGGTGTGGGATATGACATATGACTATAAATGGTAATTTCAAATGGCAAGGTTCAATCATAACAGTTAGCTCTAGGTTGTCATTTGATATTTGATGGCAAAGGTCTTTTTTAGGATCTATAAGGGGATATTACCTCTGTTGTTTTTGTTATCCAAATGCAAATTTATTTTTAATAATTCTTCATTAAGGACTCATTTGCATTTGCTCAATACCACAGACTTTATTTCTTAAAAAAAAGTTTTTTTCTATTAATTTCTTGTATGGATTAGTATTTGTGATGAGAATTTGTTTCAATTTAAGAATTGAGTTGCTGCACAGGTGAGGTAGTATTTGAATACTTACAAGTTCATGTCAGTGTTTTGGTTCTTTACAATTTTTCCTTTCTCTTTGCTTTTTTTTTTCTTTTGTTTATTTTATTTTTTATTATTATTATTTTTGCTTTATTCTGTTGCTTTATTTATTTACTTTTGTTTAAAGTTTTTACAAGGGGTGTTTTGGGCTCTTCATGGCCTTGCTGCATACTTGGCTGGCCATATTTAGTCTGCGCACTAATTGTTAGTTGGCCCGGTTGACTCTGTGCTCTCAGTTCTTTCAGTCTGTTTTTTCTATTTTTTGTCCACATGGTTGTGTTTTAGTTCATGAGAGATTTTTATCCTGATGGGCCGGATTTTAATCCGTGTACTAAATTTTAGTCTGCAGACTAAAAGTAATCCGCGGATTATTTATTTTTATAAATTATTTAATTCTCCCACTGGAAACTATCCTAAAAGAATGTTAAATTCTCTTAGAATAGCCAAGGGAATTCACAGCTACTGGTGAGTTCTGCCAATTTTTGTCCTCAATACCTAGACATAATAGACCCTACAACCTCTCAGGCATATTTTGGCTCCTTTGTGCCTAGGTGTTGGTGTACATTACTATGCATGTCACCTATAACTGTGACTGTCCCTTAGTTGTATTGCTTATTGTATATATTTTTGTTTAGCTTTTGGTGGGTGAATTGGGCATATTTTCAGATGGAATTGTGTTGAATTTGTAGTGGTCAAAGACAGGATATTTTTTTTCAGTGAGTTTTTCCAAAAAGAACGTTCTATATTTATTTTTCCTAAGTAATGGGTGCAAGGGTATATGAGGGGGCAAAGCCCACAATAGAAAAAGTAAGTTTATACCCTCACTCCTGAGGTGATATGTCAATTTCCTGAAGAATCCTAAGATAATGAGAATGTCAGCTAATATCTTTTAGCAGGGAAAGTCAATCCAAAATGGAGAATAATCCGCGGTGGCCTGATCCTTTTTAGCTCACATAAATTGAAAATACTTGGCTTGAAATCTATAGTAATACAAGTTAAATTTATTACATTCCTCTCATTGCTAATAATTTAGCAAAAAAAAATGTTTATACTGTGTAACTGGAATATATTAATAGAGAAAAATTAGCATATTGGGAACTCCTATCTTTAAAAACAGGCAAATACCTCCCCTCCAAGCCATGTCACTGGACTATGATTCCAGGTCGTAGAAGACCAAACACTTTACTTTGGGAATTTTACTTATAGATTTCATTTTGATTTTAACTTTTTTTGGTTTTGTATTTTTTTAATAAACGCACTGGCATTGGAACATAATAAACTAAAATTAAAATGTTTCTTTACTGTGCCTCACCATTGCGCAATCAAACAATTTTTTGCATACACTGTGGTGAAATAATTTTTAAAACTTGGACTTGCTACTGTGGAGACTGATGTTTAAAGTTTATAACTGTATAAACATTTTCTATGTCCCCCCCCCACACCATGGATTTCTTATAACATTGGATATATTTTTCCTTGCTGGACTATTCTCTTTTGGATTGACTTCCCCTGTTTGGATTATTTCACTGCATTATCATCTTTAGGATTCGTCAGGAACAGGACATTTCACCTCAGGAGTGCGGGTATGTACTTAATTTTTTTTTCTCCCGAAAGTTTCAGGGCTGATCTGTCGAATGAAGGGAAAAACTTCCTTGAAATGCTAAGCAGTTATTCTTAGAATTAATAGTAAAGACAGTGTAGGTAGCTTGATTCTGTTTTCATACACTGTATGGCATAGGCTTTGTTTATGGTATATTTAGATTGTTAGTTTCCTGAGTGATTTACCGATATCTAGATTAGAGCTTAAGAATTGTGGAGTTTTTAACTTATTGTTTTTGCAAAAAATGAATATTAATGAAGATCCACAGAATCAAAGATTCTAAGTGCTAATTAAATGAGTAAGGAATGAAATCGTAGCAGAAAATCCTTTCTTAAAAGCTAAATTTCAGTTACTGGTTTCCTTTTCTTTAACATAAAGATAATCTAGGGAGTTGTTTTCTAGTTTGGGCTGTAATTTTTTTAATTTGCCTGCAAGCACACCCTGTATTATGGTCAGAAATCTGAATTTTGGGAGATGATGGGTTTTGACTCCATGTGATTTTTATGTAATCTTTATAGACTACTAAACCCCAAGACTTTTCTTATTAGAATCTCTCAAAGGTTTGAGAATAATAACAGATAATTTCTTGAACTGCAGATTGTCTTTAACACAGGTTTTTGAAAATCTTTATTGTTTTTAACTCTTTGATTATATGGATTAGGGTCTCCTGGCAACATAGGTTAATATGTGCCTTAGTACCTTAGTACCAACCTATAGGCAGTAAGATACCAAAAAGATGTGAATGCTGTTTTTTAAATAATCAAATATAAACTTACAATACTGGTTTACTAATAGCTATAATACGAAGTCTTCATTAATATGAACATTTTCAATTTTAAATATATACCCACTATGCAGCTACCCTACACTTGAATGTTGTCAGGAGATATTTATTTCTACTTTTGTTGGTATTTTCTTTTCTACTGAATGTGTTCCCATATTGGTGCATGTTGATCACACTAACAAAATAAAACCATGTGTTGTTATATAAATGAACTTTCCCTACAAGATAGAATGTCACTAATGCTTAAACTTTAAAAAACTTTTGTTCTTTCATTTTTCCACCTTTTTTTTTTTTTAAACATTTTGAGTTTGATTATGGACCTTACTGGGGAACAATAGAGAAGAAAGTGTCCTGTCAAATAACATAATACCTTAAAAGTTTCTTTGACTTGAGGAAAGTCAGGTTATTCAAAAGCAGTGTTGTTGTTTTTTTCCTTACAGATGATTTTAAGATCCTACTTAACTAATATCTCAATTACCTAATAATACCTAATAATAAACTTTACATAAATATAAAAGCAAAAAAGTATAGAAAGTACTTACTGTAGAAAATACTCTTACAGTCTCTTAAAATGTAGTAAGTTCTATAATGGTAACTAGTTTTCCTAAATTTGGCCAAAATGAATAACCAGATGTTACATGAACCACTCCTATTAGGAAACCTTAGCCTCTTAGGCTCTCTTCCATGCTTTGTCACAATCTGTGTGTCCTTTCTTCACTTAAGGGTCTATTTTCCTGTCCATTTGTGCATGTGTGCTTTTCTTTATGTGTATGTATTACACTTCTGTACCTTCTATTTGAATCTGAGTTATTCCTGTCAAAGAATATGTTTCATTTTAAATTGTCACAGACTTTCTATCCATCTACTAACATAATTTCTATTCCCCCCTTCTGCTCTAATTTTGTAACTGTTCATAACTTAGGACAAAATAATATTTTCATAAGTCTGTGTATTGACTAGGAGTTTTAAGATGTAGATGTGTATCAAAATTTCTATCACTTTAAATAAATTAGTGTTTTACTTAAATATAACCTTCAGTTGAGTTTTTCTCTGAGCTAATGGCTCCTAATGAAAATACAATTCTTTCTCCTGATTAAAAGTCTAGAATGTCCATTCAGATAAAGGTAATTTGCCAAGTTCAAGATAACAGCTACTTGAGAAAAGCAGTTTTGGACATCTTGTCAAATTATGGGTATTATAGAATTTCTAAATCACTAACAGTTATAGACCTAGATGAAATAGCTTTCTTTCTTTTTAAAAAGATATTGGTGGTAATTTGAACAGTGCCATTATTAGCAATTGTTCTGTACAAATCACAAAAAAAGAGGCAACATTTGATTGCCACAGCAGTCAAACCTTAATTTTTTTGAAATTTTAATTGTGACCTTCAGAATCCAGCCTTTTCATGTAATCATACTGCTTTATGATTAGTATATGTGGATTCTCCCCACAATCCCAGCTCCCCTATTTTTTCTTTGTGTTTTTTCCTTGTAGTCTTTAATTAGTAGTTCTCCCCAGTGTAGTGAATCATGTGCAGTTAACGTTTTTCATTTTAGAAGGCTCCTTTCCCATATGCAACCATGTTTTTGTACATGGTGGGAATTAACTGAGTACTCAAGATACTTCACTAAGAGTCTTACAATAAGACATTGATTATTCTTTTCCTTTTTTATACTGCAGGTCTTCAGACCCCGAACTCCACCAGAAGCAATTGCACTGTGTAGCCGTCTCCTGGAATATACACCAACTGCCCGATTGACACCACTGGAAGCTTGTGCACATTCATTTTTTGATGAATTACGGGACCCAAACGTCAAACTACCTAATGGGCGAGACACACCTGCACTCTTCAATTTCACCACTCAAGGTAATTCCAAATTCAGCTCTCTTACTTTCTGGAAAAACTACATACAGGCGTAAAGTGACATTCAATATTAACTAAAATCTGTGGAGGCAAATGTGGGCTTACATATCTATGCAGTAGGAAGCATCCTTTCTGACTAATTATATGATTTTAACAAAACAGGAGCAAATAAAATAGTTCTATTAGGCATAGTGTCTATAATTTTAATAAATATTGGCACATTAGACATTAAAGACATTTATTGAGTATGGCTTATTACTAATGAAACTGATTGTAATTTAGCTTTGAGTTTTATATCTGAAACTTAGAATAAGCATTCCTTGCTTTCCAAGGATTTATATCAAGTTTCTAAAACTTGGAAATAAATTGTGTAAATTCAGATAATTTTGCAAATGGGGAGAACAGGAGTCCATCCCATAAACCATATAAAACTACTTCTGAGACTATCTTATAAAGAAAGGGATAGACATAGAATCCTTTTCCAGTCTAGAATGTTTAAGATAGTAGGAGAAAGTTAGGTAACAGGACACATTTAAGGTTACTATGAAGACATGAAGCCTCTGGCACGCATAGAGATGAATCAATAAAGAATTTTTGCTTTTTTAACAGTGTAACAGGTTGTTTTCAACATACTGATGTTTGTACCTGGAAATGTTCAGGAAATATCTGGATGATGTCTCGTTGTAGATAAAATTACTCTCATTTGTTGGAAGGTCTTTGCCTCTTCTGCAGTAGTCTATGATTTCATGTCATACAAGTTTTAGGCCTTTTGAGAAAACATAATTTTTAATGCTTACTGCTTTACTTTTAAAGGAGGATACATAGAGGTTGAAGTAAATGTTGAAAATACAGAGAAAATTAAAATCACTATACCAATTCAATCACTTCTCAAAATATCAAAATACCACTCTAGCATTTTATGGTGTAGCTGTTTTCAGTCTTTTTCTAACATCTTTATTAATGATCCTTGAAATACAACTTGATCCTGTGATTTTCCATGAAGGGATTTTGATTAACTCAAATGTAGTTAAAATTACTTTATAACTTTAATTTAGAAGTTTTACTTTTCTTACATCTCACATAAAGCAACAATTTAAACTGCTTATACACATATTTTACGTGTATACCTTTGTAAATCACTAAAGCTATTTTGGGACTATCATGATTTTGTAGGTTGCAGCAACTAAAATTTGGATTCAAAACACTATTGGGCCACTATTGGGAACAGCGTATCTCTTTACATGTGTGTTTTACTGTTATACATAGGTATATGTTTATTATCTGTCTGATATAATTATTTATTAGATTGCTTTTTAAAATTAGTGATCTCTAAAAGGCTTTTGTATACAGTGATGCCTGGCTTACTGCTGTGAAAACTAGGCAGTAAGACTAACTTAATATTAAGTACTTTGACCATTTTTTTTTTTTAAATCTCTTCTGTCAGGTGATCTGATCTTAAAGTTTCCCAGACTAGTATTGATTAGAGTTAATTTGACAGTATCTTCTTTGAGGACTTAGTGTCACAAAAATATATAAATCAAGAAAGTCCCTTGTCAAGTCAACAGCTTGGTAGAAATCCAGAAAGGATATGGTATTTACAGTGTATACATTTTAGAAAGTATTTGTGTGTTCAGATATACTTGTGCATATTCAATAGTGAATATGTATTTGAGTGTACACTGAAGGTGTCAGTTTCATGGTTCACATGAACCATTTTTGAAGTAATTTTATTTTTTAGTGATTGGATAATTTTTATTATTACCAGAGAAAATGAAATTCAAAAACTGTTGTCTGTTGTTATGAATTTCTAAATAATAAAACAAAATTCACATAAGATGAACCATTTTTAAGTAATAATGATTTTATTGAAATAGCAATGGTTTGCAACATTGTATGAAATTTAGGATGTATAGGTTTAACTCTTTAGGGCCCATAATCTTCCACCAGATTCCATGTGGCCCTCCCCCTTTACTTCCCTTTCCTCACTCTTCCCATCTAGTAGCTTCAGTTCTACAGTCATATTTCAAGGGTTTAATTTGACTTAGTTTTTCTCTTTGTTTTGTTAAGATGAACCATTTTGAAGTGAACAATTCAGTATATTAAGTGTACAACTACTAGCACTATCAGGTTCCAAAATCTTTTTATTGATCCTAAAGGAAACTTACACTTTCAGCTGTCAGTCCCCACTACCTCCTTCTCTGGCCCCTGGCAACCACTATTTTGCTTTCTGTCTTTATGGATTATTACCTATTTTGAATGTTTCATATGAATGGAATCTTATAGTATGGCCTTTTGTAGTTGTCCTCTTTCACTTAGCATCATGTTTTCAAAGTCATTCAGGTTATCTCATGGATCAGTACTTTCTTTCTATGACTGAATAATAATCTATATTATGTGTTTTAATCAGACTGGGCTGCTGTTAAAAAATACTGTAGAATGAATGGCTTAAATAGCAAGTGTTTGTTTTTTCATAGATCTAGAGGCTGGGAATTTCAAGGAACACATTTCAGTGTATCCAGTGATACACTGGTTTGCAGATCACTCCCTTCTTACTGTAGCCTCACATAGTGAAGAGAAGAGAGATGGCATCTTGTGTACCCTCATGACTTAATTACCTTCCAAAGGCCCCACTTCAGATACAGCTTCATTGAAGTGAAAGCTTCATCATACAGATTTTAGAGGGGGGCAACACGAGCGTTCATTCTATAATAATGGGTATATTGCTTTTTTAAAATCCATTTTTGGCTATTGTAAATAGTGCTTTTATGACCTGTGGTGACACGTATTGGTGCTTGATTTTTTTTCTACTCTTTTGGGTATTAATATTTTCTGTTATTTCAAGTGTTGAGTCATAATTCTATACTTAACTGCCTAGTATTTTCCACAATGACATGCACATTATACATTGCTGTCAGCAGTGTACAGGGGTTTCAGTTTGTCCATAGCTTCACCAATACTTACTGTCTTTTTTTCTCTAATCAACAATCAGTAGGCATGAAATGATAAATAACATAAGGTAATATATCAGAAACTTATAAATGCTGTCTATTCGCTAGTAAATTATATTCATAAGGTGTATAAAAATGAAAATGTTTTAAATTCTTGAAAATACAGTAAGGATTTTTGGTTTATGTGTAGTTTTCATACCTTAAATAGAACCAACTAATGGAACTCCTGAAGTTGTTAGGATAAAACTAAGTATTAAATTCAAAATGCCATTATTTTAAGATAAAGCCTTTTTCAAGTGTTAAAATGCACTGTTAACAGCTATCTAGATCACTGTTATACTTGAACAGTATTTTTTATTTTGTTGTTAATTTTATTGAGCCAATGTTGGTTTACAGCACAAGTTTCAGAACTGTAAGTTCACATCCTGTCAGATGTATGTTACCACAGTACATTTAAGTTTTACTTTTTACTCTTTGAACAATATTTCTAAATAGGGACATGGTATTTATTAATTCATACAACCAGCATTTGTTTGACATTCCAAAATTTTTTGGCATTTTTGATGTTCCCTGTAGTTGTTTTAATTATTAAGATAAACCCACCATAAGAAAAAACTATGAAGATTAAGTAATTCTGTCATGTTACAGTGTTACATAAAAGTAAAGCTTAAAACAGGACAAACTACAATCTGTTGTTTATTACTATGAATAATTAATCATAAATGATAATTAGTATTACTTTTATATAATTAAAACAAATATTTCTTTCATCAGCTAGAGGGAGAAGAGAGATGCACAGATATAGGACAGAAACATTGAGATACCTTCTGAGCGCCTGCTTCTGTAACTCAGGAGAATATCAAACCTCCTATTTTTCTGGCATTGGAGCTTCAGTATTCGAACACCCCCCTGACTGGCATTGTTGTCTATATCCAGGCATTGGTAACCAGAACAGACCTTTGATATAGCCCCTTCTCTCTCTTTCCTTCAGTCATTGACTCTCAAGAGTTAGGACATAACTGAATCACATCCTAGGCAACACGTGGAATCAGAAAATCCCAACAAGGATTGATTTTTTTAATTCACTAATTTTTTTTTTGTCTATTTTAAGTCTGGAAAGATTTGGTAAACAAGTTACTTTGTATCTTTAAAGGTAAATTTCCAAATAATCCCATCATGTACATCTCTGGTCCCAACTTTCTACTCAAATTTATATGGAATTTTACCAGGTAAAATTATTTTGCCAAACCTTATTTCCTGGAGGGCATAAGGCAGAATGGGGATTGGACAGGAATGACTAAAGGTTATCAGTCTTTTTGCATTAGTGTGATTTAGTTTGCAGAGTCTACTGCTTAGCTGGGTTAACTGAAAGAATGGTAGCTATGTGGAGAGATGAGGAATGGTGGCCTACTGGGTAGATCAGGATGGTAAATTGATGAGATGGAAGTTAAAATAGCCAATAATACATGCAGGAGTACTTGGATATGAGGAAACACATAATGGATTAAAAAAATCCTATAAAATGGCTGTGTAAGACAGTGGACTTGAGGAGTCCATTTTATTAGGCATGAGAGGTAAAACTGTTTACATTTATCAAAGGATCAGGTAGTATAGTTTATTTACTTTAAAAGCTCAAATACAAAATACATCTTTATTTGTAGTATCCATCAGACTCTTTAAGAGACTTAAGGGTATTGTTTGTTTAATATTATTGTTTCTTGCCAGCATATCAGACACTGGGACACCTCAATCCTGAATAGTTTAGTAATAATATCTCTAATAAATAAAGATCATTTTCTACATAACTATTTAATAAGATGAATGGTGAGGCCCTTATATTATTTAATACACAGTTCATACTCAAACTTGGCCAGATAAAGCAGATAAAGTTGTTTTTTTTTTGGTCTCCCAAACTACCTGTACCTATACCACACCTGCCTTTCTCCAAAATTTTAGTTGCAATAACTAGAGTATTAGTGGCAGTACTATTTTAACTTTCATTTCATCATTTTAGGACCTGAGTTATCAATTATTTGTGAGATTAGTATTTTCACTGAAGTTCTTTGGTTCACTCTGCTGCTTTGGTGATACTGCTACAAAGGATGTATATAGAAACAGCCAAAAACTAATAGTTTGATTTAAAATTCTGTGTGTAATTGGCACAGGTACACTTCCAAGACCAGATACATAACTAGGACAATAAAGATTTGTAATAATTGTCTATGAAAGGAATTAAGTGTACTAGCTATAAACTTTAACCAAGACACTATCACTCCATTTTTATATATAAAAATATGAAGTGGTTATACTATATTCAAGGACACTTCCAGTATCAAAATTTTTCTGATTATAAAAAAATGAATAGACTCTAGAAAGACAGAAAGCAGTGAATAGAGCTAAAACCAGAACACAGTAGAGTGGTATTCAGAAAATCATGGTATAAGTGGATGAAGAAAGAAAAAAAAAACAGACCATGTCTGATTTTCCCAGAATGCAAACTATTAGCATTATTTTAAAAAGCCCCCAAGGGCTGTTTTCAGGTGGACAAAAGAACTCATAGTAATGCCACATTTATTACACTTCATCAAGAATGAAGTTCTGATGCTAAGAATTTCAGGCTACTAAAACATATTCTTTTTAATCACTAGAACTTTTAAATACTCACATTTTGGCTAGATAACTCCTAAAATATATCCCTGCTATAGACTTCTCCCTGGTGGCATATGGTTTAAATCTCAGCACTGTCACTGCTGGTTGCAAGCAAAATTTGACCTAGGCCAGGCCACTAACCCACATATGGCACAGCAGACTGTGCTCCTGTCCAAACCCTATTACTATAGTGGTGTATTTCAGTACACCTGCCTGCTCTGCTCCCGTCTCTGTCTTTGGTGAATCCTCTCACTCCCTGCACCTCTTTCCTACACACAAGTTCTTCTATGCGTGCATGCAAGAATGAATAAATAAATATAAAAAAAATAAAATATTGAGATGCTCCCTCCTTCCAGGCAAAGTAGTTATAGATTTGTGCAGATGTCAGATTGTCCTCACATATAAGTAATTTCACCAATATTGTGAAGTATAAAAGACAGCCTTGTAATTTGTTTAATGTTTAATCTTCTAATTAGCATTTGTTTAATTTTCTAAAAGAGTATTGAACATGTAGTCAGTATTTGGAACTTGGTCAGGGATTGTTATGAGAGGAGAAAAACAGTTATGATGGCATTTACTTGTTACCTGAAACAATACATCCAAAATTCGAATTAGAATTCAGTAATGTGTGAGATTGACGTGCACCACAATGTTATATATGGAAGAATAGAAAATTTAGGTTAAATGAAACTTAAAGTTTTGCCAACTAGATGTCAGGTTTATTTTGTTTTAATATTTTAAAAGGTTGTTTTATTAGTCATTTGGTATGACTGAGTTTATTAAGTGTGTCTTTTTGGGGAAATTTTGTATTGGTAGTACCTAGTATAAATAATGCAGCAAGATTTTATTAAATGAATTTCATCAACCTTTTTGTTGATTGAGATCTATCATGGTTTATTGATATCTAAATTGTACATTAAAATGTTTGGTTATAGAACACATAGTGATTCATGTACCATCAAAACATTTTTAATGTTTTCTGATTAAATTACTATTTCATGTTTTGATGTGTTGCTTTATAGTATCTGCAATTGTTTTATCATGCATTTACTTTTCTGAAATCTTCTAGAATGCCTTGCCATGTTTTTTGAACCACATCTATGTATTATCTGCCAATTCTCAAGTCTAACACATATATTGAATAAATATTAGCTTACTTGTCTTTTTTTTTCTACATTTTAAAATGACAGGCGTATTAGGAAAAGGAGGGGGGGAAAGGGTACATGGATAGTCACAGGTGGGCAGGCGAGCTGTTAGCCTACTTTTCATTTTCAGTCTCTAAGTGCATACATACACTTCCTGATCCTGAAATTTATTTATCACCTTGCTGTTAACTGTCCTCCAATCTGCCATCCTTTTATGCATTCTTTCACCTTGGTTTGTGTCCACACATTTTGCTTCAATTTCCTTACTACACATTAACATGGATAGACAGGAAGATTGGGAGTGATTTGTGATTGTTGTGAGCAAAAATCAGTCACAGCCAGTTTTGACTAGTTATGAGAGCTCTGAAGAAGTAGTCATAATCTGTCCCCACAAAAAGGGCAGACTTGTGTAGAGAATGGGATTATACAAGAGTACAGGAAACATCCTCATTCACAGAGGCAAAAGCCGTGACAGTTAACAAGCCTTCTGAAATAGAGAAAACCAATCAGTAGAAAACAAGGGACTTAAGGAGTGCCTTCAATTAAGGAAGAAAAAGGAGGATAATGGGGTGTCATATGGTTAAAGGGATATGTAGAACCTATAAGTGGCTGCCTAGCTTTAGGATGTTTAATTCAAAAACCCATCTCCCCCATCCAAGGCCTCTCGTTAGCAACCTTGTCTTTTTAACTTGTTTTGTAGACTTTTCTTACTCATCTTTGTCTTTGGATATTGTAAAGCCTCCAAGAACCCCCTCATTTGTCCTATATTTACTTATTTCCTTGATTTCCTCCCTACTTTCCTTTAATTAATACCCTCTTCCTACTCAATGGTAAAATGACTGACTGTAATACCTACAGGGAAAAGAGGATTGCTTTCTTGAAGTCCAAGTCCTGCATCTGTGTGTGGAGCCTCTCCCCTTCTTCTCCCTAATCCCCCTCACACACAGACACTTAGAATAAGGCACAGAAACACCATGGTTCTCCAACCAAGTGTGCAGTTACATAGAGAGAAAGAAACTAAATGAATGGGAGGAAAAGAATAGAATAAATTGTAAGTGACCACAGATACTCAGTTTATTCTAAAGATTGTCTTAAAGTAGCTTTGTTAACATGTCTTATTAAAATAGCTGGTTATCTTTTTCCTTTCTTTTAATTTAAAAGTTCCCCACTCCTGAATAGATTGAATACCTTTCTTGCCAGTTTGTCCTATTTTCTATTTCTGGTGATCAACAGTTACCTTTTTTCCTCTCAATCCTAAGATTTAAAATTCTGTTTCATTCTCAGTATTATTAGGTGGATAGGTGTATGTGTAAGTAGGTAGATGGATTTTTAAAAAGCCTTTTGATTTAAGTAGGTTTTTTAATCTAAACTGAGATGTTATCTACTTGATATTTATGTTAATGAGGTAATTACTACTGTATCCTACGTGCATTTTTATTCCCAGAACCAGAAAAGACATGGCAATTACTTGGACTTCTCTTGGCTTTTCCTTGTTTTAAGATTGTGAATTAAAGTTGATCTAACTTAAAAAACAGCATAGGATTTTTCTGTTGATCACTGGGAACCAAAACAGCCACTACAGCTGATTATGAGAAAAAACATCTTTTCTTACCTGATCATTAAGCCAGTGGTTTTCCAACTAAGACTATTATTTGATGAGTTTCCCTATAAATCTCATTTAAGGGGAATAGGTAATAAAGAACATTGCCTTTCTTTTAAGCTTTTCCTTTCATTCTTTTTTTTTTTCATAAATCTCTTATCAACTTGTTTCTTTTTGCCAGAATGTGATGTCATTTAGTATTTAATTTAGTGCAAAATTTAGGTATTTAGGTACCAACTTCAATAAATCAATATTGTCAAGAACTTTGTATCAAAAAATACTTTGTAAGCTACAGCAGTAAAAACATGTTTCACTTAACCTAGGAGCTGGAAGGACAAATGAGGAGTGACTGCTTAAATTAGATTTCCTTTAGAGGTGATGAAAATGTTTTGTAATTAGATACTTGTACAACATTGTGAATGTACATTACTCACTTTAAAATGGCTAATGTCATGTTACATGAATTCTGTTTAATTTATAAAACTATATCCTAACTAGTTTATTCTAAACTTTTAAACATATGCTATAACTCAGAGGATTGTATCTTCCTGTAGCTAATAGTGACATACAATTATTCTTTCAAATTGTGATACTTAGAGGGTGAAAATAAACACTCATTGGTTAAATGCCGGAATATCAAGAATAAACTAGGTTTATCCCAGGCAAAGGAGGAAACATTTCATATTACCTAAAGCTAACACCAGGTTAGCTTTACAACCTCACTACCTCTCCTGCAGTCCGACTACATGTCAGCCATTGACTCAAACATTTGGGTAGGTTGGTCTGTGCGTGCAGTTTGTATATGCATATACACACCGACTACAATATTTTTTTTCTATGATACCTTCATCCTCAATTTCTGTATTCTATAATACTGTCAGAATAGTATGGGGAAACCTAATGTTTAAGTTAACAAAATGTAGAAATTTACTACTACACTTACTTTCAAACTTCTGGCCAGTAGTTTTCTCCAAGATGTCTTCTATTCTCAAACATACCCTAATTTTAATTTTTTTAATATTATTTTTTAAAGATTTATATATTGATGCATACGGAACTGGGGTACAGGCCAGCAGTGCAGGGGCTGTGAGAGGATTTACCAGAGACAGAGTAGGGGACAGACAGGTAGACTGACGAAGCACACTACCGAAGGGAGCAGCGGGTGTGTCAGGAGAGGTCTGCCATGCCATGTGGATTACCTCCAGGGCTGGGATAGAACTCACGCTGAAGTGGCTTTAGCTTCCTAGTGTGGTGCATTAACCCTCTGTGCCACCAGGGAGGGTCAAACATACCTTCATTTTACCAGATAGTAGTTTTGTTATGTATCAGAATGTTTCTGTGGGCTTTCTCTGTAAATTGGTTACTACACTCTTTGATTTTCTAATGTGTATTAATGTTTTTTTTTTCCTATTAAGCCAGTGTCTTTAAGCACTGTCTTCTATTTATTGTTAACATAAAATAATGTTACATATACTCCTGCCCAAAAAAGAGGTAAACTCTAACATATGTCTTAACTGTTTCTCTAGAACTGTCAAGTAATCCACCTCTAGCTACCGCCCTTATTCCTCCGCATGCGAGGATTCCAATAGCTGCTTCAACCCCTACAAATGCCACAGCAGCCTCAGGTAAGAACACAAAACTCTTCTAGAAAAACACATTGTCTTTTTTTAAGTCATGATTTTCCTTCATCTTATTTCATCTGATGAATGTAAATATTGTATACTTTTCAAGTATCAAAAACAATACAACCAAATAAATAAATGTGAATAAAATGTTGCTTTACTTCCAAAAAGCACAAAAGACTTCATAGTTTTAATTTAAGGTGTAAATATCTTATTCTAATTGCACTGTGTTACCTTAGTTATTTTATGTCATACTTTCCATATAATTTCTTGATCAATTATTTATCAAATGAAGTAGCAGAAAGTAGTGTGCACAAATGTAATGTTATTGAAGATACCTCACTTTAGTTCCACTACCTTGAATATAAAGTATATTAGTATACTGGAGAGGCAAATTTTTGAGAAACATAAAATACAGATTGGTATAATTTAATCACTTGAAAGTCTGAAACTGGGAAGCACATATATTGAAAATTTGGAACTGAATGTGACTTAAAACTTCCTTATCTATAAAAAACTTCAAAAGCTGTATGATCTCCCAGATTAATGCTCAGGTATACTGCTGACTCCATAGCCAGCTAACAGTGGGGTTTGAGTCAGTGAGTATCACTGTTATTACCAGTGTTCTGAAAATAATCAACCTTTGTGTGAATTGAAGGTCTTCCAAAGACTGGATGCTGTATACAATGAATTTATGAATATAGTAGTAGCACAGTCAGGCTCCAAATTTATACCCTTTTATTCTCCCTTCAAAAAACAGATGGATAAAGCTGACTTCATTTTCATTAAATCATCTATTAAACTCATTGAACTGAATTAAATCAGACATATTTTTGCTTTTGGATATTTATGATCCAGGAGATAAAAGCTTTCATTACTAGTTCCTATCATTCACCAGTAAGGTCAGAATCTATTTTGTCTGACAGAGTTCTTTGTTCTTGTCTAGTCATTAGTTTTTAGAAAACTGCTAATAAAGGTTGAAAACATATCATAATAGTTCATGTTCTGCCTTTGTTCCAATAAGTCTGGAAAGAAAGATGAATCTTAAAGTTCTGGTTCCATCAGCACATGTTGTCTTGAGAAATTTGAACTTTGTTAGGGACTTACTAAGGTTCTCATTCTGTAAAATGAGCAGCATTGCTCCCCTAGAGTAATATAAAAATAAAGTATGTGCTGAAATGTGTTTTAAAACTTTTAATGTAATAATTTCTTTTAAAACTATGATTTTATTAGAACAAAGAATTATTGAGATGAGCTATTGAGAAAGGAAATAAATAACTGAGGCTTGATTACAGTGGTTATTTAAAACATGAAATAGGTCTAAACCCTGAACAAGTGCATTTATTTGTTAAGCCAATTTCTGTAAGTATTATTAGAATTGCTTGAGACTAAATAAAAATGTGAATTATTGATGGATAAATTTTGGGTAAATTTAAATGATTTTCTTAATCTGAAATACTGTACTAAATAATAGTTGCAGCTAGTTTTTGGGCAAATTTCCTAGTAGTAGTCCACTGTAACCTGGTTTTTATGTTGCATTTGCATATCAGTTGCCAAAAAATATTTCATTGCGCGCTCTCTCTCTCTGTGTCACTCTATATAGTATATATATACAAATACACACACAATCACATACATACGTATGCTTATAGCTATTGAAGTCAGATTTCAACACAGATATGGAAACTGATGTTGTACTTTGATCCTGATAGTTCACTTCAGTGTTGAATAATAGCTCTAGTATAAGGAAGTTAATAGAAGAATAATAGGCTGATATTGACTCAGAGCTTCTTATAGAAAATAAGTGTTACAGTTTCAAATTTCCCATTGATATGGATAAAAAGCAAAACGTTTCTGGCCTTGCTGTTTGAGACGCACTTCTTCTTTAGGATCTCAAATTTTGTACTCTAAAGAGATACAATATATGAAGTTCATTTCACTATTCCAATAATAAAAGTAATAGTGTTAATATAGATTAAAATTGCCCCTTAGTATGAGCCAGAGGTATAATACCACAGTATAGATGAAGGAAAAACAATAGTGAGAGCCAAGTGTGTTAACCAAACTTACCTTAGGGAACATTGATATAAAGAAAGAAATTAACTATATACAGCTATATACAGTTGTATATACTTAAATAAGTACATATGGATGTGTTTATATATTTTAAATAAGAATTTGGCAGTTTGTGTTATAATCTTAGTAAGACATTAGAATACATATGTTGTTATCTCTCTTAGCTTAAAGTTTCCTTATCCACAAACAGGAAGAATAAACGCCACCAGCATAAACTTGTCAGAAGTAAGCTATAAAGTGTAGGAAGTGCTTAACATTTTGCTTAGTTGCCTAGTAGGCCTTCAGTAAAAGGAAACTGCTGTAATATTTTTACTATTTTTATTGTCAAGTAAGGATAGATCCAAACATACTAAAAATCAGTCATGTGGAAGGCAGGGTTGACATTCATCTTATGAAAAAATAATCTATGACTTCCCTCACCTGGATAAATGGGCACCAGTCTTCCCAGTGAGAGAATGTCTCACAGCTTGAGCTTTTTTCACAAACATTTCTAGGTTTGCATCAGGAAACAAAGAATAAACTATTAATCTACAGAGCTCAAGATCCTAAAGATCTGATCCTGAAAATTTTCATATTTAAAATTTTTGAAATCAGAATTTCTAATCCATCACAATATAATACTCCAGCATGGTCTTGAGTGAATTGATTGTAATATGTACTCTAAGTTACTAAACAATTAACTTAATATAAGTTAAATCAGTGGAGACTATATATCAAAACAGTTTAGAATTGGGACCATGTTTGGGTCTCCAGTGACTGCCTTATTTTAAATCTTAGTGCTGTCACCACTGCAGCCTGAGTTCAGTCAGGGAGTTAACACCACGTAAGGCGCAGCTGACCTCTCCCATATTGCCTGTTGTTCCCCTTAGCAGTGTATTTCAGTAAACCCTAAATCTGCCTGCTCTGTTCTCCCACTCTGAATCTGATGAATCCTCCTACCCCCTACATTTCTGGCCTATACCCCAGTTCTTGTACACACACAAAAAACAAAATTCAGACCACTTTTAGTTAGAACAAAACCATAGTAATGTGAAACAGAATGCATATTTTCACTAGTCTGAGAATGTGTGTCTCTGATCATCTAAAAATGATTTAGATCACTCAAGTACCAATTCAAAAGAGAAGCAAAACCCTGAAATTGTACATCTGACCGGTTAAATACCATTTCTACTTATGCTCAGCACTATTAAAGTTGAGGTTCTTTCAAACAGCTTTGTGTTATAAATAAGATTATCAAACTCAGAGGCACCTAGATGACTTTGAAGTTTTTTATGTTGTTTATAGCTGGCTTAAAGAAGAATGGAGTTTTCCAACATCTGTGTTACTCTAGAAGCAAAGTTAAATCTAACTGAAGTAGATGGGATAAAAGCAGAATAATGAGGCTGATTAACGAATATGTCATCAACCATTATCAGAGTCTTGTACCTTTGGATTTTAGTCAGTTTGTCATGGCTAAACTTTAAATGCATTGTGAACAGTCATCTTTATTATTATCCTTATAATAATATGGATAGCTCAGTCAGTAAAGCATGAGACTGTTATTTTCCATATTGTTGCTACTGGAAACGCAAAGAAAATAGGTCTTTTCTTACCCAAACTATCAGGTTTGAGGGAATTAATACCAAGGACTAATAATTTTGTAAGTGTTTCAACTGCTCTTTCCTTATGTTATTTTCTTGGAGGTTAAAATAGTGACTGCAAATGACTATTAATAAAGACTTGTTAAAAAGTATTAGGATGTCTAATGAGAGCTTTTTCCCTCAAAAGCTTTTGCTTTTTTTAAGGAAAAAAAAAACAAACACCCTCCACCATCCATTATATCCCCTTAACCTTTACTCCCATTAACAGCCCCCATCCTCATATTCAGTAATTTGTTTTCTCCATTCATTCACATTGTTTTCTTATATTTTACATATAAGTGAAATCATTCAATATTTATCTTTCTCACTAGTTCATCATTGCTGACTAATGTAATAAACTTTTGAATATTACATGTATTACTCTCAAGCCATAAGATGTAATTATGTGTGTGTGTGTGTCTATACTCTGATCTTTCTCTACAGCCACCATTCCATTTGGGAGATCATTCACCTAGGCAGTCTAAAATAAAAAATGAACCACTTTACATATCATTTGGTCTAATATCAGATGATCTCAGTATGATATGGTAGAGAATTTAAACTAGGGAAGTTTTTTTCTCTCTCTCTCTCTTTTTTTTTTTTTTTTTTTTTTTGTGTGTGTATGTGTATCAATCTTCTGGGTAAGGTTTTTCCACCAGTGCATTAAATAGTTCTGATAAAATAAAGTTTTAAATTACCAATTTCAGTTCACCTCTCATTATCTACTAAGAACTGGTCATCTCGTGTTTAAGTATATTAGGTAACTAGAAGCTCATCACTGCTTCTAGTTTTCTCCCCTTTCACCCTAAAATTTATCCCCTATATTCCTTCTACTCAAGGATGCTACTCTAGGGTTATACAGACCCAACCCAGTCCTTATACACCCAGTCTTTCACATTTTAATGGTGACTAACATGCCCTCCATATTCAAAGGATTTTTAATTATTTGTTTGTTTGTTTATATTTTGCATCATTGTTCATTGTTGTACAGTGTTTGCTTTCTTTTCTCAGGTGTGGCCTCCAGAGAATTCCCACCACCAGTTCACCCGTGCACCCTCTCCATAGTCTCTTGTGTTCTTTCTGCCTTCCCTTTGATCCCTTTCCCATTCCTGCTCCTGCAGAATATCACTAATTTATAGTTATCTGTTTATTTTTGTTTTTTTTTCTTAGATCATAAAGAGGATTTTTAAATTCTAATCCAAGATACATCAAAAGTTTTAGGTGTTAGATTTTTCTATCTAGACATCTATCTATGAGAGAGATAGATAGATAGCATATTTCATAAACACAGATTTTTCCCCTGACATAGAAACTAAAGTATGTCATATTGGACACACAGACCTAGAGAGTTTTGCCGGTACTGAAATTACTGATACAAAGTAAATTAAGTGGGATTAGGCGAGGTTTACTTTAGCTATTATTCTGGTCATTTCTAAGTGATTGGTTATTCCTTTTGTTTGCTTGGCTACAAACCAGCCTTAAATGCTCAATTATATAATCTTAATGCCATTTAAAAAAAAAAAAAAACTCTTGTTAGATGCTTTGGTGTGGTCAAGAAAATTTATGGGTATTTTTTTCATCAGAAAAGTAATCAAAAATGGAAATTAAACTTTAAGACAGGGAAATACATGGTGCTACATATTTGTGAACTGAATTTCTGTAATCCAATATAGAATTTGTTTATTGAACTATATAGATTATGGGTTTTAAAACATTTTAAAATGTGTAGCTTGCCCTCACCTTCCTTGGGCTGCATTTTGTTTATTAGGATTTTTGTTATATCCTTTCCAGGTTGAAAACCCTTCTAACAGAAAAGGGAATCATGATAGGAGTTGGACAAGGTCTGTCTTCTCTGTCTTTTTACCTGATCAGGGGGCTTAACTGTTTTTTTTGATCTTGCTTTGAAAGTCTTTTGCTGTTACCATATTTAAGCCAAACCTGGCCCATTAACAGGTTTACATTGTTATTTTCTATTCGTCCACAGATGTGTGCCCTTAAAGTTATGTAATTTTTAAATAATGAGCTTGTCAGAGCTTTTAATTGGTTTGCTATGATTCTTTTCCATTTACTTTGAATTTATTTGCATTTGCTTGTTCAGAATTTTTAAAATAATTTCCTACTTCTTGTCAGTACCCCCCTTTGAAGGCTAGCCACAAAATTACTCTTGTTTCGTCTCCAACTTTTTGAAATGCATTTTACTAAAGTCATAGTTCAGATTTAGCCAGTGATTCCTTTTCCTTAACACTAAACTTTTTACCTCAGAAATTCTGTCATCTTCTATATCACCGGCCAGTCTTTCTAGTTGGACAGAATTAAACCTAGAATAATTTCTATCCTTTTTCACTAGTTTCCATTAATTTTGATAGATGAAGTGTTAAATCAGCAGATCTAATTCTTTGTAAAATGAGAGTTAGCCTCTCTTCATCCCTCCTCGAGTACTATTATCCCATGTTCTTATGTCAGTTTTATAGTGTGCATTGAGATAGCTGTTATCAATCTCTTGTCTCTAGTAGAATCTGCAGTGTATGAAGATTTTGTCTTTTTGGTTTTTTTCTTAATCCAGATGTGTGTAGAATTCCACAAAAGTATAAAACTTTTACTTTTTATAAAGCTTTTTAAAATGTTTTTCTTTATTGAAAGCACAATATTTATTCTAAAAAGTAAAAATTTCTCATTACCACATTCAAAGATAATCAAATGTAACATTGTATTTTAGACTATATGTGAATAAATGGGAAGCATGCTTTTTAAATAAACAGCATTGTATTATTTGGGGAATAGGAGTTTGTGACTATAGTTACTATTCATACTATTCGCATAGTACTAGTATACTCTAAATACCATAATTTATTTAATTAATTCCTCATTCTTGGGCAATTGGGTTGTATCCCAGTTTTTAAAAGTCTAATTGCCAAATTCAAAGATATGGATACTTTTCAGTTTTTTGATGGATGTTTTCAGAATGCCTTCTAGAAAGCTTGTCCCAATTTGATTTGCCCACTCATAGGGCACATATTTTTCTCTTTCTCCACTACTTTAACTCTAGTCATTGGGCAGATTCATAGATGGCATTTTTATGCATTACCAAAGAATGTGGGTATTTTATTTGGGTAAAGTGATATACCCATTACCTCCTCTTGGTTCTGTGTTTGAAATAACAGACTTCTACCCACATATGCCAGCTTGACAAATTCACTGACACGGTGAGCTAATTAGATCTGTACCACCTATTAAGAGTTTCAAGTTCACTTGAGTATGTAAATATTCAAGTTGAAGTATTCAAAAAGATATAGCTTGAATACATAAATTCTTACCTAAAGCTAAACTAACTTAGTCACTATTTTCACCAGAATTAGTATCACTTCTAGGAAATTGTTTCCTTTTATGCAAAAGATGTTTTTACCTGTTAAGTTAAAAGAGTTTGGGGGTTTTTCCCCTCTGAAAGAATGTAAAATCTTGATTACATTTGTAAGTGTTCTATCAGATGTTCTTCTATGTGTTCCTCAAATATTATTCTCAGTTACTTATCTTTTATCACATTTTAAACACTTGTATCACTTGCTTTTATTTATATTCCTTTTATTATTCTTTATTCCTAAAGTAGGTGTTTTAACTTAAGGAAAGATGAAAATGTTTCCTGAGTCACCATTGTCTAGTTCCCTACCCTGAATAATAATACAAACTTTTCATAAAAATGTGATATGCAACTGAGCTTTCAGCAGCAGAAACCTCTCAGCTCCTGTCACTCTTCTTCATAAACTCACGAGGTTTGCTGCTGGAATGGTTGGTTTGCTGGTGTCAGAATCTCAGTTCCACTTTTGCAGTGAAATAACTTAAAGCTATCCTGATGTATTATTCTATACCTTTTCCTCAAAATAAGTGAAAAAAGGGGTGATGATGTCTTGCGAAGAAAGGAACCTCTCCCTCATTATTAAAATTGTCAAAATCGTAGTGTCTAAGTGACAAGTTATTAAAAAAATGAAGCGAATGACTGATTATAAAATAAACATCAAGTCTTCCTTATAGGAGATAGTTTGACTTTTATTAATGTAGATTTTTATTTGTTTAAATATAAATATACCTTTAATTCTCTATGCATCATGATTTTGTTTGTTCATATGTCAGTAAACACAAGCATCTGAAACATAGTTTTTGTAGTAACTTGGAACAGCTTTAATGGGAACATCATGAGTTAGTATAGACTGTATAAATAACTTACCCCAGCCTGCCAAGTTTTTTATTTTATAAAGGAGTTGACCTGTCATGAGACATTTCTAAATCATATAAAAAGTGGATAACTGGTGAATAGAAATACATTAAATAGATTCGGGAGAACATAAATAAGGAAGTAAAGGTTCTCCTATACTTTTAAAGTACATATAGGACATAAAGCAAAAGTATTGGCTATATCTGAAATATGCTCTTTTACAAACATGCCAATATATTTAAAAAGTAATGATTTTCTAGCTTTTGAAAACCTGACATTTCTTTTGGGCAAATAAGGAAATTTTAATTTATTTATTGACTTCAATTAAATAAAAATAACTGTATGTAAGTGGTAGCCACCAGATAGAACATTTCTGTCATTAGATTGTAGACAGAACATTTCTATCATTGTTGCTGGGCCAAACAATGAATACTTGTATCAGCTGGAAGAAGGCTTTAGACCCCAAGTTCTGGAATGTAGCCTCACCTCATGTTTATTCTCTGTCTTTTCTTTATGTCCTGTTTCCTTATTTTCTACTCTATTTAAATGCTTTTGTAACAATTTATTAGTGTGGAACCTTCTTTCACTTTCTTTCCCTCGCCATTTCTGCAGTTGATCACATTTGGACAGAGAATGAGAGGATTTGGTGATATATACATGTAGCAGAAGGAGGGAAAGTAGAGAGTTTGGATGAGAACTTGAAAGCTTTAGGTTTATGACCTGAATATCTAGTAGTGGCGCTGACTCCTCACTATTGGTGGAGCTGACTCCTCACTATTGAGACATCTGGCCATCTAATAGATTATCTAATGGCTTTTACAGATCTCTACGAATTTGGGAAAGCAACTCAGGTCCTTGCCTAGAAAAATTTTGTACGTTGGGTTATGGGATTTTGCACATAAAAATTTATACTAGGACAAAATCACAGCCTCAGAAACTCTGTGGAGAACCTGATACCTTATACCTTCATCTTTGGCTTCACTTGGGATTGCCCAGCTTGTCATTTTTACCTCTGAAGTCACACAGAATAAAGTTGGTTTTAATAAATATATGTACACACTCTTTCGCCACATCCAATACAAAAGCCATAGACCACATACTCCTAGAATTAGGGAAAACACAGTTACTAATCTCATCTAATCTTCCTCTTGTATAGTTTATTAGGAAGCTAGTGACACTCCCGTGGCCTTGCAAGCATAAGCCCTAAAATTGAATTTAAGTTCTTGTATGTATTAGTTACCTATTGCCTACATTTCAAGAGATTCTAAAATTTAACAGCTTAAAATAATAGTAAGTTTTATTATCTCACGTATGGAATAGTTTCTGTGGATGAGGAATTCAGAAGCAGCATAACAGGATATTTCTGGTTCAGGATGTCTCATGAGGTTACAGTGAAAATGTCAGTCAGGGCAGAGGCATCTGAAGGCTTGCCTGGAGCTGTAATATCTACTTCTAGAATATCTCATTCATGTGGTCATTGAATCCATGCTGGCTCTCTGCAGGAGGCCTCAGCCCCCTGCTGATGTGGTCCTTTCCATAGGGCTTCTTGAAAGTCACATGGCAGCTGACACCCTCTGAGCCAAGTGATCCAAGGAGGGGAAGGACAATGTAGAAGCTGTAGTGTCTACTATGTCATACCCTAGGAAGTCACCCACCATTATTTCTGTTGTATCCTAGATGTTACACAGGTCAGTCCCATCAACAGGAGAAAGGAATATATAAGATGTGGACACCTAGAAGCATAGCTCATTGATGCCATCTTGAAAGATAAAGCATATCACAATGTATATAAACAATCTTACACTTTCCTCCCTACAGCTGATGATTCTTTCTGTTCTCCCTCAGGTCTATCCAAGGGTGGGTGGGTGGCTGGCTGGCTGGCTGGCTGGCTGGCTGGCTGGCTGGCTGGCTGTTCATCTATGGCAAGAAAGGTAGTAAGTAAGTGTTGGCTTTTAAGGGTCTTTGAAGTTAGTGAAATAATCAACTTTATAGTTCCTTCCAGAAACCCTGTATCTCTCTATACTCCATACAGATTGTCAGAAAATTAATCATTCTTACAAATTTACTATTTTAATATAGTAGCCTCTTCAGATAATAAAAATGTTTTTAGCTATCAAAGTAGATTGTATTGGGGTTAGGTCTGAATGAAAGGCCCCTTATACTCTTTTCTCCGATTGCTAGAAAATGTTTTTTGCTGTTCCCTCATGCCCATAAAAATCTTCATTCTCTTCTTTGCTCTCTTTATGCTCAACTCTCCCAATAGACTTTGGGCATATTACTTATTAATCTCTTTATACCTCCATTTTCCCATTTGAAAATGGGGTTAATCACCTGTTTTATGGGGTTACTGAACATGGCTATTATATATGGCTCTTACGCATTCAGAGTGATTTATGTAAAATAAATTTACAGAATTGGTAGTGGTGACAAAATAAACATGTACCAAATAGAATTTAAGAAATCTGAGGCAAAAACAGCAGGTGAGGAAATTGAGAGAGGTCTAAACAGGGAGGGTGAAGAGCACAGGGACTGTGGTGATAGATCATGAGTGCAGCGGTAGTGGGAGAGTTATGGCGGCTACACCTGAGGGGAGAAATAAAATACTATACAAAAATTAACAAAGATGCAAGAAAATAAAATTTCTAAAGAATTTAAGAAATAGTTTTTTTCAGTTAGTGAGGCAGTTGGTCTGTTGCAGTTACTGTTGAGTTTATAGAACTACACTCTGAAAAACCAGAAAGTTCTTATTCTAAATTAGACATTTTAAGTGGAGTTTATTGCCCCACTTAATGTTTTTTGTTTTGTTTTGTTAAATAAATGCAGTACTGTGACTAGGTAGCAAGGACATTTATAATCAAAGTAACTTAAAATTTTACCTATCAAGTGACTTGGAAGTATTTCTAAGAAGAAAAAATATATATATTAGGTCACTACAGTACAAACCTGAGGAGCATAAGTTTCTTTCCATATTTCATTATTCAGAAGGTCAGTTTACTTCTGGTTATATGCCTACTTCAAAGGATTGTACAATTATAATCTTACAGGCAGCTTTTGAATTCATCCAAAGAAAGGGAAGCTAGGCTTGGAGCTATCATAAACTCATAGCTAGTAAGTAGTGAAAGGTCATGTGCAGATCAGCATTTCATCAGAGAGCAAGCTCATAAACAGGCAGGCAGCCATGAAGATGGAACCATGTTTGGCGTTGGGTTGTAGCTGCCATGTCAAACTTGCAAACAGTGCAGGTATGTGTGATGGACAAGCAAGAATGTCCTGATGATTGGTAAAATCTCTTAAGCCCTGGGAAAGACCAGAATGTAATGATTTTGCCTGTGAAGACATGCCTAAAGGTGAGAGAAGAGTGCTAAGAAATGATCATACATTGGTTCTAAGCATCATCCAAAGCACAGCACATGCTTACTATAGTAAGCATGCTTTTCCGAGGAGCCATATAATCCTGAATAGCTCCTTCCATGCTTTCTCCGAACTCTTGTTTGTAAAGCAGCATGTGCCTAAATTATGAAAATGAAATGTTTCATCCTAGGAAAGGCTTACAAACCTGGGGCCCACCTAGGAACTATGTTACGTTATTAGTTGCGCATGGAATTTGGATGATTGTTGAGAATAAAAATCCAGCTACCTAGAGCTTACCCAGGAAATCATGGATAAGGCAGTAAACATAATTACTGGTTATTGGAAAAGGCTGTTTACCTGCCTTTGGCGAGTAGATTCAGTGTATCATATACCCTCTCCTGCCAGTTGTGCATGTGCTCTGCCAGGGATGCCGTAATGTGTGCATCTACTACATGAGAGCAAGGTTAGAAGCAGCTGCCTGTGTTTTGAAGGAAAGTAAACATAATTATTCAAATTAAGATATAAATTACTTTTTCTGTCAAAGGCCAAGCTAATGATTAGAAGAGTAGGTTGTTTTGAAGGCCGGAAGATCAAAAGTTTAGAAACGAATTACAGTTTTTGTAGAATGGTTATAGAATGAAAACTTGAACATTTAATTCATAAATACTTTCTGCACATCCTTGGGAGGAGCTCTCTGTTTCTCACTCTAATGTAAAAAGTAAAAGCAAAAAGATTTGGGGGCCAAATGTTGTGTTGAGCAGTAACATTGTTTTATCTACTTATAATAGGAAATAGGACAGCTACAGTCTCTAGAGAAAAAACTTTTGGATCTGTGTTTTTGACATCACTGCCTTAATGGCCAAGGGCAGGGTGGCTTCTTAGTGCTGATCCTTGGAAGCGGCTCCATTCAAGCCACCTGTCTTCTTGACCAGGGTTTAGTGTGAAGTATTTGGAAGAAAATTTGTCCTGCAGTATATTTCTAGTCATGTGGAAAGACAAGGAAAACAAGCAGCCTCACAAACAGTGGTCTGTTAACTACCAGAGATGAAGAGCCAGTCTGATTACAGTTAAATGTCTGCTTAAATATTAATGGTTCTCAAAAATTAGGAAAGAAGTTAAAGGTAGTTGTACAGTTAGACATATTTTCAAATGACTAGGCAAGTCGGTTCAATACAAAGATATATGAGTGCAAGACACTTTATTGAATTAATTAAGTGAATTGGGACTACAGTGGCTATTTTTTGTCAGTAGTCTTCCATTTCTGTGGATAATGAAGAGGGACTGTACTTAAAGCCATCAGCTGAGTGTAATTTGCACCTAGTGATTCTGCCTGTTAATACGTATGACCCATATTCTTCCAGTTCTGAACCCATTTACCCACTTAAGCAGATGGCATATTAAAACGGAGTTCAAAATTTTTAACAAGTTTTCCCAGCTGTACATTGTTTATATATTTTCAAGTGAGCTAAAGTCCAACTGAGTACTCATGTACAAGTGAATGTTCATGAAATGGTTTCTGGTTCCCTGACTCTGAATTCAAAGATACTGTCTTCCCAGCACCAAGAACAAGTCATGGCACTGACTTAGCTGTAAGCAGAATTAAATTCAGATCTCATAGTATTAACCATGTTTCAAAAAATACCCCAAATATATCTTAGAAGGCCACACAATTCACATTCTGCAGTCAAAAGCAGTGTGCATTTCTCTGTGAGGTGTAATAGCATTGTTCATGCTCTCTCTTGGGATTTACAGATGCTAATGCTGGAGACCGTGGACAGACCAATAATGCCGCTTCTGCATCAGCTTCCAACTCCACCTGAACAATCCCGAGCAGCCAGCTGCACAGGAAAAACCACCAGTTACTTGAGTGTCACTCAGCAACACTGGTCACGTTTGGAAAGAAAATTAAAAAGAGAAAAAGAAACCTATTCATTTTAGTGTTCAATTTTTTTATTATTATTGTTGTTCTTATTTAACCTTGTAAAATATCTATAAATACAAACCAATTTCATTGTATTCTCACTTTGAGGGAGATCCAGGGGGTGGGGTGGGCTTCTGGGGGTGGGGGGAAGTGGAGCACTAGAACACACAATCTCTCCCATGACAATCCTTTTTTATCAGAAATCTGCTGTTGTATACTTTAAAAACAGGACTCCTGCCTCATGCCCCTTCCACAAAAGAAGAAAACTTTGTTCTGTGCTGAAGTTTCTTTTGAAGTTTGTTTTCTTTTACAGTCAAGTTTAAGACTTCAGTATAGTGCACAGCTTGAAATTGGTTGGGAGCTTAGAAGGTGTAACTCTTGTAAATGGGGACTTAAGTGTCACTTGTAAAATTAATCCATATCCTCTGGTATTTGAAGACTTGCCTTTGGCATGTTGGTGGCAGGTGTGGCAGACAAAAAAAGGAAATGTAAACCCAGGGTAGTCAATAAAGTTTGAAGCCGTAAGGGGAAGATTGTTAACTGACTGAAGGTTTTGCTTTGTTCTTATTGAGTGCTGGTGGTGAAGAAACTTCTGTTGGAGGCTATCAGAAAAGGAGCCTGCATGCGCCACAGGTGAATCTCTGCCTGACCAAAGGTTTTCTGTTTGTGCAGTTTCAAACTAGTGACCTAGGAGAAAACCGAAAAGGGTGATGAGCTGGCCACTCTGGCTGCAGAGATCAAAAGCTGGTGAGCCTGGAGGAAGGGGACAGGCCAGGAGCAGATCTCACTGTGAATGAATTTGTCCAGATTTTTTCTAAAATTACTTCCCTTGGAAAGATACACTTGAGAGGACATTATAGTTAAATAATGTGAATTGTAACAGTCTACTGGTTTATTTTTCATATTTTTAATTGCAATTTGAGCTTGCAGAAATTGCCACATTCTGCACATAGTTCTAATTTTAAATCCAAATCTAGAATCTATTTAATTTTAGCTTTTCTTAATAACCTCATGCTTTTTAAATTTTATTTATTGATGCATGTCAGAAAAACCATTACAAATATTTTAGATGGTAGGAATATTAAAAACTACACATCAAAATTATATAAACAGTCACTTGTACCTGCTGACTTTGTAGGAAAGCTGATTATATAAATGTGTGTATATATGTTATATATACATAGACTCAATACTGCCTTTGTGTGTGTGTGTGTGTGTGTGTGTGTGTGTCCACAGTATCAAAATTGGCTGGTTGAAGCATGAGAAGAATGTCGTGTCCTCTTCCCCTTTTGTCCCGCCCCTCTCCCCTTAGTAGTTTTGATTTCTATTTTCTTTGTGTATCAGTGAACAGTGTAAGAATCAGTCTTTGTTTCTGATGAAAAAGCAATATTCCTTGGAAAGCAAGGAGGATTGAAGGATTATGTTTGCAGTGAGGAAATAGATTTTCACAACTAGTTTGTTTTATACTTTTAAGGTTGACATCTATGTGGGCCTTATATACTCTAAAATGAACCTTAGTCACCTTGGTGCTTATGGGCCATTACTTGACCTATGAATTTTTAAGGCACAATCAGTTGTATTTTACATGTAAAGATCATTTGTGATGGCCGCCTTTCCCTCCTACCTGCTCCCTCCTTACATACCTTCTAAGGTTAGCTGATAACCATAGGGCTGCAGAGCAAAGCCCTTGATTGTGTATGACTTCCTTCACCTTCATTGCCACCTAAGTAAGGTCTTGTTAGGGGTCTCCCTCCTACGGATTTGGGTTGGAGTCTCTTAGCCTCATCAAGGTCCCAGCGCCCTGTCCTGCTTCCTAACCACGTGTGTGTGACTCTCTAAGAGAGTTACTGCCTGCTGAAGTGAACCAGTACCCAGAAAGGCAACTGTGAGCCATCTTAGTTTTCACTCTGTTCAGCTGAGCTCTTGGGGCATAAGAAGGGTTTCTCAAACCTCTGCTTACATCAGAGTTCATGAGGAAGAAAACACACTCAGTCAAACCAGATCAAATGGAAATTTTCATAATGAACTTCTGAGCTCTAAGGTTTGAAAGAAGTGTGAAATCAGAGGATTCAGCAGCATAGTTTTAGTTCAGTTTTGATAGACCATTTTCAAAAATAAAATATGTAAAGACGCTGAACCAGCGGGTCTGTGACAGACATAGACCTGCTCCCATACCCAGTTACCCAGTCACATATTTGCACACAAGACACTACTCTGGTCTGGACTTGGTATACTTGCTAGAGTCCATAAATGTATGTGCTTGTTTAGGAAACACCTCCCCCATCCCACCCCCACAAATGAAGAGAAAAGTGAAATGCTTTTCTTTCATTTTAGTGTGTGTGTGTGTGTGAGGGCTGAGGTGTATGATTTTTCTTTCTCAAGGATCATGGCGGAATCACAGAACTCTTTTATACAAGTGAGATCCAGGTCTCTGAATATCTTTTTGTAAATAATAATAAATAATAATAAAAAGCTCCTCACCAAATTCAAGCTTGTACATTATATTTTCTTTCAGTGTTTTTAAATTTAAGTTTTATTGTTTTGTATGTAAATATGTGGACCCAGGAACTGTTATTAATGAGCAAAAAGTTACTGTTCAGGGCAGTGATTCTGTTTAATAATCAGACAAAATGTAGACGAGCTTTTTAAAGCCATATAGTTTTAACTCTGTACAGTAGGTACCGGCCTGTATTATTGTAACAATAACTCTAGCAATGTATAGTGTATCTATAGTTTGGAGTGCCTTCGCTTCCATGTGTTTGGTTTTGGGTTTTTTTGTTTGTTTTTATTTAATTGGTTTCTCTATCCATGTCTCCCTGTCCCACCTTGGTCCCTTTGAAATAATAGCTCGCTCATAACACAGTGTCCTTGCCCCTTCCACACTTAAGATTCAGTGACACCATGCTTAGGAGTGGAAAGAGGAAAGAAACCATGTTCATGATCTCATTCAAGCCCTGCCTTTGTTTTGGTTGTGAACATCTGTTTGCTCCTCAGTAGCAGTGACCGGTTTCATTTCATAGTCCATCCAGGGACCTAGTGTAGTGCCAGGGGGCCCTAGAGCTGGAGGATATCAATCAAATAGATTAGCTTTAGCTCGTCTCTTCCCCAAACCTTAACCTTGGGTCTTTCAAACAGCAGATCCCAGGACCCTTCCACACTCTCTCCTCTTGCCTATTTCCCTCCCAAATGAGAGAGAGAGAATTGGTTTGTGAAGTCAAAGCTTCTTAATAGTATCAAGTTTTGATGTGTCAGTGGTCTAAAATGCCATAGTGCAGTTCTGGCAGTTACTGCGTGGAGCCCGGCTGTGCCGGAGGACTTGTTTGAGCAAGGGAAGTCTTAGCCTGTTCTCTCCCTCCCATCACCACCTCTGTCCCCCATTTAGTAAAATGTCATTTTATTTTTTAATCAGTTTAATTCATACTGTGTGCCCATCCTGAAGGCCTTTTTTGAAGGAAAAAAAATCAAAATTACTTGCCTCCAAGTCTTGAGTAGAAAGAAACGTTACCAAACCAAAGGTTGCTACTTTTGAAACATCGTGTTCATTACAGTAAGGCAGAGACTGCACTACTTTTCAGTGACATGTCATCTTAAGTCCTTTTCATTTTTGGACACATTTTTTGGTTTGTGTTTTAACAAAGCCTGTCTAACCAGTCATCTTGTCTGCACCAATGCAAAGGTTTCTGAGAGGACTGTTGTATTTTCTACCCCTGTGTTTATAGACACTGGCCTTTTCATTTCTTTTCCCTTTCCTTTTCAAAGGATTTAACTTTGGATTCTTCCAAAGGAAGTTTGGCCAATGCCATATCCCCAGAAGTTTGGGGTTTTTTCTTTCTTGTAAACCAAAATTGTATCTGATTCCTGTTGTTCATGTTAGTGATCATCTAATCACAGAGCTGAACTTTTCTCCCCTGGTCTAGAAACTAAGCATGTTTTACAGTAAAAATCACAATCTGGTAGAAACCTGAGCCACTGAAAATAAGAGACAAGTAGAAGCACAGTAGAGTCCCAGATTAAGGTCTGTGAGAGGCTTTGAAAGTAATCCCCTGGGTTTGGATTATTTTCACAGGGGTTATGACATTTTATTCAAGTTTGTTGCTCCGTTTTGCACCTCTGCAATAAAGGCAAATGACAACCAGTACATAAGGGGTTAGCTTGACAAAGTAGACTTCCTTGTGTTAACTTTTAAGTTTTTTTTTTTTCTTACTATATCTGTCTACAGGCAGATACAGATAGATGTATGAAAATGTGCTTGCCTGTAAAATTTGCATTTATAAATGTGTTGCCGATGGATCATTTGGGCCTGTACACCTATCAGTTAGCGTGACCACTTCCATCTTAAAACAAACCTAAAAATCAAAATTTATTATATATATATATATATATATAAAGGACTGTGGGTTGTATACAAACTATTGCAAACACTTGTGCAAATCTGTCTTGATAATAAAGGAAAAGCAAAATCTGTATAACATTATTACTACTTGAATGCCTCTGTGACTGATTTTTTTTTTCATTTTAAATATAAACTTTTGTGAAAAGTATGCTCAATGTTTTTTTTTCCCCCCCCTTACCCCATTCCCTTGTAAATACATTTTGTTCTATGTGACTTGGTTTGGAAATAGTTAACTGGTACTGTAATTTGCATTAAATAAAATGTAGGTTAGCCTGGAAATGAAATTAAAATTCACAAGTGTGTGGTCTTTATTTCAGTATCCAATCCTCTTTCTTCACTCTATTTTGCCACCATAAGATGTAGTTACATCACCAACTCTGTCCTTCCAGTCAGAGAAACATGAATCTTTGTTATAAGAAACAAAATATGAACACAAGTTGTTGTTCTTTCAAATGATCATATTCATTGTATAGCCCCAAGAGGTGCAGCTTCCATCTTGGAAACCTTTGGATTCAATGTACAGGAAGCTTTTAAGATACTGCTTTGAAAAGAAAACATCCCTGAGAGAGACTAATTTTTAAAACATGTATAAGCTGCTGTCTTTGATCATTGTGTTCATGGTTTGGTGTAGCTGTACTTTCTTTTAACTTTCACCCCATCAGTAATGGTCTTTGGGAGTATCTGTAAACTATATGAACACCACAAATTGTGGGGCTATACCTCCCAGGTAACCAACACATGTTGTGTTTGAGTCTGCTCATTTCCAATACTGGATGATGTATGTAAACATGTTTGTCTCTTAGTGCAAAAAAAGAAAAAAAAAACTTTTTTAGGACTGGCTCACTGTCAGGCCTATCCTAAAGGCTAGGTATAAAGTCATGTGACTGCTGCTTCAATAAAAACAAATTTATATTGGATAAAATCTGGTCCTCTAGTTATTTTTATTGTGGTGGTGGTGGTACCTAACTAATTCCACTAATATTTGTAAACTAGTTAAGACACACCAGGAGGGAGGGTATATTGGGGTGGGAGGTCCACAGAAACACTGAGGATCTCACTTGTGGGATGCACTTCTTGGCATTGCGTAGCGTTTATTTGGGATCCACTCAATCTGAATCAGGATTGAGTTACACCATGTGTTAAATGTTCTGTAAAATAGCTTACTGATTTAAATGCTTGAAGACTGCATTTTAAGTTTCCAAGGTCTTCTAAAAAGTCCTTTCGGAGTCATTTCAGGAGAGCAGAGTGTGGAGGTGCTTTAGGTGTTCTAGAAGAGTAGTGAGGAAAAGGATCTGGTTACAGATAACGCCTCATGGAAAAGTGAAAGGAAGCCAAGAAATGCATGGAGTGGTCACCCATATTTGAGGAGGAGTGCAATTCTACCCACCATCAGCACGATCAGATTTAAAACTGGGTCTGGAAAGGGAAAGTAGCAGAGGAAGCTGTGTGGGAGGGGGCATAATAACCCCACAGTGTTGGAAACTTCTGGAAAGGGACACTCGTACTTTCTTCTTACAGCCTCTTTTCTCCAGAAAGGAGAGGCCATCTGGTCTGGGCTTTCCCACAAGAACTGTTAATGTCAAGACTTTAATTCAATCGCTAATGTCTGGTCCACATAGAGATTCGCCACTGAATGACTGATTGAAGGAGGTGCCAGAAGGTAAACAGTAAAGTCTTTCCTCACAGAAATTGACTCCATCAAGTTAAATTAAGTACTTTTAAGTTCTTATGCCAGTAGTCTTCAGAGGCATAAGGATAATAATGAAATTAGTAAAATGAATAGAAAGATTGCATATTATATTGATAAAATGTGATAGTCCATTTCCACATTTCTTCCCAGAAAAGAAAGCAAAAAAAAAAAAAAAAAAAACTCCCCACCCAAATGTTATTTAAACAGGGGTTTTTAACTTGAAATTGTATACACTGT
>NW_004567104.1:34592812-34601997 GCF_000260355.1 Condylura cristata
AAAAAAAAAAAAAAAAACTTCACTAGCCAGAAGTTAATTAAATCACCAGGCCTTGATTTAACATTAAATTCCTGAACATATTTGTTAAGCCTAATTCTTAGGTATGGAATGCCCTGTGTAAAATTAAATTTTGTGAAAAATGCAAAAAAAAATCTTCACTCAAAACAACTATGTGCAACGCAGACACTTCCATACTCTTCAATTTTGAAAATAGATGTATAAACTGAACATGCAGTACATTCAAATGGTTTTGCTCTCACTTGTCTTTTAACTGTCAGCACAGCCCACCACATAAAGCAACCCCAGTGTGAGCCCCAAGAACAAACACAAGCCCCAGCTCAGATGGGGAGACCTGCACCAAGTCACACAACTGTGCACGCAGCCAGTTAGTGCCCTTCCTCCCACAGACACTCTGGGATCTGCCACTTGGGTCCCCTCCAGTGCACCAAACCCCATCATAGAACAGCACCCACACATGGAAATTCCTGTGCCACCCATCAATTTGGACCAACTTTTGTGTTTCTGCTTTGTTTTCTTTATTGTGCAACAATGATTTCCAGGTTCTAAATCCACTTCTGAGTCAGGCCTGTATACCCCACAGCTGGTTGCCTATTGTTAGTCTTCAGCATTAATTTGAGTGACTACAGAGACACAGAATGAGATGCCGGGAGTGGAGATCACATGTGCAAAGAGATCATGATGAACTTCTGATGTTTAGTGCAGGCCTTCAATACTCCCATAGAACCAATGCACAGGCTGGTGGACACAGGCCTGAAACTTGTGAATCAGTGCTGGACAGGATGCTGGGGCCTGGGCGTGAGTGGGAAGTCGTACCCTAGAGTACTAGTGGACGCGTGTGTGAATGTAGACCTTTGGGTGGTGCAGCCTTTCCCCTCTCCTCCAGGAACTCCATCCCAGAACACAGGGCCTCTTCTAAGGGGTGGATTGCCTTGCCTCTCAATGGCCTGACCAATAGGCCATTACACTTTCCATGAACAGCCTAATGGCCTCTGTCTCCACAAATTGTGCTGGGGGGGGGGTGGAGTGGGTGAGGGTGAGGAACACCCACCAGCCACCATCACAGCTGCCCTATGAGTTCGCTGGGGGAGGCAAGACCCACAGATCACTGTGGACTCTCAGCGGTGTCCATTTATCTAACCCCAGGATTGGCAGCTCCAAGGTTTGGCTCTGGCTGCCTGGGGAGTCTTGCCCCAGGGACAGCTGCTTAGCCATCCGCCATGCTGAACAATTCCCGCATGAGGGGGGTGGCAAATGGGTGAATGTCCTGGATGCGCAGCAGTCGCTGGGTGTGTTGGGCATTGATGCTGCGGAGCTCGGTGAGCATGGCCATGATCTTCAGGAACAGGAACCTGCAGACCAAGCAGAGGGAAGCTGGGGGTGTGGCTTTGCCCTAGCACCGCCCCACCCACCCTGGCCACCTTGATGTTGCACAAGTTTGGGTGTTTTCAACTCAGGACATCTCCAATCTGCAAAGAAACAAAACTTGGTAGAGTTCCTTCATCTTCTCTTTCAGCGTGTGGACTAGAAGAGCAGAACAGCCTATGGAGGCTCAGGGGTGAGGGACTGGAGATCGGGGGGCTTCTGCCACCTCCTCCTTGGGAATCCCAGGCTTTGCAAATGCCCAGTGCATTGGCCATTTGGGGGAATATCACCCCCTTGGCTAATGGCTGTGCTTCAGGAACGAGTGAAGTGGCGTAGAGGCAGGGGCTGCTGTCAGCAATCCCTTCCTGGACCTAGTTAGGATCCAGTGTCTGAGACGTTCTTTTGCCTCATTTTTCCCATGATGCCGAAGGACTGAGCAAATCAAAACATGGCCACCCCCAACCCCCAGCATCCCCGGATGCTGAGCCCAAAAGCCAGCTGTAGAAAGCCAACTAAGGACTGGAGGCTTCAAATGATAGTCTTGGCTTTCACCCGCCACGCCTGGGGCCTCAGGGACTGCCGAGACTCACGGCTGGAAGCCCCTGTCCGCCAAGCCCGGAACAGCCTTCCTTTGGGTAGTGATCAGAACCAACGTTGAGCTTCCTGCCTTTGTTTGTGCTTTTCCTGGAAGGTGATTCCATGGTGTTCAAGCATGTGGGCCATGGACTTGTTGGGCCTGGGCCCACCTCCTTTCCATCTGTCTGGCTGTGAGCCCTCAGGCTGCCACTCCACCTCAACTCCCTTGCTGGTGGGTGGCGACACCCACTTCATAGGATTGTAGTCAGTATGATGAGGGTGAACTGCTTGCCACCACGACTGGCTCCTCTCAACGAATGGTAGCTGTTACAGATTGACTTGTTCTAATCATTACTGTCCTAATGTAATCTTTATTATCAGTGTGGTAATTGCTGGTTATTGCTAGAATACCTTGTAGGAGCCTCAGGTGAAAACCTATTTCCACCCTTAATGGAGCTGGGCATATGTGAGCTGCTCTCACATCAGGGAGCAAGTGTCCCCTGGCCTCCTCAGGTTTCTCCATTGTTGGGCAGGAGTTCAGGTAGCCTGGGCAGGAGTCCTTCAGTGGGGGGGTCACAGAACAAGGCCCCAAACAAAGCCCTGGTCATCAGAGGCTGCCAGGAATCGCTCTGGGCTGCTCTCCCAAGAGACCCAAGACAGGTGGGAGCAGGACGGGTAGGGCTGCCCGGAACATCACACCCCCCAACATGTTGCTCACCTGTGGGCGGGCTGAGGCCGGTTGCACTCGATGTAGGCCTTCAGGGTGATAGCAAATTGCTCCTGCAGCTGGTCCACCATCTGGTGCTGCACTACTCCCGGGCGGTCTGGTGGGGAGAGGAAGGCTGTGTGGTGCCAGCAAAGCCAGAGCAGGCAAAGACAAGCTCAGCCAACCCAGAGAGGACAAATGTCCAGCTGGAGACACCAGGGCAGGGATGTAAGGGAAGCGTAAGGAGGGCTGTGTGTCACCCTGCCAACCTGAGGCGAAACCTGGGAGTCCCCAGCCTGACATGCATTGAATGGAGAGCAAGACTATGGGCCAGGACTGTCCCTGGTGAGGGGCTACACCTCAGCGGCATGGGGAGGGCCGTGGAGGCCAAGCAGAACAGGTGGGGCCATCACCTGGGGAGAAAAGGGAGATGGCCTGCATCAGCACGTATTCCTCCTGACGCAGCTGCAGCTTCTTCAGCATGTAGTGAAATTTCAGCACCGGCTCTAGGAGAAGCTGCTGGAAGCCGCCTGTGGGTGGGTATAGGCTGGAGGAGCAACTTCCAGAAAGCTGAGCCAAGTCCTAAATTTCCCTCCCGAGAGACCCACACTCCGAGGACCCGCATCCTGGCAGGCCACCCCCTCCCTCCACGGCGTGTCCCCCTCCTGCTGCCAGGACAAGCAGGCACCTGCAGGGTCTTCCAAGCAGTAGGACAGCCGACCGCACTCCCAGGTCCCAGTCTCTGCATTGAACACCGTGTTGAACCTGAGTTGGCACAGCTCAAAGGTGGCCCCCTTCAGCAGCGAAATCTGGTCCTCCATGGGCAAGTCCCTGGCAGCAAGGAGGGGGAGAAGATGCCAGCTGCCTGGGAGCGCCCAGGCGGACACTAGCACCCAACCTCATAATCCAGAAATCGGGAGTGGGAAAAGAAGAGTGCCTTCTCCGAGGGGCGACTGCAGTTTTTCCTCGTTGCCTCCAGTCTCCCCCTCTAGAACTTGGCTGAGTCGGTGACGTCCCTGCCACATTCCTCTGCATACCTACATCTTGGCTCCTGGCCTGGTGCGTCATGCCTGCCTCAGTTTCCCCACTTGGAATGATTGCCCTCTTAGCTTCCCTTAGGTAAATCTTGCTGGTCCTTTAGACCAAGCTGACGTTTCCCTCTTCTGTCTTCCTAGCACAGTCCTGCCAGTGCCGCCCTTTGGCAGTGCTCACGCCGCAGGAATCTGCTTCCCGTCGTCCAGTTTGCCTTTATATTGACAGATCTACTGTCCGTCTCCAGGAGGCCTGCCTGCCTAGGTTCCCTCTCCCAGGGGTCTTGCCACAGGGGCCGCCTCCTCCGATACTGATGGTGAGATTGATGTCCTTCCCATCCTGCACGGACTGTTCCCGCCTCACCTGAGAGGGGCCCCCAACTCCCCTCTGAAGGAGTCTTTGGACTGGTAGTCCAGGAGAGAGTGAGAGGTCGTGAATGGCTCTGCAGATGGCCTCTTGTGTGACCCTGGTCTCCTTGGGAATTAAGCCCCTCCTTTCCTCACACTCCACTCTTGTTTTTGAGCCAACACTGAGCTAAAGATGCTTCTTTTGTCTGTGGCCCCCGGTTCCCAGGCAAGGTTCCCCTGGGTCCCTGGCAGGCAGTGGCTCTGAAGCCTGCACCCTGTGCTTCCAAACCTGGTCATTACCATTGGCTTGACCTGTGCACGTGCCTTCCCTCGCACACCTCAGAGCTGTAGCTGGAGAATGAGGGAGATAATAAAGCCTCCTTCTGGGGTATTTGTGGGCAAAACTAGAGGTCACAAGAGGCAACAAGTGACCTCCTACCCTCTTGTTAAGTTGTGGGTCAGCACAGGTCAGTGAGGATCTGCCTATGAGCCTTTCTTCCTGTTCCCTTGACCCAGTTTACCACAATCCACCCCACCCCCCATTCCAGCCTACTGGCACCCTCACCCTACTGAATGAGTCCTGTATGTTACCCACAGCCGCTGGGAAACTGGAATAGAAAATGTCCCTCTGTCTCTGATGAACTCACAGCTTTGGTTGTGTGTGACTCAGCTCCAGGCAGCCAATCCCAGAGGAGCTGCACCCCCAGAGGACCACACAGGGGCCACCAGGCAGGAGCCTGGGGATTCCTTTCTCCCAGATCTCTGCTGCCCTGATTTTTGCCTCCACACCATGCGCTGGTGGTCTGACCGGCCACCAGAGACCCAGCATCTGCTCCTGTCTCCTTCTCCCTCGCAACTCCCACTTCCTTCTGACTCCTACTTTGCTTGGCAATGCCAGTTTGTGCTCCTGCCCCTTGTGAGGGCAGGGTAGCTGCTTGCTGATCGTCCGTATATGTGCTGCTCTCTCTGCACATGTTTTCGTGTTTCACATACAGCCCTGCACTGCAGGGCTACTGACTCCCTACTCAGATGGTGCTAGGGACCCTGGGGGGCTCACAATTCCTGACGAGCCACACATAGGCTCCATTGCTGGCACTGCCAGGCACCCTGGGGGCAGAGAGGAAGGAGGCTCTGTTGGTACAACATCCCAAATTCGCAGGGATCCACCTCACACTTCGAGCCTGCTGGCCATGTCCTACTCCTTTCTCACCCAACCACCCCACCCCCGAGTACCTACCTGAAGTGGGAGATGACTTTGGCAAAGTTGATGATGCCTTTGAACATGTAGGTTGACAAGTCGGCTATATGAGGCAGCAGGGAAAAGATCTCTTTCCCGTTGCAGTCTATTGGGGGTTTGTAGTTCCAGACGCTGCCATCCTCCCCGTGCAGCTGCAGAGAGACCTTCACAGAGCACAAGTCCTCCTTGATCTGGTGCCACTTGGCAGCTTCCTCTCTTGATGGAGTGCACAGAGACTCTGGATTCTCACAGCCACCGCCAAGCATAGCTGGCAGCTGGGACAAGAGCCAGAATGAGGAGAGAAGAGGAGGCACAGCATGTATTCTCCACAGATGTTCCCACAGGGGCCCCATCAACAAGAGCAGCCATAGTGGCAACCTGAGGATCATGCATGCAAGCGCGTGCGCGCGCACACACACACACACACACACACGGCATTTATTTCTTCTTTCCAGTCTCCTGTGAGTGGCTTCCTTTCCTATATCTGTGTATTAACACTGTCCCCCCCCCACCCCGCCCACCCCAGCTTGGTCAGAGATGAGTTTACTTCCCCAAGCATCCCTGACCTTGGACTGTTAAGATGAAACCACTGCTCTAAACACTTCTCTGAGCTGGGGGTCAGGTCATAGAGGGAGAGGGGGTCACTGGGCTCAGACATGGCTGATGTTGCTGAGACTGCTCACCAGTTCCCCAATGTCACACACCCCCAACAGGCCCTGACCCTGTCCTCACCAAGCCCTGAAAGCCAGCACCCCCTGGCTCCACAACTTTCAATTGTACTGTTCATCTCCCAGACCCAACTTCTATCTGTGGGAGGAATCAGCCACCGTCAGACCTGAGCTGCATTAGAATCACTTGGGGGTGTGCAGAGCCCAGACTGCAGGGCCCAGGATGATTCAGGAAGTCTGGGGTGACCTGAGAATTGGCAGTGTAACATATTCTCAGATGACACAGCTGCTGCTGGCCCAGGTTCTTCTAGAAGCCCAGGGAATGAGAGTGGGGGTCTGAGGAGCTAGAGCAGGAGCCCAGCAGCTGCGTCTCATACCCGGAAGTCCTTGAAATGGGAGAAGGTGGTGTCAAAGGTTTTCGTCTGCGCATCCATCAGCTCCCTGATCATCATCTGCTGCTCCTGGGTCAGACCCTTTGCTCCTAGCAGCTGGGAGTCACCCCGCTCTCTCTTCTTCCTCCTGATCAAGGCTCGCCTCTGTTCCACCGCCGCATCGGACATGATCACTGTGGGGACAGCAGGGTGGCTCAGGAGCCCGCGAGGAATGGTGCTGCCAAACCCTCTCAGGCCACAGTAGGGAAAAGGCTGGTGGCAGGAGATGCCAGCCCTTTCCAGGCCTCAGGAGGAAACCTGGGTGAGGACAGCGGGATGGGTGGCACCCCGGTGAGTTTGCAGAGCAGCGGAAGAGAGAAGCTTCAGAATCCAAACAGCCTGGTTTCGGTGACAGCTTTGCTGCTGACTGCGGGGCCTTGGGTGATGGCTCACCTCTCTTGCCCTCTGTCTCCTTCCTTGTGATCTGGAGGCATTCACAGTGCTCCGCACAGACTGCGGTTACTATGAGACATTGCATGAAAGTGCCCTGGTAGAGCTCCCGGCCTCAATACCTGTTCAGTAAATGGCTCCTGATGTTATTCTTTCCTGGTGGATTAGCTACCCACCAAGATTCCCCAGGGTCCTCAAGATTTAGCAAGAATTATCGACTCTAGTCACTTTCTATGTAGCTTGGAGTCCAAAGGCCTTTCAGCATGTTTCTAGAGCAAATTTGCAGGGGTCTTTGGAGAGGACAGCTGGGCAACAGCTTCCTTCAAGGATTTGTCCTCCACAGCAGGGTATCTATGATTGCTAAGCATAAAATGGAAGCTTCCGTCTTGCTCCATAAATTTCAATCTCAATAGGACCTGGGAGCATAACTGAGCACAGCTCAAAAGGTAGAACAGAATGTTCTCTGTCACCTGTCTGCAGGCAGTTCCTCTCTAGGATAACAGATCCGAGGCAGCTGGTGGGAGGCGGCAGCTGAGATGTTGGGGGTCATATCACATCATGTTGTCTCCAGCCTCCCTCCCTCCAATTCAGTCCCCCAATTTGGCTAAACCACTATGAGGACACCTAGGGAGGGGATAAACAGCATCATGCCAGGGCAACTGAGGGGTGGCAAGGCATGACCTTGGCCAGAGGTACCCACCACCTTTCCCAAACCAAATAATAAGGCTGCCCCCACCTCTCCTGGGCCTCTGGACTCTCCAGGACCAGCTGGAGCTGCAAGCTCACCTGGGCTGCAAGCTCTTTCACCACACACCTGCCTATTGCACACAGGCCACAAACTGACAGGGGTGCCCGTGCACGCCCATGGCGCGGGTCTGCACACGCACTCACACACGCCCTACAGTGTCCCTCATCCCCGGGGATGCCTGTGCCAGGTTCTCAATACCCGTGACCCAGCCCAAGCTGCCCAGGCTTCCCGCCACTCACTTTCCTTCTTCATGCCGCTCTCCAGGCACTTTTGCAAACGGCAGGCCTGGCATTGCCTCCGGGTCTTCTGAGTGATCTCACAGGTGCCCTTCTGGAAAGGGCACCTCAGCCAGACATTGCGTTTTATGGCCCTCCTGTGAGAGAACAAAGAGCAAATAGTCTAATGGGATGTATGTAGGGCCTGGTTCCCTGGTCAGGGCCTCCACGCCTTCCTCCCTCCCTCCCTGCCCCTCCTGGTACAGGGGACACTGATCACATCCTCATGGGGCGTGCCTTTGCCCCTGAGTCAGGTGGAGCCCTAGGAAAGGTGCAGGTGTTTAAGCTTCTGTCCTTGGGTCTCCCTAGAGGCCCAAGAGTTGACTAGAAGAGAGGGAGCCAGGGAGAAACCTGGATCTGGGAGGCTGTGGCCTCAGTCCATGTTGGGCCCGGGCATGGCCTTCACAGCACTTTTCCTTTGCCTCCCCTGCTGGTCGGGGTAAGAGACCCTCCTCCTACTCAACGTGTACCCAGAAGAGGCCAAGGGGGAGGAGCTCAGGTTTACTAATGTGCTGTGGACCAGATGCCAGGCCAGGCTTTTGACAGAATTTTGTAGATTTAGCTCTCACAGCTCTATGAAATTCATCCTTGTCATCTGAACCTGCAGATGAAGAAGCTGAATCTGAGACCCGCCTCTCCTCCGGGTAACGGAAAGCTGAAATGTGAACCCAGGTCTGCCTGACACCTGAATCCAAGCTCTTACCATTTTGATAGTCTCCCTTGGAGAGTCCCAGGACAGGGCCTGAGTGGAGGGGGTATAGAAGGGGCATGCAACCCAAGGCAGTCTACACTGATGCTGTAGAATCCAGAAGGGGTGCTGATGTCCACCCTCTCCCCTGCAGTCCTAGACGTGTTGGCATGTAGCCGTCAGCCTAGCTCTTTACCAGTGACTCGTCCAAGGATGGGCGGTGGCTCCAGGCGCTAGCCAGTGTGAGGGGATGGGTCTCCTGGGAAGGGTCTTAGAGAGGGGAAAAGGGCCTTTTTGTTTCTTCGCACAACATTATAGTGAGGTGCTGTGCTGTCTCTCTACCTCCCCCATAACTGGGAGCAGCCTGATAGAGCTTTGGAGTGGAGAGGCAGAAGAGAAAAAGAGGGCCCGCCCTGGTGGCACAATGGGTTAGGACGCAGCACTGTAAGCTGGCTGGAGCTGCTCCAATGTGTGTTTGATCCCCGCCTCAGAGGTGACCCACATGGCGTGGCAGACCTCTCCTGTCTTGCCCACTGCTCCCCTCAGCAGTGTATTTCAGTCAGTCTGTGTTCTGCTTCCCACTCTGTCTCTGGTGAATCCTCTCACCACCCCTACACCTCTGGCCTATACCCCAGTTCTGTATGCATAAATAAGTAAATAAATCTTTAAAAGAGAAAAAAGAAAGAACCAAGCTGATGCACTTA
>NW_004567104.1:34602122-34622370 GCF_000260355.1 Condylura cristata
GGAGGGTGTCCATTACCTCAAACTGCTGATGCCACACAGACCTTTGCTTCTCCCTTAAACTCTGGGCCTATCCAGGGACACAGAGTTGCTGCAGTGCCTCCCTGGGTTTGGGGGACCAGCAACTGGGCCTCTAGCCCCTGACATGCTAACAAGGAAACAGTCTTTGGGGGGACTATAGGGTAAACCTTGGTTCTAGTGTTCAGATGAATTTACCTGAAAAAGCCCTTGCATCCTTCACATGTCATGACATTGAAGTGATAACCAGTGGCCTTGTCCCCACATACGCGGCAGATTTGGGGGGCCCCCTCTTCCTCATCCACATCAATGGTGGGCTTTCCAGAAATGGCATCTGCTTCTTTGCTGTGCACAAGGTCAGCATGGTTCCAGCTTTCTCCAGGTCCCACCTCCAGGTTTACTTCTTCCAGGCCTCTTGGACTAGAAGGAGAAATCCATAGCCACTCAGAGGGCTGAACAGGGGCCCCGTGCATGCTCGCAGCTGGTTCTTAGCACCCGAGGGCCAACCCCTTATGGAAGAAATGGGTGTGAGGGCTGGAATCGTTAAGAGGAGGGATATAGCATGTCATTTTGTAGTCAACAATAGGGCCTTGGAGTAAAACATAATAACGAGAACATGGGAGACAGAAGGGTAAAGAGGAGAAATGAGGATGAAAAACAAAAGCCTTTCCAGGCTGGATGACTGAAGTGATACTTGAATGGATTGAGATGAGGAGGCCACCGGCTCCGTTCAAAGGCCTGAGCAAAGAACCATCCACCAAACAGGCCACTTGTAGGACTGGGAAGACTCCAGGGGCCTGACCCCATAGATAGTCATGATCGAAGCTCTGAAAGACAGCTGGGAAAGCCGAAAGAGGCTTTCCAGACAAGGGGAGAGGTGTCGTCTCACCATGCAGGGCAGTAGTGGCTGGGTTCCCATGAACCTAGGTGTTAGAGAAATAACCAGAGACCTTGTGCCCACCAGTGGGGCTGCACCCCAGAGGGCCTCCCCAGACAGTCGCACTGGACTGGGGAACTTAGATTCTACTAGGAAGAGGCACTGAGGATGATGAGGATGATGGGAGAAACCTGCTCACTACTGCCAAGGGCCGCCACACCATGGAGGATGTTATGTTTCCTAAAACCAAAATAAAATTTCCCATAAATTTCAGCATAGAAATTTGTTTCCAGTTGTATGAAGATGCAACCTGACAGATTCACCTATAAAGACTGATTAGAAATTAATCTGTATCCCCCAGTCCCAGCCCTCCAGAACATTGCAAATAAAGTAGCTGACTGAAAACTTGAAATGAGCAGGTCGGGAGGGGGTCTCCCCCGCCTCCCCCTGATTTATCAAATCATAGTCCTGACCTCTTCTAGGTTGCAGGCAAAATCTATTTTTTGGGTGTTCACAAAAAACTCAAGTCAAGGATTTGATTGAAAATGATCTTGGTTTGTGTGCACTCCCAGCCAGCCACAGAAGCAGGTGCAATTTCTCCTCTCTAGAGAGCTCACTTTGCTTCTAAGCACACAGACAGGACATTTTCAAGAAGCATGAGCAAAAGCTCATGAATCATAAATCAAAAGACTAACATGGCACCATGAGCAAGCACCAGCAGAAATGACTTACAGCAGAATTAGACACGCAGAGACCTCCTGACTCGTCAAACACAGAGTACATTTAAATAAAGAGCAGATGAGTTTGAAGTAGTAAGAGCAAATGACCATAAAATTGATGAAGCATATTTGCAAAATGAATAGAAAATTGACTATAAAATCTGAACAAAAATGGCTATATAAAGAATAATAAATCTGCCTCGAGAGTTAGAAAAAGCAAAACACAACTGAAATGTGCAACATATAAATCAGAGGATGAATCATCACTGTACAAATTTTCTAAGGTTATGTATTATTGAGGGAAGAAAAAGACAATAACTCAGATTTTTTTTATATAGACTAAGTTCTTTTTTTTTTAAGATTTATTTATTTATGCATCCAGAACTGGGGTACAGGCCAGAGGTGCAGGGGCAGAGAAAGGATTCACCAGAGGCAGAGTGGGGAGCAGAACAGGCAGATGGAGGAAGTACACTGCTGAGGGGAGCAGCGGGTGGGCCGGAGGTCTGCCACACCATGTGGGTCACCTCCGGGGCAGGGGATTGAACTCATGCTAATGTAGCTTTATCTTCTTAGTGCTGTGCTTTAACCCACTGCGCCACCAGGGAGCACCCCAACTCAGATTTTAATACACTAAATATGCTTGTTAAATACCCCAAAGAACCCCTAAAAGTCTAGAAATAGAGGGCATAATTTAGAAAGGAAAAAAAATCTAACTATAGTGATTTAAAATAAACTGAAAAGTTCATACAAATACAAAACACAAGATAAGATGATGGAAACAGCAACTAGGCTGATAATTCAATGTAAATATATTTAAACTTCCCTGAGATAGGGCATTCCCTGGTGGCACAGCAGGTTAAAGCACAGATAGCACTAAGAAGCTAAAGCCACTTCAGCATGAGTTTGATCCCCAGCCCCGGAGGTCACCCACATGGTGAGGCAGACCTCTCCTGACCTGCCTGCTGCTCCCCTCAGCAGTGTGCTTCATTGATCTGCCTGTTCTGCTCCCCATTCTGTCTCTGGTGAATCCTCTCGCCACCTGGCCTGTTCCCCAGTTCTGTATACATAAATAAATAAATCTTTTAAATACACACACCCACACACACACATATATATATAAGAGCCTTTTCCTGCTTACAGACACAGGGGTTTCCAAAATCAAAGGGCATCACAGGAAGAGACAGTTTTATGCTCGAGGTATTGTTTCAGTATGAACATTGGAGAACAAACCTCTTCAGTGTCCAGCATCATTCTGGAGCCATTAGAAAAGTAGAATACGGGGCTAGGAAGGGAGTCTGCAGAGATTCTGCATATAAATTATGAGTATCCGACAGCAGAAGAGAATGAGATGAGGTTCCTCATCAATCCGTAAAAATGATGTTCCCCAGAAGGTATATGACAAGCACAGTATGTCACATAAATCACGGGAAAAGCTCAGCAGATAACACAGCAAGAAAATGAACGAAATGTCTCCAAAGGGATAAAGGAGGAGTCTTTATCTAAACTGCCTCTGATGAATTTCTCCTCCAACTCCTTCACGAGGAGGTATTAGAACTAATGCCAGAATCTCACTGCCCAAAAGTTATGACTTTTGTTCTACCTGACCTTACTGTTAAAGAAGCAGACTGGGGCCCATTCCATAGCCCATTTTCTCTTTGCCTAATGAGCCAGGATAGAGAACTTATAAGATGAGCGCAGTAAGCCCATCTCTTGGCACTCAGACCCTCATACCATCCCCTTCTAGAGTGTCTGGGATGGTTTGGACTTACTTTCACTGACAGAATGTGAGAAAGTGACATTGCCAGCTCTGGGCCTGAGCCTAAGAAGACCTGGTAGCTTCTGTGTTTGCCCTTTGGGGACCCCTAAGTCACCATGTGAAAAAGCCTGGCTATCCAGTTGGAGTGACCAACTGCGGGGACCCTGACCAGTGAGGTCATGTGGAGTGGGGTTACCCTTAAATGACACAAGAGGGGGGCCTGGGGCCCCAGTCTTCCAGCTGCCTCACCAAGCTCAAGAGGTGTGCTGAGACCCCCTAACATCCCAGCACAGTTATGCCTCTAGGGTATGCTGTGTGGAGCAGAACTCCTGGAGCCAATTTCAGAAAATAACATGGCGACTGGTTTAATCCAGTAAGTTCTGGGGAGGTTTGTTACACAGCAACCCCTGGAGTTCTGTCAAAAGCAGATCCGAAGTGGGGAAGTTATGCTCTCACATCAGTCCTAAGAAAGGTGCCCTGTGGGCAGGAAAATGACAATGAGTGCTTTGTGCCAGCACCATCTCTCTTTCATGCGAATTTAATAAGACCAATTAGACGTGCAGCTTTAATTGACGCCAGCTGTGTTTAACCGGGTGGTTGCACCTGCTCCTCCCCGAGCTTGGTAATGTGTGAGATCTAGCCAGCAGAGAGTTGAAATGACTGTAGTCAGTGAAAGTAAGCCTTTGCAAGAATAATTAACTGGAAGACGCAGGATTCAGGCTGAATACCAAAGAAAGGCTATATTCCCTGCAAGGAAGAGCCATCCATAAGGAATGAAGAACGTGGTGTCCATGTATGTGTGGAGTCGCTGTTGTCGGCACACACCCTCTCTGGGTATGCGAGGAGTTGATGTTATGTAGCTTGTAGGAAGCAGAGCCAGAATTTAAACCCAGGTAGATCGGACCCTTTAACCTGCATCCCTAATTCAACGTGATGCTGCAGACTTCACCACATTTTTTCTGAATGGGGAAACCAGCCATTAAGCTGCCATCATTTATTTCTGTGCCAGCTTTTCCCAGACAGTTCATTTCAGCATCCCTCCATGTCGATTCTTTGATAGAGCTCTGTGTTCTTGGGCAGAAAGTGGTCCCCTGAGGCTGTTCTTGCCACCTTCCTGCTAGTTCCTGCTGAAGAAGGCATGTTGCTGCCGAGTCAGACCTCTCCTGTCTCTCCTCTGCTCCCCTCAGCAGTATATTTCAGTCAATCTGCCTTTTCCACCCCCTTACTCTGTCTCTGGTGAATCCTCTCAACTCCCACATCTTTGGCTTATTGCCTGGTTCTTCCATGCAAAATAAATTTTAAAACTTTTTTAAAATACTAACTTAGGTGGCTTAGTTACAGGCACCTTGGAGAGCTTTGGAGTGGTGTATGTATTGAGGATGAATTCCCTATTGTATTCCTTAGAAATTGCTGGAAGCCCCGTGTGCACACAGCAGCAGCTTTAACAACTATGAGCTACCCAGGTAGCACTAAATAGAGACATACCTATACACAGACACAGACACACATACACACTGACGCAGACAGACACGTATATACACAGACACAGACTCAGACACACGTACACACAGACACAGACACGCTACATAAACAGCAACATACGCACATGTGCACAGGTGCTCCCAACTAAGGGGAGAGGTAACTTCTGTGAATGAGTCACCTACACACATGGAATTGATTAAATGTGATCCTGACAGGGCCAGCTATTCCCTGTCACCTGGAAATCACAGGACTTTTTTGCTCCCTGGGGCTAGAGCAGAAGGGCAGAAGTGAAGGAAGAGGAGACCAAGGAGGGGTGATGGAGGCAGGAGCCCCTCTGAAGCTGGACCAGGGGAGCCCCAACACCAGGCAGTAGACGGCAGCACGTCAGAGAAGACAAGTTAAACTTGGGGAGAGACAGGTAGGAGAAGGCAACCTAAGATGATAATGGAGGGGCGTTCCAAAGAAAACAGAAAGCCAGTTTCTACTAGTGGGAACAGGGATCCTTAGGAGTACGAGAAGCCTGGGAGTGGCTGGGTCAGGGCAAGAGAAGAGCACAAGGCCTGGAAGAGGACTAGGACTGAGGAAGGGGGAGGAGGGCGGGGAGTGGTTGTGCTGATGAGCAAGAAAAAACAGCCTTGAGGGTGAGAAGCACAGGGAAGCCAGGTGGGCTGTGCCCAGCAGAGCGGGAAGCTGAGGTGCAGGGTGCTGGCCACAGGGACGCTTGCAGACACACGAGGTATGAGAGGACGCAGGCAGGTAGCCCCAGTGACCCTACTTTAGAGCCAGGACCCGGATTCCTGACCACTGAGGATTAAGCTGTGTGATGTGGCACCCTGCTGAGCTGACTCTATGATGATGGAGGCTGCGATGATGGAGGCTGCGTGGCTGCTCAGGTAAACACTAGAAAGGAATCAGGAAAATGTGTGAATATGGCCACTCCTCTCTCTGCCTGCAGGAGGAACAGGGGAAAGGGACAGGCTGAGAGGAAGGAGCTAGGCAGGACTTTACGTCTCAAGGGCAAGTGAGCAGTGGGAACTGAGTGGATAATCTTTGGGGTCAACTGTTTAGACTGTGTGGGAACATGGCCTTGGAACTCAGAGAAATAGGTGGTCTCTGCCTTTCAAAGTCCAGAGAAAAGGGGCCTGATGCTATGTCTCTGGCTTTGAAGATGGAAGGAAGGGCCATGAGCTCTGGGCCCCTGGCCAGAAATCCACAAGAGAAGTGGTTGTGCTGATGAGCAAGAAAAAACAGCATGTTCAGTAGAAGGCTGTGATAATACCCTGGTAGGTGGCAAAGTTTAGCAGAGAGGTATGTAGAAGACAATTCTCCCTGGCACAAGAAAAGGAAAGGCCAGAGGGAAGGACAGCTCTTATCAAGGTGTTGGAATTTTGCCAAGTGTGAGAAACAGAAAACTAAGGGAGCAGGGGTGGCTATGGTTTAGCGTCAAGAAGAGTGAAAATAATTCAAGCAAAACAAGGAGCCTGCCTTGTCCAGCTACACAGACTTGGGGGGTGAGCAAGTCTGGAGGGGCATTTGGAGATGAAGAGGGCAGTGAAATGGGGCCAGAGCGAAGCCTCTTAACCAGATGAGGGGGTGCTGGTTCATGCTGAGGCCAGAAATGAATCCCGGAGGGAAAGGCAGACAGGCTGCTGCTTCGTAGCCACAAACTGAGGGCGGGAACGGGGAGGGGGGGGGCAGGGGTGAAGGGGGCTCAGCGAGAAGAGCTGGTGGACTGAAGGGAATCAGGCCGCTGCACTCTGCTCTGCTCCAATTGCCAGAGTGGCTGACAGCTTACAGAGCATCTTTGCTCAGGTCAGGGACCCCCTGGGGTGGCAGACAGGAGCAGGATCTCTGTGAACAGGCCGCCTCACAGTCCGCACTGCACTGGCCACCCAGCCAAAGGTAGGCTCTCCCTAGCTCCAGGTGGGAGACATTTTATCAAGTTCTCATCTTCATGCATGGGCGGGGGTGGGGGGGTGGGGTTTGGGGGTCTCTTTAGTCAGCTTAGGTGGGGCTGAGCGTATACAATGAGGGGCTTCTTTAAGGAAAAAAACACAAGAATAAGAAAAGAAATCACAATAAATTGCACATTTTAAAAAGGAAATTTCAAAAATAAATAAAAGGAAATCTCACAAAATACAAGGGGGGGGGGGAAGTGACACATTTTAATTTATTAATTGCCTAACAGCACTGTAATCTTTGTCTCTTTGAGGGAGGCAGGATAATGACCCTCAAATATGCCCCATTCTGGAACATGTGACTATGTTTCATTAGGTGGCAAAAGCGACTTTGCAGATGTGATGAGGGGTACAGACCCACAAGGTGGGTAGTGTCCCTGGGATTAATCTCATCACAGGAATCCTTAACATAGGGTTTCCTGGGTTTGGTCAGAGAAATAGGTGGTCTCTGCCTTTCGAAGTCCAGAGAAAAGGGGCTTGATGCTACGGCTCTGGCTTTGAAGATGGAAGGAAAGGCCAAGAGCCTGGAAATACAGGTGCCACTAGAAACTATAAAAGGCCCCCAGTCTTCTTGCCTAAAGTCTCTGGAAGAAACTAGCTTACTGACACCTTAATTTTACTCAGCCATCCAGAACTGTAAGATAATAAATGTATTGTTTACATCCCTGAATTTGTGGTAATATTGCAGCAGTAATAAAAATGAATTCTACTCCTCATCTAACAATTTTGTAGTATTATTTTTAATATGAAGAAAAAGTAAAGCTTTTCCTCTAGCACCAGTGATCAAAATTTGTTTTTTATTTTGAGAATGGTTGTCAAACTCAAGGAAACTGCCATCAAGATTCTTTCATATAAATCTTTATATTGGGAAGAATTTTCTGTGGAGAGCATTCTAGAACCACATATTTCAAACCTTGTTCTCTTCCCTTAGCCAGTGTGGGTCATGGCAGGACAACTTTGAAGAGGGAAGAGTGCACTTTGACCAGAAGAGAATGGATTGACAGAAGGTGGGAATTAAAATGAGATCTGGGGTTCTGATAAGAGAACCAACATGTAACTTTTCTCCTTTATTTTAGTGTAGGGATCAAGGGAAGCTTTTGATAGAAAAAATACTACCCACCCCCACCCATCAGAAGCAGGCAGGGTGTGTCAGATAAACTGCCAACCTTTGTGGGCAATTGTGGGAGGGGATAAGTGGTTCACAGAGTATGCACAGACCCCTCTCTATCCTTGTAAAAGACTCTTACAAACTCACCAGCCTGACCCAGCAGGCAGAGGCTGCTCTGTTGTCTGCCCCCACCAGCAGCTGCCCTCTACGGGGGAACTGATCCAGACGTCTGAACAAAGAGTCCATAGACTTTCTGGAGGCCAGTGAGGGATGGTGTAATTGTTCAGGGACAAATGATTCACTGCGTCATTCATGTCTTCAGCTAGAGAATCTGAATGTCAGATGAGCAGACAGAGTCCAATTAAAAGCCCTATGGCTGGGCTGTTGCCTAAGAGGCCACTATTCAAAAGGCACTAGGACATTACTGGAGCAAATCAGAAATGAGGTGAGCTTCAGTTGCCCCCTTTCCTACCAAAGTAGCCATCACCCTGTGTGGAGTGTAGACAGGTCGCTGTGGAGTGGTCAGGGCACTCCATGGCCCACACAGGCCTCTGACCCAGGCCACAGCAGCCAACCATCCACCCTCAGGACAACCATGGGCACCCCACTCAACTGGCAGAGTCAGAAGTAGAATGATGTGTAGTACCAGGCAACCCATTTTATTACCTAAATGTAAAACATGTGTTCCAAGAAGTTGTCTGGCTTGAAAAATCGTATAGAATAAATTCATTATTTTGACCATGAAATACATGGAACACAGTTTTTTTATAATTTGAAGAGGATCACTCACTGACCCAGGGAGAGATGCTCAACCTCACTAACCACCAGGGAAAAGAAATCTTGGCATTTGCAACGACATGGATGAACTGGAGGGGATAATGCTACGTGAAGAAGACAAACACTGCACAGTATCACTCATATACAGGCCACTAAGAAACAGAGGAGCAGACAAAACTAAACCAAATCAAACCCTAGAAATCTCACTGCAGAGTTGAGACTACCAGTGGAGCAGGTTAGGGTGGAAAGAAAAGGGGTGGGAGAGGGGCCAGTGCTCGCGGAGGAGGATTATGGGTGCTTTGGCAGTGGGGTGGTCACACACACTTGAGGAGGGGTGAACCTACACTTATTTAGTTATATAGTGTTGTGAACTAATGTTACCTCAATAAAGATGGTTTGAAAAATTGTGCATCCTTTAAATGCACACAATTATGATTTAATTGTATATAACTAATTGTATACAATTAATTGCAATTATTCCTCAATAAAGTTAAAAGAAAAAGTGGAATGGTCTTTGCCAGAGGCTGGATGGAGAAAAGAATAGGGAGTTTTCTCAAGGGTGTAGCATTTCAGTTCTGCCAGATGGAAAAGATCTGGAGGTTGGGTTGCACAGCAATATGAATATACATATTATGCTAGAAATGGTTAAGACTACAGATTTTATGCTGTGTGTATTTTACCACAACTTAAAAAAATCACTTGTCATCAAATAAATGATTGAGTATTGAAAGAACATGAGAAAGGAGGTCAGAATGTCAGGCCGCTGTCAGTGCCCTCACTTCTGTCCTGCCTGGGTAGTGAGGAGGGCAGGCAGCTGGGAGCCAGGAGAGCCGTGAGGACAGAAGTGAGGCAGAGGAGCCAGAGGGAAGCAGCAGTAGTAGTTAAAGTGGTGAAGAATAAAAGCAGTTGCAAAGAGTGAGTGAAGAGTAGTGACTAGAGAATGGTCAGTATCTGGGTAGGATCCTGAAAGCCCTTTGTTTTGGAAACCAGGTGGTCTACAGAGGCCTGGCTGTAGCCCAACTGCCTTTCCCCCAGGGCATCTTGGGAATCCCCACTAGAGCACTGCTTATGAGCTAAGCCAGGGCCTCTCCATCTGGAGAGTGCATCCACATCACTGGGGACCTGTTGAATGGCCCCTTGCAATTTTTTCGGTCTTGGGGCTAAAGGAGGGGGTAGTGCTGAGTTCTTTCAAGCATTTCTGGCAGCCTTGGAGGGAGGCAGCTGCCCACACAGCAGTGGCAAGGACCTAAAGAATTAACACCCCAGGCAGAAAATCTGCAGAACATGAAGAGGATGTGATGGAGAAGAAGATGGCATGGCAGGCAGAGGATGTGGCAATAAAAACAATTAGATTCAGGAAACTAGAGAGTCATTATTTAAAGTCAACATGTATTTGGGGTGAGATTAACAGCCCCACCCCAGGAAAAGGTCTTGGGGAGGAGATGTAGCATATCATCTTTAAATGACTCATCAAAAAGCTTTGGAATGAGGTCAGTGAGATTATGGGGAGGAAAAGTGGGCTACTTGGAAGTTGCAGCAAAAGAGTTAAAATGAAAGGGGTGAAATGGTAGAAATGATTGTACGGGTAGAAACTATTGGAGACAGTAAGATCATAAAATATACATGTATGTATGTGTTTGTATATACATATATGTGTGTGTGTGTTTGTCATGATTTGCATACACACATGTGTATGTATATAGAACACCAGCGACCAGAGGGGAAAACACAGGTAAAAGGAAAACTATAGATACTGAATTCCTAAGTCTACAGTGAAGCTTATATAACTGTTGGCTTGGTTCAATGAAAGGGGAAGCTTGCCAACTTTACTAACATCACACAGGTTATGTTGTTTGCAAAATGATTTCAAAATCACCACCACAGGCAGAGGTGCGTGTGGGGTAACAGGAAGTTGGGGCTATGAGGTGTGTCCACGGTGGTGAAGGCAGCAAGTGGTAGAAACTCTTTTCCTTTTATTCTGATTCTTCCTATAGTATAGTTACGCTATACAAATTTCACATTGATCACACATTCACAGGGATAAAATGTGAGCATATGTTTAAAATTTTTTGGAAATGGATTATGTATTGTGAACAGAATCTCCCCCTCCTTAGTCCCTAGTCTCTGGGCAGGTGCCCAAGAGAACTATGATAGCCAATATCACTTTGTATGAATTACACTGTGTGAAATCAGCTGTATCTCTAGCTGGGCATAAATGAAAGTTGACCTTGATGCTTCCAGAGACTTAGTTATCAGCTTCAAGGGGTCAGAAGGTTGATTCCTACACATGGATTAAGGTTGAGAACTGGTGTCAGCCAAGTCAAAGGTACACAATGTGCCCTCGTCCACTATTTAACAGGCACAATAACCTCTGATGCAATTGTCTCTCATGCAAGCGTGTGTAAAGCCTGTGGTTTTATCGTTTGACTCTTTGTTTGGAATGCAGAGATCCAGAAGCACTGTTTCTATTACCTGAGGGGTTTGGATATGTCTCTACATTTTAATTCCCAGTTGGAATTTCAGCTTATTATTTCAATGTTTCCCAGAAGGTAGTATGGCAGGCAGATGGGCAGGAACTGGATGGCAGGAAACTCTTCCCAATTTCCTTAGAATCATCCCACCTACTCTGAGCACCTGCATGCATGAAACCTCCCATCCTCCTATGCTCGTCCTTGATTGTGATCAGACAGGGACATACTAGGGAGTGATGGTCAGTAGACTAATAGTTTGAATAGTGTCGCTATGTATCTATTGTCCATCTCAATGGAAAATCATAGCTCTGCATTCTAAGATTCTTCAGACTTTCTGGGTCATCTCTGCTCCTCTACTCTTGGGATGAGCTGTCTAATTAAAAGTCCACTAACTATAAAAGTCACTTGAGGAAATGAGCAGCTGCTGAGAAGCATTTACTGAAAGTCAGTAATTTAAATTTAAAGATTCTAGGTTAACCACAAGGAATAGAAGAGATTTCATTAATTTGATATAAGATAGTTACAAGTGTAACAAGAAAGGAAGGAATAAATCTCTCACCATATATATATCATATAGTTTTCTGCTAAGAAATCTCAAATGAATCAACTGGAAAAGTTTTACAGCTATCAAGAGACCTCACTAAGGTGATCAGATGAGTAACAGAACACAAAATAAATTTTTTATACATCATTAAAAAAATCAAACAGTAAAGACAAAGCTATGGTGGAAATCAACTCAGGAATAGGAAATACATCTAAAAGAATAGAGTATTCAGCAATAGACATGTGTGAGAATTCAGTGCATGATAGAGGCGACATTTCAAATGGACACAAAAAAATTATTGTAATAAATTCTAAGTGGACTAGAAACCTTTTTTAGAAAAAAAATATAAAAGTATTAAAAGAAAGTGTTCCAAAATATCTTAATAATCTTCTGGTTGAGAAGGCTTTCTTAAATAAGACCCAAAGAGCAAAATCCATAAAGGAAAAAATGATAAATTCAACTCTATCAACATAACAATGATATCAACAATAATAGAAAATATATCTGTTGACTAAAAACACAATGTCAGTAAAGTTGAAAATAAAACAAGTAACTGACAGTATATTATATGTATAGCAAAGGCTCAGCATCAAAGAATAAATGTTATACTTTTACATATCTTAGGAGAAGATAACCGAATGCCAGATAAGCTAAGGACACAAACGGGCAACTTAAGAAGACAAAATACAATGTCCAAGAATTATATAAAAATATGTCCACTCTCACTCATTGTTAGGGTTAAACTGTGGCCCCTGTTACCTGCAGATAGGACTGTATGTGAAGACAGGGCCTTTACAGAGGTAGCAAGGTCCACCTAGTCCAATTAGGCTGTTGTCCTTGCAAGAAGATAGACACACCTTGAACACACAGAGAGGACAGCCATGTGAGGAGAGAGTCAGGTGGTGGCCATCTGTGAGCTGAGGAGCGAGGCCAACACCCTGACCTTGCACTTGTAATCCCTAGAACTCTGAGAAAACAAATTTCTGTTGTTTAAGCCACCTAGTCTGTGGTATTTTGTTATGGCAGCTCTAGGAAACTAATATATTAGTAATCAGGAAATTAAAAAATGAGCTACTGGGCCTTCCCCAATGGCACAGTGGGTTAAAGCACAGCTCTATGAAGCTATCTGTAGCCACTGCAGCGTAAGTTTGATCCCTGCCTGGCCAGAGATGACCCACATGGCGCCTCAGATCTTTCCCCGGTTGCTCCCCTGAGCAGTATATTTCAGTCCATCTGCCAATTCTGCTCCCCACTCTGTCTCTGGTGAATTCTCTTAGTGCAGAGGCGGTGAAAGGATTCACGAGAGACAGAGTGGGGAGCAGAACAGGCCAACTTAAGGGGAGCAGCTGGTGGGTCAGGAGAGGTCTGCCGCGCCATGTGGGTCACCTCCGCGGCAGGCAGGGATCAACTCTTGCCAAATTGGCTTAAGCTTCTTAGTGCTGCACTTTAACCTGCTGTGCCACCAGGGAGGGCCCTTAAACAAATAAATCTTCAAGAAAAATGAGCTACTGTTGTCAGCTCTTCTGATTGGAAAAATAATAAAATGTTTAATAAATAGCAAACATCACCCCGCGCAAGGGCAGTAACTAAGGATCTCAGGTGGTGGGAGAATCACTTCGCTCAAACACTGTAAGGGGTGATGTGACGACATGAAAAATTAAAATGCTGTGATGTAGCAATCATCCTCTCAACACTTGCTGGAGTCACCTGCATGTGGCAACAGCAGCTAGCACCAGAAAGCCATTCTAGAATGTTGGGGAGAGTGAAAATGGAACAGCTTAAATTATCTATCCTGAAAAGAAAAAGCCAGATAAAAGGTTTTACTCTGAAATGCTATGGAGCAGTTAAAATTAGTGAGGTAGAATACATAGATAAGAAAAGTCTCTGAGGGCCCTCCCTGGTGGCGCAGCAGGTTAAAGCACAGCACTAAGAAGCTGAAGCCACTTCAGCAAGAGTTTGATCCCCACGTGGAGATACCCACATGGTGTGACAGACCTCTCCTGACCCACACACTGCTCCCCTCAGCAGTGTGCCTCGTCGATCTGCCTGTTCCGCTCCCCACTCTGTCTCTGGTGAATCCTCTCACTGCCCCTGCACCTCTGGTCTAAACCCCGGTTCTGGATGCATAAATAAATAAATCTTAAAAAAAAATCTCTGAGTTGTGTTGTTGAGTGGAAAAGCAGGAAGAATAATGTGACAAGACACAGAGTATTGGGTCACTAGTGTAGTGGGTCACTAGGTGGATGAGGGGCCACCTGGCAACACACTCACCAAGCAGTTGCAGTTGTTCCTCCTGGGGAGTAGGGCTTGGTGCTGTCGGGATGGCTAATGGAGAATTTTGCTCTATCCAGACTGCCTTTCACTTTACACAGCGACTATACGTATGCACTACACTTAGAATTTTAAAAAGTTAGTACCTACTAACAATAGTCTAGTCAGTTTTGTGGTTGCCTATTATATTTACTTCATAATAATTGAGAAACAAGTTGATAGGTTTAAGCAAAGACTTGGCAAACACTTTCTGTAAAGGGCCAGATAGTTAATATTTTAGTCTTTGGGGGCTAAACTGTCTCTTGTACAGCTAATCAATTCTGCAGTTGCAGGGCAAAAGCAACCATGGATGATCTAAAACGAATGAGCATGACTGTGTTTCAATAAATGTTTATTTACAAGAACAGCTGGTAGGCCGAATTAGACATGTAAGCTAGAATCTGCCAAATCCAGTCTCCTATCATACAACCAAAATGCATTTTTTAAAAGATTTATTTATTTATGCATCCAGAACTGGGGTACAGGCCAGAGGTGCAGGGGCGGTGAGAGGCTTCACCAGAGACAGAGTGGGGAGCAGAACAGGCCTACTGACGAAGTACACTGTCTTGTGGGTCAGCTCCCGGGGCGGGGATCGAACTCGCACTAAGGCTCTTTGCAATGATGCACTTTAACCTGCTGCGCTACCAGGGAGGGCCCAAAATGTATTTTAGTGAAGTATTTTTGGTGTGTTGAAAATAATCTTACCTATTAGCCAATTAATTCAATAATTGGGTCCGGGGGCCTGTGTGGAATATTTTCCAGTCTGACTGTAGCGTGAGAGACCAAGTCCCCTCCCGGTGGAGGTGCTCCAGCCTGTCTGCTATCTGCTCTTGACCACTAGGTCCTCTCAGCTGCAGACTGCAACGCGTCTTCGTGGGAGCTGCCCATACTGACGTGCTGACTCAGGGTATAGTGCCACCCAGGAGCTCCTGCCCCCCCCCCCCCAGACACATAGCTTCCATAAAGCAAAACTCTGGGCATAGGCTGGGTCAGGCTGTGTTGTGATGCCAGGAGCAGGGCTAGGTGCTGCTAAGCACTTGTCCAGAGCTCAGTTCTGTGGGACAGGATGCTACCCCTTAAAATGGGAGATAGAAAGCTCCTGGTTCATATCCAGCTCAGTCATAGGACTCTGCAGGGGTGTGGGGAGGCCCCTGCTGAGTGCTCAGGCCCTGTGACTGGGGGCTGCCAGCTCAAACCCTACAAGCTAAGAGGAGGGGGGTGCTGTGCTTTCCCAGCGCCCATAATGCCGGATGTGGTTTTTTTTTTTTTTAAGGCAAAAGAATGTGATATTTTCTCATGTTCTCAAGAGAAAAGAGTAGGCAGTCAAGAGACTCCGGTGCAACAACAGAGTTGCTAATAGTACGAGTGACTCAGGGTTATCATTTGGGATGGAGGTTTCCACGATCATTACTTCTCTAGGAGGCAAATGCAGTGTGGGGACACAACTATTGGGGCTCAATAGAGAAGATCACCTCCAGGTTTTTGTTTCCAACCTGGAAACAAGGAGAGCCACACAAAATCCGATGCACAGCTCACTATGATGCTGACCCCAACCATCAAATATACTTGGATCCCCTCATTTCTTTTGCAAGGAGTTGGAAGTGGGGGTAGGGTGGGCAGTTGATCCTCAGCAAGAGAGGAAGAAAAAACATACCTGCTTGGTAGAAACTTGACTCTGACTGCTCCTCTGGGTCCACTCCCAACAATCAAGGACGAAAGAGTAATCAAAATATCAGCTCATCTGAGATCGCTTCCTTGGTAAAGGCTGAAGCTCAGCTTTACCTGCTTTTCACAGGTATGAACCGAGAGCCTGAGGCTTCCGCTGCAGTGAAGGCAGAGCTTCCTCTTCCCTGTCCAAGCCAGAGGTGATTATTCCCAGAGTATGAACCAATCTTGTCTTTCACCTGCATTTCAGTGCAGGTTTGCACTTAGTCCAGGCTCTAAGCGGCCCCCACCTGGCACTCCTGAGTCCCAAGTCCACACCTGAACTAGCAGAGGAACAGATTACCGTATTTACTCCCATTATGAGCAACTCACATTTTCCCTCTCGGCTCTTCACTGTAAAACACAGGACGAGAAAATCGTTGCTCATATCTTCCTTGTCTAATTACCTCAGAGTAAATTGCAGGTATCTGATACTGTGTTTTAGACACTAAAGCAAAATTAGTTTGAATTTAGAGCTCCTAGTGTTTTTTCCTTTGTCTAAACCACCTTTCTGGACAATGTCACTTGCTGTGAAATTCAGAAAAAATTCTATCGGTGGCTGGGAGGGCCAGAAAGTGCACAGCCTACGGTGTGCAAGGAGAGGAAGTGTGATTCGAGGGCCTGAGCGCAGTTCACGACTGTGACCTGCCCTGCCCGGCCCCCTCCCACCCCGCATCTCCAGAGAGGTGCCTACCAGATGGAGAAGGGAGCTTGGACCAAGGCAGGCGGGGTCTCTGGCACTCTCACCCCCAGGCCCTGCTGGAGTTCCAAGTCCTCACTCCTCAGCTGACCCTGCAGACTCCCCAGCAGCAGCTCTGCCCGCTGCTCTAGCTCTCGGGCAAGAACAGGCAGAGCCCAAGGGGGTGGGTTTCACAGGGTAAGTCTCTTTCATTTGCTTTGTTTTAAAGGATGCTTTAAGGCAGAAGCCGGAAGTGGAAACTGCTTCCGGGTAAAAAGCAAAGGAAGTGCGTGCTCCAGACAAGCGTGAAGCAGCTTCATCAGCCACAATGAGGGCGGCAGAGGGAGGAGAGGGACTGTCTGCGTGGACTGGCCCAGAAGAGAACTGAGGCATTCCAAAACATTGCCACAGTGGTCTGTGTCAAATTTTGAATTTCCTAACACCTACCTCCTGATTTGGTTGTTTTTATGTTGAATTACAAGTTTTAGTCCAACCCTCCTGATGAAATAAGCAAGAATATGTAAGTTTTGTTTGTTTTTCTTGGGGGTGGGGTGGGTATTGGTCTTTTAATTCAATTGGTTTATTCTTTTCCATTCAGTTTTCCCCTGGGAGTGGGGGTGGCGTGGGAGGGAAGATAGGAGTCTGGGATTTCTAAATATCATCATTTCTCAAGTGGTTGCTGACTTGCTCTTCCCAAGCAAATGCAAAAAATTGAGGCCGACACAGCTCCCTGCTGGGCCTGCAGCCAGCAGGGGTGACCGGGACCCACAGTCCTGGCTCCTTTCTTTCAGTCAAGTTTCAGACTATCCACAGGGATCCTGCTGGTGCTGGGGAGCGCTGGATTATAAATCCCTCTGGTTGGGAGGCTGGCATGACCTAGAAGTGAAATACTGTTCCTGAGTCCCTACTGTGTTGGGGGATACATGTCACTATATGTTCATCCTGTGCCATGCAATGTCCACCAAGAGTGGACTCTAAAGTAAACTATGGACTCTGGGCGATGATGTGTCCACAAAGACTCACTGATTGACAGAAATGGGCTACTCGGGTGAGGAATGTTGACAACGGGGAACTGCATGTGTGAGGCACGGGACAGAGAATCTCCGTACCTTATCTCAAGTCTGCAGTGAACTAAAAACTGCTCTAAAAAAGTAACAAAATCTTTTATTTAATAAAAGGGCTTTCTGTAAAGACTGGCATTTCTGGGTCTAAAAAACAAAAAGGCAGAATCCCAGCTTATCTAGGGCAGCTTGCCAAAAAAACACATGGGTTATAGGTACAATATATAGCTTCCACCATCTCTGAAATACCTCTTCGTTTACAAGGACCCAAGCCTTATCACTCTTTAAAAAATGGTCAATTATTTACAGCATAAACAGGGTTATAAAACCACTGAGGCAAAGACATGTTGGCGGGTTTGGGCAGGCACCTTCTGGATTCCCTGTCCTCTGGGTCACCAGAGTGTCACGGACCAGTGGACAGGAGACAGGACTGCCTGGCCTTTTGAGGATGAAAATATAGTTTTCATGTTAGCTCCAAGCTCAGAGAATACACCAGAGTTATTAAGGACAGCACAGATGAGAAGCTGGTGATACGGAGTCCCAGATCACCATTTTGCACCTTTCTTTTCTATTGCAAAAACCAGAAAAGCACCACTCCGAAGAAAAGTAGAAAAAAGGGAAAAGTAGATCTGAGAAGCCTAGGGCTTTACCTTAGTGTGAATTTGTTTATATTTTACTTTCCTACAAGAACAACCTATATTGAGAAAGGAGTCGATTAAAGGAGTGAGCACTAGTGAGATTAACTAGGGAAATAGGTGCTTATCAGCCAGGCAGTCAGTTTGTCCTCAGAATCTGCTGCCACCCCTCAGGGTGTACTACCAGAGGCCCCTGGAAAGGGGCTGCCTGGGCCAGACAGCGGGATCCTCCGCTGGGCTCCAGCGGGACTTGGAGCCCAGGAGGCCACCTTGGAGGAATCTTCTTGCCTTGACAAAAATGATGTAGAACTTCATTCAATAAATAAATAGAGAGGGAATACCATGTGCCGGACTGCCAGCACCAAGCATAAAAAACTGAAAGGCATCGCTCCTGCTCTCCGCCTCAGAACACCCCACACCAGCTGGAGAGAGATGACCTCGCAAGCAGTTACAACCACGTGTGACACGTGATGTCAGGAAGTCCAGGTGTATTATAACCGTGCTCTGTATCACTATTTTTTTTTTTTGCCCATTTTATCTATCTATCTATCTATCTATCTTTAAAGATTTATTTATGCTTATAGAACTGGGGTACAGGCCAGAGGTGTGGTGGGTGAGAGGATTCAACAGAGACAGTGGGAAGCAGAGCAGGCCGACTGACCAAGTACACTAGTGAGGGGAGCAGCGGGCGAGTCAGGAGAGGTCTGCTGCGCCTTGTGGATCACCTCTGGGCCTCCAGGGATTGAACTCTTGCTGCAGTGGCTTTGGAGAGCTTTATCGTGCAGTGCTTTAACCCGTTGCGCCACCAGGGGGAGACCATTTTACTTATTTTTTATTCTTTCATTCTTTTTGTCTCGAGGCTTTGGAAAACAAGTATTATTAAGGCCTGACTGAAAATATGTCTTCCCTGGCAAGTCTCTGTGTGGTAAATACTTAGGCAGGAACAGTTTCCTTGTCTGGGAGCTTTGCACTTCCGGAAATTTGAAATCTCCAGTAACATCGTGCTAATGGTTGCTAATACCAAAGCGACTTTTACTGCCATTACCTACTTCTTCCTTGGATTTTACACATTGGCTACTGAGGTGAGGCACTGCCTCTGTAAAAAGGAGTAAGGGCTCACTACACTTCATTATGCATCTATGCCAAAAAAATATTTTTTCTACCTCAGAAATCAGGTTGTTCTAATTGTGTGTTGCTGTTGATTGTATTAGTTTAGCCTATATCCACTACAAGGCTCCAGTTGCCACAATCACTTGGCTTTAAATATGAGCTTTTGCTTATCACTCAAGGTGCTTCATTTTCTAAAAGTAACGTTTATGAAAACTGGGTATTTTAAATCAAGCTCTGATAAGTAGAGTTCTGCTAATGTATCACAAAAGTGTTTCACCTCTTCAAAAACTTCTGTTGCTCAACGAGGATTCTGGAATACTTCATGGTTTCGTTTTTGCCAAAATAGAAAGCTTAGTTTTAGAAGTCTACAGAAGGGCGATGATTTTGAGAAAATATTTTAAGTTTATATTATTTATTAGAAATTACTTTTGGGCCCTCCCTGGGTGTGCAGCGGGTTAAAGCACAGCACTAAGAAGCTAAAGCCACTTCCGCATGAGTTCGATCCCCACCTGGACCGGAGGTGACCACATGGTGCAGCAGACCTGCCTGCTGCAGCTCCCCTCAGTAGTGTACTTCGACAATCTGCCTGTCCTGCTCCCCACTCTGTCTCTGGTGAATCCTCTTGCCACCCCTGCACTTCTGGCCTGTGCATAAATAAATAAATCTTTTTAAAAATTACTTCAAAATAAGATTTAAGTTACGTTCATTGCTATATACCAGAGATGGGCAAACAACAGTCCACGAAAGTTTTATTGGAACATAGCATGGTCATTCATTTGTGTTATTCACTGCTTTCATCCTGTAAGAGCAAAGCTGAGTAGTTCTAACAGAGACCACATGGCCTGCAAAACCTAAAATAGTTACTCTGGTTCTTTAAATAAAAAGTCTGTTGTTTCCTGCTGTGTCACCCCACCTCCCTCACACTCCCAACCATTTATCCTATCATCCCTAACTCACTGCTCATTGTGTTCTTGATTTTTATTCCATAAGTGAGTAATACAACCTTTGCCTTCTTCAGGGGAACATTTTTTTTAAAAAAAGA
>NW_004567104.1:34622920-34650858 GCF_000260355.1 Condylura cristata
GGGAACATTCTTAGAGAAAAAAAATTCAGTGGCTCCTTTTTTGTGCAGTACTTTTGTAAGTGATCCTCAGGGACAAATGTTTCAATCTAGTTTTCCTAGGACAAGGTAAGCTCACAATCAGAATTTTTTTTTAACTCAGAATATCTTTTATTACAACTTTATTGTTTCCGTTTTATTTACTTCTATATGAATTCTTAATGCTTGTAGAGGGAAGGAATTAAAAATTTGGAGTGGAAATAAATAGAAGGAAAAAAAAAACCCCAACAACTTAAAAGATGAATGAAGCCAAAATCTGGTTTTTGGATGAACTTCTAGTTAGACTAAAGAAAGCACTAGGGAAAGCACTCTAACAAGTTGACTGAGAAGTAAAAGAGAAATTTCAAGAGACATCAGAAAAGACTGCTATGAAGACTGCTCTTCATGCCAACAAACTGGGAGATCTCTCATCATTTTCATGTTTGTTCTTTCCTCTCCATCCCACACCGTATGACCTAACCAATTTGTCAGAAAGATCTTATTTTCTGTTGGGAGAGCCATTCCTTCCACTGCATATAACTTGATGCTATAACTAGATTTTTTTTACCTCTTTGTGTTTTTCTCATCTTAGCCATCTTCTTTCCCTTTTAGCCTACACCTGGTCCACCTTGTTTGGCTTTCTCTGTTCTTATTATTCTCTCTTCACTTTCTTAAGAGACCATTTCCTTTTGTCTCCTATTAAAATCAAGCAGATAAGTTTCTGAAGCTTTTCTTGTTTTCTGTAGTAAGATGTTATCTAAGATCAGTTTTTATTCTGTCTTCAGGGTAAAATACATTTTATTTTTAAACTCTTTACAACGGGTCCCCACTGATGCTTCTGTCTACCAGTTTTCCTACTTGTTGAGCTTTAATTAACAGGGATTCATTCCACCCTAGTGTTGTCAACACACAGGATGGGCAGATTGCTCTCCAACAGCACTCTTTTTATTTCACACAAAAATACTCAGCTCTGAGGCTCAATGGTGCACTGACATGCCCCTGAATAGACATACCACAGTTAATTTTTCACTCCAGTGTAAGTGAACAGTTGGGTTTTCACTTAGGGAGTTCTTATGAGTAGTATTACTTGTAACATTCTTCCAATGTCTGTTCATGCACATTCTCGTGCATTTTGATTGCGTATACATCTAGAAGATGAAATGCTGGGTCATAGGTTATGCATATTTTCAGCCTTAATAGATAATGCAATTTACTATGAATAGGAAACAAAAACTACGTACAAAACAATTGGTAATATTTCTTTTTGTTTGATTCAACAAGCTGTAACATATCCTCATAGTTAATAAAATATTGAAATGAGACATGAGAAGACTTGTAGTAGAGCATCTAGGAAATATGACAAAGAATAAAACTCTTTTGATTATTATTGCTGAAAAATATTTCAAATCATTGGGATTTTACAGAAAATAAACCTCTTTGCTTATGAATTACACACTGACAAGCTCAAGAGAGCTGCACAGACTACTGGAATTCTTTATGATGATTTATACAGCTTCCTTAAAAAAGCTCACAATCTGTAAAAAAAACAACACAAATGTTTGTAATTATGTCATCTTTTTAGAAATAATAATCATTAGAGCAATTCATTAAAAAATTACTGTGGTACAATTACAGAGCCTGCCTTTGACATCAGATAGCTCCACCCAGTATACCATGCATATACACAGACACACACACACACACACACACACACACACACATATATATATTTGTATTCACACGCATTTTTAACTTTTATTATCAACATGACACATACAGGGAGGTACAGAAAACTGATGTGCAGTTTAATTAATGTAAAGTATCCATCTGTGCAAATACTACCCAGGTCAAGAAACCCCAGAAATTCAGTTACCCCTCCCTAAACCCTCTCCCTATCACCAAAATTAATCACTGTTCTGATTTTTGTTGGTTTTTCTAGTAATCACAGTCTTTGCTTTTCTAAGCATGTATTCCTAAACTCCAGAGTTCAGTGCTGATTCTAAACTGCACGTAAATAGACATGTACTATAGCTAGTCCTTGGATTCGGCTTCTTTTGGTCCCTAATGTACATTAAGATTAAATCATGCTGTTTTGTATTTAGTTTTACTTTATTCATTTCAAATGCTGTAAAGTTTCCTGAACTTTTTCTGAGAAAGGCCTGATAATAAATATTTTAGGTTTTGTAGGCCAAAAGACAAATTCAAGGATATTATAAACTCATATAATGAGAAAAGACAAAATTTCACATAAGTTTTATTAATCAAATTCAAAAGGTGCTACTAAGATGAACTAAATAAAATAAAAGTAAAGTTTTAGACTATAAAACCAATTAATGATTACCTGAAGTCAAGGGGAACGAGAGGTGGGTAAAGCACATAGAGGGGGTCAATTATGTGGTGAAGAGTAAAAGTGGTAAATAGTATATATACGCACATGTTGATTCTTAATGAGGCCCACCAGAACTTATACGGTATAATGCAATATTATTTCAATTAAAGGAAACAGTACTGATAATTAAAGTTTTTTGTAACACAGGCCTACTAATGAGAAAAATGAAATTCTTATTTTAGGGATAACATTTTATTTAATTGGGGTTCAAATCATCAAAATCAACTGCAATTGTTCATGTTGTTAATTGTTCATATGAGGAGAATTCCCCCCATTTCAGCTTTGAAAATGTCTTTTACACAGATTGGTGCAACCAATATTGATATTGGTGTATTTTTCAAATTCTGGAAATTTATTGCTTAGAAGCCATTTATAGAATTTCTTTAGTTTCTTCTCTTGACATTTGCCTTTTGGGAAGTTATTACAAAGCAGATTAATCACTTCCGATTGAAGGTTAAGTAGACATGGTTTCATTGCATAATCAGATTTTGAAATATGGAAATTTCCTTTCAACTTATTTCAAGATTCAAGAACCACTCCTGAAAAAATAGTTAAGATCAGAAATTAAATTTGTCGCAGATGTGTGGGAATGGAGAGCTTGCTTCTTCTTTGAACTTTTGACAGTACAGGAAGTATGTAAAGCAATTTTACAGTACTTGTAATTCACACAATGATAATTGTCATTGAACTGAACTGAAGTTACAATAATATACATGATACATATAAGTTCTGCTGTGCCTTGTAATTTTAGGCTGGATTCATTAAAAAAACATTACCAGTTCTGTACAAAAGCTAATTTCCATCATCATTCAGTGTTTTAAAATCAGTGGTTAAGAGTAGTTTTCTTATTAAAAAAAATCTTTGAATGGTAGGGCTTATTTTTTCTTTCAGCAATGGACAATCTGTTCACATTGTGATTGTCAGAGTACAGGTGAATGAGGCAGCTTTTCCTCTCTTCCTCTCCTTTCCTCCAGAGGGAAATCAAACTCACCTCAGCTGCTTTCCTCACTTTGTGTTCCTTTCTCAGTTTCTTGAGTGCCTTCCTCATTTTGCTGCTGTTCAGCATCCTCTCTGATCATGGCTTCTGTGTGCCCATGGATGATCTGATGGGCTGCAAGAATATGCTTCCGCTGTGCGTTCCTCACTGTACCAAAGTGACAGAAGAATGTTTATTCTCAAAAACTGAGCAAAATCATTCCCAGAGATTTTCAAGGAGTGATGACAGAAATCATTTTGAAAGCCGTATGTTCCCTGGTTGAAGGCTGACTGGGTTATAGAAGAATAACCTGCTCTCCATTTTAGAAAAACAACTTAGGCAACCAAACCCTTAAATGCTAGTTTTTCTAATCCATTAGCTTTTGAAAATTAGACATCTTAAAATAGTCTTATGCAATATTATCTCAATTAGGGTAAGAGACACACGGTTTTATTATTTGGTCAGAGAGACAGAAGGCCTTAGTGTCCTTCCATGCCCACTTGACTTTCTTGACTTACTGCTGTTTCTCTGTTCCACTCTCTGGCTCAGTCCAAACCTATTCTTCCCTACCAGACCAGACTCCATGCCACTTCTCAGCAGTTCCTCATCTGGAATGCCTGCACCCCAAATCCTACCCTTTTTGCAAAGCCTGCATCAAGTCTCAGCTCCTCTAGGAAGTGTCCTCTGACATGTCGCCATGTCTACCGTTTGCTTCACGTGAGTTTCTACCAATCCATTCACCCTCCAAGGGCTGCGTCTAAGTTACATTCTGTTTTCTATCTAAATGGTAAATGATTTTAAAAGCACAGGCATTGACTCTTTGAGGCTTAGTTCCTAATATGGAGGGTACTTGATTGATAATGATTTTCTAAGTTCATGGCTTTAAGAGAATGGCCCTAGCTCCATATTTTTAAAATGTTATCCACATTTAATACATTAAGTTCCACTTCCCCTGAAAGGGGGTAATCAGGACAATGATATTAACAGTTAGAAATTGTCCTGCTTTAAGCAGTGGGCATATAATTATTCATATAATCCACCCACACCCCTAAAATACAGCATTACTAATATTCCCAATTTCAGATATGGGATCTGAGATTGAGATAGATTACATAATTTGCCCAAAGTCATAAAGCCAGTAAAGAGTGATAGAATGTTCTACAAATTCTGTGTTATTCAGGTATTAGCTAGTCTACATAGAGGAAATCACACAGCAACTAATAGCACTTCACGGTCGTGTGGTTGAAAAATGGGGACTTGAAGCTCTACAGATAATGGTTCAAACCTGAAAGTCATATACAGTCTGTAAGCACTAATTTCCTTAATAGAAAAATGAGAGCACATGTCTATAACTTAAGATACTGTACTTGTTCCAAATACTAAGGTTGTTGTCTTTAAGTGTTGGCAGTTACTTTTAGTTTACAACTCCACAGGTCTCTTAAATGCTTGTTTTTCCAAGCTATTAGCTTCTAAAACTTAGAGATCTTAAAATAGTCCTATAGAATATTATCTTAATTTGGGGTAATATAATATGTATGGTTTTATTATTTGGTAAGAGAAGCAGAGGTCTTAGTGTCCTTCCCTGCCCACTTGACTTTCTTGATTTTGCAGAAATACAAAGAAAAAGGCTAAGGGCTTGTCCAGACAAATCTTACAGCATTTTTCAGATCAAGTGCCCCTTAGGCTCCTTCCCCGCCCTCCTAGGAGAGACTGGAGAAAGCAGCCCCAAACCAGTAATTATTAAACTAGTTCTTCCTCTCGTTCAGTTCCCTCAAGAGTAATTGATCTGAGGCAGGCTGATATGACTTCTGACCTGGGAAAAGTGAAAAAAGTTGCATATTTTCTCAAGGATCTGGTAAACATAAGATTGATTTAATAATATAAGGTGACACAGAAATATGATATGATCTAAAATTTTAATTTTGTTATATAGGCACTGACATACATTGTTGATGGGGGCATGAATTGGAATAATCTTTTTTATAGGGGTTACTTGGTATTCTGTCAAAGCCTGCAGTCTCCTGCCCTGTTTCTAGCATTGCTCTGCTAGGCTTTACTTTCAGAAGCCTGACCAGAGTATGAGCAAAATACACAGTGCAGTAGTATTGCTCGTTATATGAAAATACAGCAAACTAAATGCTTGTAACTGGAAGGTACTAGTTTAAAAATTACAGTACAATCAGTTAGTGGGAAAATAGGACTTTTTTTTCCCCTTTGGTGTCACCATTCATTTCCTGGTTTGAGTGATCTGATGATATATGACACATTCCTCTTGTAAACCTGTCCACAACTTCCCTGCATAACTCTAAAACCTTCTGAGTTGTTATTTCACTTCAATTTTGATCTTCTCTTGGTTGCTTCTTTCCCTCTGGGATTAAGTCTGTCACCAATAGTCTCAAAGTTCCAGAAGAATATCCTTTCTGCTGCTTCTTTTTTTTAAGATATACTTTTCTCTCTCCCTTCTCTATCGACTGGAAGCATCAATTTTCAAAAAACATATCACTTTTGACAAATGATGGATGAGGATATTTATACTGAGCTGCAGTCCTGGCAGCAACAGAAAATGTTCGTGGTGCTGGCTGCACAGCAGAGTAGATTGAGGCCCCCCCAGGCACCCAGCTCCTTGCACCCACCTAGCAGGTGCTTGGCATCCTCAAAAAGGATGCCAGTCTGAAATTCCTGCCTGTTCTCAACAGTTGCTTTCTGCTTTAAAAAAATCAAATCGGGCCCTCCCTGGTGGCGCAGCAGGTTAAAGCACAGCACTGAGAATCTAAAGCCGCTTCCACATGAGTTCAATTGCCGCCTGCCCCGCCTGCCCCGGAGGTGAACACATGGTGTGGCAGACCTCTCCTGACCCGCCCACTTCTCCCCTCAGCAGTGTACTTCGTTGATCTGCCTGTTCTGTTCCCCACTCTGTCTCTGGTGAAGCCTCTCACCGCCCCTGAGCCTCTGGCCTGTACCCCAGTTCTGTATGCACAAATAAATAAGTCTTTAAAAAAAAAAATCAAGTCACAAAATACATTTCTTCTGGAAACTTGGGAACTTCCTGTTAAAGAAGGTATGGACTTTGATACTCTGTCAAACTTGTTAGAACTGCACCCATTTTTTCTAGAGATGATTACATTCTGGAATCAGACAACATGAAGAGAACTTGACAAACTTGAAATATAAAAAAACAGTGATTCTTCTTCAGAAATTCCTAAACTTCAAACTGCTCAGTTATAAATCTCTGGGTGATTGACAATATTTGCATCTTAAAAAAATACCCTTAGAGGGATCATGCTTAGTGAAATAAGCCAGAAAGAAAAGGAGAAATGCTGGATGGTTTCACTCATAGCAGAAATATAAAGGACCAGGGGAGAAAATAATAATAATAATAATGAACAACTATATACCAGAGACATTTTACAGGGGTAGAGTGGGGAATGGGATCAAAAATGGGGGGAGGAGGGAGTGTGCTGGATTATGGTGATGGCACATGGGTGATTTGGTGATGGGAAGCCCACGGGGATTACAACTGAGATGGAAAAAGGCACAAAATGATGTAAAAAAAAAAACTTATTAAAAACAAAAAGGGCCCTCCCTGGTGGCGCAGCGGGTTAAAGCACAGCACTGAGAATCTGAAGCCACTTCCGTATGAGTTCGATTCCCGCCTGCCGCCTGCCCCGGAGGAGACCACATGGCGAGCCAGACCTCTCCTGACCCGCCCGCTGCTCCCCTCAGCAGTGTACTTCGTCGATCTGCCTGTTCTGCTCCCCACTCTGTCTCTGGTGAAGCCTCTCACCGCCCCTGAGCCTCTGGCCTGTACCCCAGTTCTGTATGAATAAATAAATAAATCTTTAAAAAAAAAAAACAAAAACAAAAACAAAAACTTATAGTGAAGCATTACCACTGGCTTACCTTTTTCTTTGACAAAGTCCTTCTGTACTTCTGGGATCAGGAAACTATAAACCAACTCAGCCACAATTTCCTCTGACTGAAGATGAGTGCGACTGAAAAATAAAACAGTGAATGAGGCGACTGCCTTTACTGCCTTGTTTCAGCTCCTCACCTATACTTAGACCCTCCTTGCTGTGTACTGAGCTCCACTGCTCGAATCCCACCATAGTTGTCTCCTTGGCTAGGTGACCTGAAATCCATATTCCTGGTGAGCTTGGTTAACTCCAGGGAAAATTTAGATTTGACCACATAATTCATTTACCCTGCCTGCCAGGGAAGGATGTTAGCGACAGAATTAAACATGGACGCCTAAAACCCCGGGTGAAGTGAAGTCCAAGGACTAGAGTGAGTACAGTCTACTCCGGCCATGTAGGATGCTGGTTCCAGAGTTAACACTGAAAACAAACAAACGCACAAGAAACACTGACATGAGTTATTTATCTTTCTCCTTGATGGTCAGATCTCACATTCTTGAAAATGTTACGCATGACAGCAGATGGCCTGTCCATTCCGTTCCCTTGGTGCATACCGGTTTTCCATTTCATAAGCAATGTCATTGATTTCCTGAGCTATCTTCTCAATTTCTGCCCTGGCTTGTTCTTCTGCAGTATTCTCTTCAGTATTCAGTATTATATCTTCCAAATACGATGTAATAGTACTTTGGTGTACTTTGACCACCTACAAAACCCCACAAAGACCCCAGTTACTGAAAATAGCAATGCTGTAGTAAACAAGACCCCAAAGTGTACACACACTAATAAAGCTTTTTTTTTTTTTAACTGAGTCATTGCTGTCCTCGTGGATCATTTCTTTCATTCTAGCCATTTATCCAGCCTGTTTCTGATTCACCTACCTATTCTGAGCAGCCCCTCCCATCTAGCCCATTTCAGAATTGTGGCTCTTCCACCAGAAGGTGTGCAACCCTACACGCAGGAAGGTCCGGGCTTCAGAGCCAACGGCCCAGCCACTGGGACCCTGTCTTTGTTCTTGTCAGCAGTGGGTCCCATTTGCTTCCTTCCTTCAGCACACTTTCTAACTCTGTGCTTAGCTGCATGTTACATGGTAGCTAAGCTCCAGGAGAGAAGCAGACCAGTCGGGTTTTCCCTTCATAGTATCCTACAGGACCTTTGTATATTGCCTCGCCCATACATATTTATTGAACACAGTTGCAAATCAAAAAACGAGTGTCATTTCATAGCATGAGTTTTCCTTGGTTTGACTCCTTACAAACAGCACCAGCCAGCCAGCAGCCCTCACGTGCCTGCTTAAATATCTCATCCTCTTCCCGCAGACGCCTCTGCTCCACCTGCCGCCGACCGCTCTCTTCGGCTTCCCGCATCCTCCGCTGCCTTTCTGCCAGCATGGCAAAGGCATGGATCCGCCTCTCTTCCTGCAGTCTCACCAGCTCCTTGGATAGGAAGTCAAGCATGTCTGCCAGCACCCTTCCTTCCAGTCCCGCCAAGTGGTTTTCAACAAGTGACACCTTGGAAATAATCGAATCAATTAGTGAAACAAGTTCCATTAAGAAAAGTGATTTTTATGAAGAGATGCTGGGTTACCCAGAGCTCTTGACAGTGACTTTGCCAATAGAACGCATTTAGTTTTTATTAGGAATATTATCTCTAGACTGGCCACATCCCAAGGATTCTTACTCGGAAAACTTATGATACAAATTTGGACATGAGAAATACATTGCTCAGTCAGCCACTGATGGATTCTAGTCCTCGAATTACAAAGAGTGTTTAGCAAAATCCTTTTAGTAAATGCACAAAATGTCTTTGCTCTCCCTTTCAGGCTTATCCTGAAAGTAAAATGTATCTGCCCAGACATGGAATATAAAGTCTTTTATTAAAAGATAGTATTGGATCTAATAGAATAGAAATTCACTTATTATGCTTGGTCCATTAGCACAAGTTTGGGAAATGTTAAGATCTTGAGTAGCATGAAAGTAGAAAAATATGGTACATTTTATTCTTTTCAATGACTTCAAAGTAATGAACTACCTTTGAAACAGAAAGGAAAAAGCCTATATGTCTATATGATCACTGAGGTCAAACAGGGACTTGGCATTCTCATCCAGAATAAGCCCCAGCAGATACTTATGGATAACTCTGTCCTGGAGCTGACACGGAGACTAAAACTGTGGAAGAAAATTGTATCCTCATTCTGTAAAAATCTTGCAGGCATATTAAGCTGGTTCTGCAACAATCACATAGTGTTATACATCACAGACACACCTTGTTTTATTGCATTTCATTGTATTGCACTTTGCAAATACTGCCTTTTTTTTCTTTTCCAAATTAAAGGTTTATGGCAATCCTGTGTTGAGCAAGTTTATAAGGACCATTTTTCCAAGTCTGTGCTCACTTCATGTCTGAGTCACATTTAATTTAAGTACATACACATTTTTTAGGCATCATGCTATTGCACAATTAATGAACTAGTATGTGCACAGCTTCTATATGCTGTGCAAAATAATTATTATCACCCCATTATTGTAGTATTTGATTTATTGCAAAGGTCTGGAATCAAGCCTGAAACATCTCTTGAGATTTGCACACACAAAAATGGAACTATACATTTTTGGGAATGTTTTCCAGAGAAAATATAAGAGAAAGAGAAAGGGAAAGAATTAGCATTGTTCTAAGTACATGTGAGGTGCCAGTTCCCTCAATCCCTAACATTATTAGTATACAGGTGCAACTGAATATAAGCAGGGTGAGTCTTTGGCTAAATGACAATTCTTCCTATTTATTTTTCCTTTAGCTTCTAGCTGACATATTAGGTAATTATCCACTCAATGGAACAGCTGAATTGAAAAGCCTGTATTGGCTAGCATCTGCTATAAGAAAACCTGACAAACCAAGGAAGACATCTGTCCATTGAGGTCCTGCAACCTGATGCTTCTAGGGCATTCTACTTTCTGTCAGAATGAAAAAGCTGTTCTGCCTCTGTCATTTCCAGGACTCTTGTAGCACCAGATTCAGAGACTACAGTGCCCATGCTTTCTTTTTTCTCAGGTACTTCTATTGAATCTCCATCTGTGACATTCTTTCTCTTCCCCCTTCACTTACCCTAACTTCCCAAAAGTCAGCAACAATCCCCAGTCCTGCCACCATGTAAAGGGAATAAAATTGTACTCATTTTCAAGTTGCTCACTTTTTATGCTCAGTCCACACAGCACCTGACCTAATGTGTGTTACTGAAGTTGGGTCATATTAACTTTACTGTAAATTTACTTCTTAAAAACACTAATCTCTGTGCAAACTAATTCTTTTTCACATTTTTTTGATACGTGAGAAAGGTAGTACAAGTGTATCTTCTCTGTAGTCAACAACGTCAGAAACTTGATTGTTTTCCAGACAAAGATTGAAAAGAAAAAGAAAAACACTCGCAGTTGTTGGGTCAGAGATGTAATAAACAACTGTCATCAGGAGACTAGAGCTGAGAGGCCACAGTGAAAGTCACAGAACATCGTGAGATACTAACATATTTAAAATGCAGCTGGACCAGCACGAGCTACAGACAGTTCCACAACATATAGTCACTGATACTTTAAAATAAATCTCTTTTCTCATTGCTTTTATTATTTATTCTATTAAGCTCCCACTAACTAACGTACTAAGTAGGTTCACCAAAAATTTAAGGAAAATAAAAAGGAAAAAACATTTCTAAAAGGTGGGGTTTTTTTTGGCAAATAAATATAAAAAGACCATACACAGTCCAGTGAGGGTACCCACCATTCAAATTATAGGCTGCTGTAGCATTGTTTAAAAGTGTTTTTTTGTAGAACTACCATATGATACAGTAATCCAATTTTTATATTTACCTGGAGAATATGAAAACAATAATTTGAAAAAATACATATGTCCCTATGCTCACTGTAGCACACTAGTCAACAAACAGTGATTGTTGCATAAAGAGAAGGGAACACTATTCAGTCATCAAAAAGATGAAATCTTGCCATTTGGAACAACATGGGTGGACAGTAAGGGGATTATCCTAAGTGAAATAAGACAGAAAGAAAACACTATATGATTCCTTTATGTGGAACATAAAGAAAAAACACAATTAAAAAAAAAAAAACCTTAGGCTCTGACAAAACAATGGTGGTTTCCACAGGTGAAGGAGAGGAGAAGAAAGAGGTGGAGGGGGGCAGCTGGTTAGTAGTGGCTAGTGTAACATGTAGTTGCTGAGGTGGGAAGCTGTACACCTGGAACCAATACAGTGTCATAAACTAATATTATTACCTCACTAAAAAAGAAAAGGAAATACATGTTGAATATGATAGTGCCACAGGGTTTTGGAGGACATTTCTTTTGTGTCATTTCGTTTAATGTCATAACGTTGTTTATACAGTAATGAAAGTGAGAAAATATAATGAGAAAGTAACAAAGCAAAGAACCTTGTGTTCGTGCAGGTTCCTCTGCCGCTGCAGAGCCAAAGTCACTTGCTTCTCAGCTTTCTTCACTAGCCTGTCATCTTCTTGCAGTGCGTGGCTGGTGCGCAACTCCTGGATCAGCTCCAGTCGCTTTTCTTTCCCTTCAAACATCTGTATCAAATTAAAGCAGAGAGATCTGCAAATCAGCCTCCCTTGCAGCAGGCACTAAGATTTGCCTAGAGTGAGCTGAGAACATTTGTCAAAAGTAGGTTCCAGCTGCCTTTTGGGACTGCAAAGCAGCTATATGCCACAGAGCTCAAATTCAGCCTCCTTTCCTACACCTTCAACTGCCATCAACTTAGTTATCAGCTAGTTCTTTACTCCATTTTTGTAAATGGCCTTCAAAAACAGGGGACAACTATGGATGGGATCATATTAAAAAACTAAAGCTCTCCCTTCATTTTTGTGCTCCTTCCCTAAGAAGAGAGGGGCAATACATTTTTTGGCCATATTTTCTTTTCCAATGGATGTGCCACTGGCCTGAATACACAGTCAGCTGTCTGACTTAACTATGGACTTCCTGGGAAAATACTGAAAGGGCAGTAAATAATGTGTGCACAGGATGTCTGCCCTTCTTTCCTGGATTTTCTCATCGTAAATGAGTCTCTTTAAGAGTCAGAGCTATCTGGGAAGAAAAAACTATCTTAGCTGGGGGTTTTATATCAGTCTGTTTCTTAAATTAAAAAGTGCTTGCTCTAGCACCATAATTAATGTGATCAGGGTTTAACAGAAAGACCGGAGTTGAATTTGAGGGTGGTTAACATAATCTCTCTCTGACTCAGATTACCTGTCTATAAAAAGGAGTTACTGATAGGAAAGAAAATAAAATATGTCAAGCAAAGAATATCTAGTGTGGGCATACAGTAGGCGTTCAAAACTATAGTTAATATTATTTAGCTTTCTCATTTTAAGTCAGGTGTTATTGGTGCTACACAAACTCAAAGAACTGTGTTATGACTGTGCCTAAAAGTAGGGTGTATACTTAGTTTGTGATGCTTTCATAGTCAAAGTTCAGGTCAGAACAATGCTGGATTTAGTAATCCCAAGGATGAGAAGGTAGTTTCACAATGCATTAGTTACAACTGGCAAATAGCAGCAGGTCCTTCCTCTTCTCTCCTTGGCATTGTGCCACCTCACAGGGCAAACTAAAAGGGAAGGAGTAGGTAATTTAAGGGTGTAGTTCCATGGGGCAGCAGAGTGCAGGAGGGAATTCACTCCAAGGAACCAAGGACAAATGCATTCTACAGCTCTAGTCTCAAAGAGAAACTAAGGGCCACTGGTTGGGTCCTACAAACCATGTTCTGAACAGCTCTGCCCCGGAGTAACTTCTGAAGGTAGATCACAGCCATTTCTATATCTTCTTCTTCCTGAAAGAACAAAGACAGAAGCAAGCTGCTTTAGAACAGCAGCAGAAAGCATCAAATAATTTTTGAAGACTTAGATCAACCAAAAGAGACTATGCCAGGGGCCTCCCTGATGCTGAAGGGGCTAAGTCTCGGCACTGTGAAGCCAAGGGCAGCCACTGAAGCACAAGTTCAACCCCCTGCACCTCTGGCTTGCACCTCAGGTCCTGTATGCATAAGTCAATAAATCTTTAAAAAAGAGAGAGACTATGCTAGATACCGGAAAAATTTACAGAGAAGTACAACATGGCGCTTGCCCTCATTGAACACCTAGTATTTTAGATGTTACTCAGGGTATCATTAATGTTTATTATTTTTCATCACAAATACCATTAACAACTCATATCAGAAGCAAAAAATTCACCCACTGTCATCAGTAACAACTATAAATTAAGTCATATTTCTATTTTCATTTTCAGCAAAATCTTTTCCAAAACAAGTATTGCTTATAACATCCGTTTTGCAAATGTTTTTCATGTATTCATGAGCAAAGAACACTGCTAGTCTGACAGAGTTTAGAGTGTCTCAGAAGCATGTAGCTAGGCTGGTGGAGTCAGAATATGATAAATAAGATTAGCCATCCACAAAAGTCACGTTACCTATGTAGAAAAGCAGAAAGAACAGTCTGCACATCAAATTAAGTTGCCTCTGAACGCAAATGAAAGCAAGTCATAGCATTGGTATTAATAGATGTAAAAGACAGGCATGAGCACAGAGTCTAGAAAAGGGAGTGTAGTCCTGTCAGTGAGGACATTCTAGAACATCCACAGAGGTTATCTATCAGAGGCATTAGTGAGATTCCCTTCTCTCTGACAAAGTCCCACAACAATTTGACTTATGTAAGAGCTGCCCAAAACTGGGAAATTATAGCTAACGCAACAAGAGGAATATCTTGACCAATAGGCTTATAACATCCCCTTTCAGTTGCTTTTGCAAATATGCTTTTCATCACAACAAATATGCTGTGGCACCTCCAGCCATTTCCTCTGTTTAGCCTCAGTCAGTTCTTTAAGTTTTAACTGACTGATGCATTGCCCAAACTGAGTCTGAGGTGGTACAGGTGAAGGTCTTGTGAACACTGAGCGAGCCCCGCCTCAGGGGCCAGCCTGACTTGGTGACACCTCTGGCATTTCATTCCTCACTGACTCTGGCTGTCAGAAGCCACCTCCCTAGGTGGGAAGATAGAGATGATAACTGGTCATCGGCTCATCTTATTTGATTGACATCTGTGAAGATCACCTTCTGATGCCTGTTTTTCTTGGGAAGGTTGTTTTTTCTTGTGTTTTAATTCTTGAAGAGAATTTGGGCTTAGATTTCATTTCATTTTGCTCGTGCGTGTGTGTGTGTGTGTGTGTGTTTAATGTTTGAGGTATACGAACAATGACAGCAAATATCGATCTTGAGAAATTAACACTATGGAATTAGGTTTGTTTTGAACCCAAACTATCTGAAGAACAAACTGAAAGCAACACTGAATTCAATGTTTCAAATAAAAAGTTTTATACTTACATTGGAACCCATTTCCAAAGTTGGAGTTGGAAGCCGAGGTTGAGGTATTGGTTTTTTTTGAAGAAAGCGCAGAGGTTTACTTGGTTCAAGAACCTTATTCTTCTTATCCAACAGTGCCTGAAGTAATACCAATTAACATCAGTTCTCACCTTTGTATTTTCTTCCACTGCACAACACAGATCTGAACATTAATCAGATATTCTCTATGGCTGTGCTCAGAGACTTTTGAGAAGTTGCTAGGATATTCCTGAGGATCAGTTAACCACTGAATAAACACAGCACATACTGTAGGTGTGTCTATTTTAGTCAAAATGGGAGATGTAGAATTTTGGGAGGTGATCAAAAGCTCCATCATGAGTTTATACAAGCAAGACTCCACCTCCTGTTCTTCCATATGAGCTAATTTGATGTTTTAAATGACTGACTGGGCAGTGGAAATTTTACTGTACAGTCAATGAGGGAAATATTTGGTATGTTTTGCTGTTATGGTGTAACTGAGGAACATTAAGTGCAATTGTCTCAAAGTGGAGAAAACTTCTCTTTGGTCTTCAACCTTACACACCAAGACGCTTTAAAATCTTTTTTTTTTTTTTATCACTAGAGATTCTGCCAAAATTATATGTAACACAGGTTTTGTTCAGTGGTTCTACTTTCAGAAATGAGGGGCCACCTTTAACTTAATAGTGTCTACATTCTGACTTATTTCAAAATCATACTTAGTTACTTTTTATCATACAATAATTTCTATATTATTTCTTCTATAAAGTAACATGGGTAAGTGATAAAACAACAAACTTTAAACAAATAAAAGTATGCAACCACATGAAAATCTGAAACCACATGAAAATACTATCTCTGAGTTTCTTCAAAATGAAATTGACAGAAAATATATGACAGCTTTACAATAATCACAGTATATATAAATAGATAGCAGCTGCAATATAACAGTAACTAATAATTCTAAGTTTGGGCATTGCTTGAATGAAATGCCCTGAACAATACCATTTAAAACCAGTCATTCATAATAGATTATGTTGGTAAGGATGTGGGTAAGCAGGTGTTCTCACATTGCAAAAATTAGTACATCATTAGTAAGGAAATTTAACAACATCCATCAAAATTACAAATGTATTTGTTGTGGGTGAGCAATTACATGTCTAGAAGAAAATTCTAGATCAAATTATATCCAAAGAAGGTTATTCACTGTATTGATACATTATTTTTAATACAAAAATTTTGGAACAATATGAAAAATCATCAAAGACTTTTGATTACTATATATTATGGTACATTTACACAATGAAAAATCATTGTAATAATTATCTGGTAATATGGAATGATCTCCAGGATTCATTAAGTAAAAAAGCAAAGGTAAAGAGTGTGTGTGTTATATACAAACATTGTTAAAATGGTTATATTTATCCCAAGCAAAATAGATTCAATGAAATCCCTATAGAGTTTTAATGGCTAGGAAACAGAATAGCCTGAAACTTATATGGAACCACAACAGACAGACACCAAGTAGCCAAAGCAAACCTAACAGCAACAACAACAAAAAATGGATGTATCACACTCTCAGGCTTCAAACTATCCTATAAAGCTATAGCAATAAGCAGTATGGTAATAGAATAAAAAATAGAAAACAGACCATTGCTCTTGAGACCAGTGGAATAGAACTGAGATCCCACAAATAAGTGTACACCTATATAGACAGTTAATCTATGATCAAGGAGGCAAGAATATACACTGGAGGAAGGACAGTCCCTTCAACAAGTACTGTGTTGGTAACTGGACAGCCACATACAAAAGAATGAAACTAGGCCACTCTCTCACACCATACATACAAGTTAACTCAAAATGGATCAAGGACTTGGGTGTACATAAATGAAAACACAGGCAAAATATTCCATGACATTAACTTAAGGGATGTCTTTGAGGAGTTAATTCTAATAGCAAGGGAAACAAAAACAAAAGTAACCAATGGTACTACATTAAACTAAAAAGCTTATGCACATTGTTGCAAATGACAGGATTTTCTCAGTTGTTTTATAAATGAATAGTAGTCCACTGTGTGTATATATACCACATCTTTACCATTCTGTTTATGGGCACTTAGGTTCCCACCCATGAAGATAGAATCATAATTCTAAAAAACATATTAGTAAATCAAATCTAATAACATTAAAATAAGAAAACACACCTTGCTAAGTTATATTCATCCCAGATATGTAAAAATGATTCATATTTGTAAAAAGTTATGTTTCCCACTACAATAATAATTTAAAAAGAAAAATATATAGTCACCTTAAGAGATGTGATATATGTGATCTGTGATACAAGATATGTGATATGTGATATATGTGATATAATTCAATACATGCATGATTAAATAAAGCATCAATAATTTAGGAATAGAAGGGAATTTTTAAACCTAATAAAGAATATCTACAAAAAGAACTTATAGAAAGCAAGAAAATGATGAACACTGACTTCAGGATGGGTAAAGGGAGAAAGAGGGGTGAGATGGGAAAGAACTACCTAGATATATACAAATTATTCTTAAGGGTCTTAGTTTTTATGTTGCATATGGGCGCCCACAGATTCTTATTCTATTACTAAAATCAACTGAACAAAATAAAAATACATGGGCCAGTGATGTGAATATGCCATAAGCTAATCAGCCTCAAAGTGTGGTTCCTGAAGCATGATAATCACTGGAAAATTGTAAAAATGGAAACACTCAAGTCATCGCCGGTCCACTGAATCAGGTCACAGTGGTGGGGTCCTGAAATATGTTTCACTAAGTCCTTTAGGTAATTCTGGATTACACTAAAGATCACACCACTGTCATAAACTACAGACTCTAATGTATCTAAATCTGACATCTGTATCCCAAATAACAAAGGCAGCCCCTGCTCTTGAGGCTGCATGGTAGTTCATGGGGCTGACCATAAATACATTCCTCACTTGGTTGAGCTTTGAACTAGTTAAGATGCCTTTTCTTTGTGTTACCCTGGTAAGAAATATAAAAAGGAGAAAGTGACAGCTACTACACAATTAAAGCTAACAGAAATTTCCAATCCTAGAATCTGCTTGAACCTCAATGTAGCATCAAATTTTATTATGTAGATCGAAAGTCAGAACCACTTTCAGAAGGTAACATGGCTTGTGCAAATGGGGAGAATATTCTCCAAGAAGTTCTCCTACTATTTGAAATGAAGGGGAAAAATAACACCAGTTCAGGCAGGCAACCTCCCAAAGAGAAAAAGTCTAGAGAGGAGAAAGAATGTAGGACTAGAGGTTGAGAACCAAGGGCCCTGATGCCCAAGAACAAGTGCAATCTTTGGAGTGTAGTATCCCCTGCAAAAGTCCCACTGGAAGCATCTCGTCTTCCAGCTAAAGATGGTACCTTGTGAACTTCTGCCAACTCATGGTCCAGCCTTGCTGCCCTCTTTAGGAAACCAGTTTTGGTGGTGGTGTCTTTAGGTTTTGGAGGTTTGATTCGGGGTTGTGTTACAAAATCTGGGAGATGTGACTCAAGTTCAACTAACCCTATGGAGAGGAAGTACATGCTTTTAGTATTTAATCTTAGCATTTTGAAAATATATTGTTAATTTTAGTAATTGTTAGCCACGTGGCTTCATTTGGAATTATTGATAAATTGTATCTTATGTAACTGAGTTGTCCCCAAACTGAAAAGCAAATTTCTATATAATTACCTCATCTTTTCAGTGACTTAGTATATGAGAAGTGCATCCAAAAATGAAAATACTGTCCTACAAAAAAGGAATAAGTTCCACAATAAAATTCAAAGAAAGCTGATGGTCGTGTGATACAAGATACCACCATTCTCCAGTAAGTATATACTCACTGCCCTGAAGAAGATCAGTCACGCTACAAATTCAACAGTGTGGCCTTCAACTCATGATCTTAGCTATGTGATGCTTCAACTTGTTAAATGAAATTTAAATAATTTAAATAAGCTTCTGTTGGCATTTATAACAGGTATTACCCTCTCCATAAGTTTATCCCTGGCCATCCACCCACTTCTCGCCCACTAGCTTGCTAGCATTTCTTCTGAAGAGCTGGCTTCACTATATATTTATTGTTTATTTCATAATCAAATATAAATATTTTTTCTATTTTGCTTTTGCATAATTTTGATTATCAGTATCATTAAACACTTCTAAATTTGTGTAGATTGTTGACTATTCTTCTTGATTAAATTGCTGAATCATGTGCATATTTATTTATTTAGGTGTTAGTTTTTACTTGTTTGTATGAATTCATCTGGTGAATAACATTCAATGTGTTTGCTATTTCTTGAAAATATTTGTATTTGTCCTTTAGTCTTTAAATTTTTAGATTTCATATATTTATATTTCTAGGTTACCCTCTTACTGCGTTTGTAACTACGTAAAAAGATTACCTTCATAGGTATTGAGATAGTGGTTTTTTACTACAAATTCTTCTGAGTTGTTGTCTGGGAAACGACCGATGCGAGATAGAGGTCCATAGACCTGTGATGCATAATCAGTATAATCCTTGATGATATTTCTTCTCTCCAACTTCCCTTCTATATCTTTTCCTTTTGCCACAAGTTTTCTGATTGCTAAAGTAAAATATAACACCATGATTATCTCCAAACTATTGTTCCGAAAACTCCAAATGCAGGATAGTAAACCAGTCCACTTTCATTCACAGGGAAGCTACCAAACCGTCTAGCTTTTGTGGTGATCACTTAGCACAGTCAGAATATTAACACTGAAACAGAAGCCTGTTATCTGTGTGGCCTGGATTGTCACGAGATAGGCAGAAGGAAGTGACGGAAGCTGAACCCCTAAGAGTCTTCAACTGTTACTCATCAAAAATCTCTCATAACTGCATTCTAAGTTTTGGGTCAAGAAGAGGCATTCATTAAAAATTTGTGAAATGAAAAAAAAAATTCGTTAAATGAATGAGAGAAACTCAAAAGAACTGAGAAATACATGCTCAATGGCGATAGTACAATTATTCTCTCCTAGAACAGTTAAAAGGGAGGAAAGACTATAGGTTCTTGAATAATCTCTTTTCCTTTGGTTATAACCAGAACCTATCCCAGCATATAGCGTTCAGGGTTGTTTGGCAACAGAGGGAAAAGGTTAAGCAGGGCATATACCAATGCACTCACACCAGAGTACACTCCTGATACCCCATATGCGCTTACTACACCCTCCTGCTCTTTCATTTCAATCCTAGCCACATCCATCCCCACTTGAGGGTTCTGCACTGGGACTCTCAATGAGTGTAGCATCGTATTGCAAGATTTGAAGTCACATTGCAAGAGCCACTTCCAAGGCAACATCCATTGCTGCCTTGTGGATGTTGTTTATGTTTAATCCTCACTGCTTCTGTGTACGATGTGGGGTTTTAAGTTGAAATAAAAAATGTTTTACATTTTATCATTTATCTCTAAAAATTAATATTGACAATACACAGATATTCAGCCAGCAGCTAGTTAGGAGTGATTTAATCACATCAAGAAAAAGTTAAAAGCTTACTAAAAATAGCTTTTAAGGTATTAACTTAATTTTATGCAATTGCCTTACTTTTACTAGAAAAATAGTGATTTGAATTTTTTAAGATGTGCTTTAAAATTCACAGTTTAAATTACTTAATATGCTTACATTACTATCCTTAAATATGTATATAAATTGATGATTTATATGTAATTACTATATCACCATTTTCAAAGTAAATAAGATTACAAGCTAATCAGTAAATACAGCTATCAAGTTAACTGTTAATAAATGAAAATTTTAAATGTAAATGTTAAATATTTAGTCATTTTTTAATTTTCCATTGACTTCTCTTTTTACATATAAATTACAAATATTTATAAACATAAACAAATATACTGCATATCTTTAATATTAAAATTTCATGGAAGTGGGTCAAGTAAGAAAAGAGATGTCTCTTTTAGGAGTCAAGAATAAAAAACAGCAGGAAAATGAATACAGAAAGACCAAAACCTACACCCTTACACACACACACCATAATCTCAATAACTTTACTACATGTTAGAACACCATCACTTGATTTCCTTACCATTTTTTTTCTATTCTTCTACCATTGAAAAATAACCTATTTCCCATCCCTTATCTATTTGATAACACTAGGATCAAAAAAGAATTATATCATAGTTAATTAGGTTTGATCAAAGATCCAAAGCCACCAACTTTTCCCCACACTCATGGCTTTTTTTTTTTAAACACCAGTACCTAATACATGTTTGCGTTGAATTTTAGCCACTTTTGCCTCCTTTGCTTCCTGTAGTTTAGACCATTGGGCATTCAAGCGTTTCATGTTCACTTCATTTTGATTTTCATCACACTTCTTCAGCAGCTCTTTTAAAACTTCCAGGCGAATCTCCTGTAGTCTTCAAGTACATGGTAAAACACACATATACACATATACATATATAGGTTTATATATATATGAATATATATTTCTTATGTATATATATTTCTTTATATATGTATATATTTCAAAAAGACTGTTCTATTAGAGAAACAAGGAACACCTGCCATAAACAGGGTCTTCTTTTTGGGCTGATATGTTATTTGTGTATTTTAAAAAGACTACTCTGAGCAACAAGAGAACAAATAAACAAATGGAGTTACATAAAAATAAAAAAGCTTCTGCAGAGTGAAAAAAAAGCATCAACAGAATGAAAAGACAACCTACTGGATGGGAGAAGATATTGGTAACTCATTTGTGACAAGGGGTTAATATCCAAAGTATATAAAGAACTCATACAACTCAGTAGCAAATAGCCCAATTTAAAAATGGGCAGAGGATCTGAATAAACTTCTTTCCAACAAAGACATACAGATGAACAATAGTCACATGAGATATTCAAAATCACTAATCACGAAGGAAATGCAAATCAAAACCATAATGAGATAGCTCCTTACACCTATTAGAACAGTTATTATGAAAAAGAAAAGAAATAGCAAGGGCTGGTGAGGATGTGGAGCATCGGCTGGCAAGAATGTGGGAATCATGATGCACTACTGATGGGAATGTAAACGGGTGCAGTCACTACAGAAAACAATATGAAGTTTCCTCAAAAAATTAAAAGCAGGGCTTCCCTGGTTGGTGCAAGGGTTTTAGTATCAGCACTATGAAGCTATCAGCAGCCACTGCAGCACTAATTCAATCCATGGCCAGGGAGCTGACCCACATGGTATAGCAGACCTCCGCTGTCTCACCCTCTACTCCCTTCAGTAGTGAATTTCAGTAGCTCTGTCTGTTTTGCTCCCCACTCTGTCTCTGGTGAATCTTCTCACCTCCCCCACACCTCTGGCCCACACCCCAGTTCTTGTATACATAAGTAAACAAATCTTTTTTAAAAATTAAAAGCAAAACTATCAGATGAGCCAGCTATTCTACATCTAGGTATTTATCCAAACAAAACGTAAGTATTTGCACCCTCATATTCAATGCAGCATTATCTATAATAGCTAAGACATGGAAGCAACCTAAGCTTCCATTAGTGAATGAATAAAGGAAATGTAGTGTGTATGTGCATGTGCCCACATATATGATGCACACAAAATAGAATACTATTTAGTCATAAAAAAAATAAAATGTTCCATCTGTGAAGCATGGATGAAACTCAAGGGAATTTTGCTGGGTGGAATAAGGCAGAGAACAACAAATACTATATGCATATAGTGTATTTATTTGTATGGAATGTAAAAAGGACAAGAACAAAAAAATCAGGCTCATAGATAGAGACCAGATTGGCAGTTGCCAGAATTGGTGGTTGCCAAAGAGGGTCAAATGGTATAAAGTGAGTAAGACATGAGGATATGATATATAGCTGTGTCTATACTTAATAATACTGTGTTGTGTATTTGCAAATTCCTGAGAGTAGATCTTAGAAGTTCTTCTCATAAGAAAAAACAAGTTCTGTAGCTATGTGTGGCAATGGACAATAATTAGACAGACTGTGGTAAACATTTTGCAATATATATGCAAATATCAAATCATTATGTTTTATACCTAACAGTTATATGATTTGAAAAAATATGCCACTCTATAAAAAAGGTGACTGATGAATTGGAATGTGAGAGAGGCACCACAACTGTAAGTCTCTGCATAACAGGACTGTGTACGGGTGTAGCTCTAAAGGATGAAGAAGAGTATGCTACACAGGTGGGGTGGGTGGGCCTCAATAAACAAGATGTTTGTGCACAGGTGCAGGCCCAATGGTATTGCTGAAGGATGAAATAACAGGAAGAGTAAAGAGAAGGTGCAGGTGTGGCACCCGGTCTCTGCAGGGACTGTGAAAATGCCAGTGTCTGCACACTAGGTAGTCAGTCTGTTTTCTTTCCCCTTATTTTCAGCTTGTTGTTCCAGGGTTACTTCATTAATAGGTATACCATTGCGTCCATCTGTGCCTCCTGCCTACATAGTTCTAAACCAGAGTTTATCTACTTATATCTCCAGCTATCCCAACCTCAAAATAACCCACTCATTTTGTTCCTCCAGAAATCTTACATCTTTCCTGCCACGTCCCCTCCCGCAGCGCCTAAGTGAGAAATCCTTAGAGCTTGGCACAGTCAAGGTACCGGGCACACGGGAGGAACATGTGGCCCTCCAGGAGTAAAAGAATGGCTGATTCTCCAATGGTCACTGTAACTTTTTGATTTGTTTTCTGATTCTGTTGATGCACAACAAAAGAAATGCTATGGATACTGTGCTTCATTTCTAATGATACTCTTGATAGGAATGTAACTTCCTCTATTCTCGATACTGATTTACTTCTGAGAAACTCCCTTACAATCTTTAATTCTATTATACAATTACCTCCTGTACATCAGGTGGCTTGTGAAGTGAATGGAGAGAATAATTAAAAGGATTAGAAAGGCCAGAGGTGATAGATAGGGCATTTGTTTAGCAGCACTGAACCGTGAATACACAGTGGTTTCCTAGGGTCCCAAGATGGTTTCCGGCCCCTGGCAACATCTCAGAAACAAAAAGAAATTAATGTACTACCTGTCACACTTCTATTAAAAGAATCATTGACACCAAAAAAAAAAAAAAAAAAAAAAAAAAAAAAAAAAAAAAAAGAATCATTGTATCCTTATATTTGCTTGCCAAGAAAAATTGTAAAAATGCTCTGCACTCTTAAAAATAAATTACATTCAGGTCCTCCCTGGTGGCACAGCGGGTTAAAACACTGCACTAAGAAGCTAAAGCCGCTTCCGCATGAGTTCAGTTCCCGCCTGCCCCGGAGGAGATCCACATGGCAAAGCAGACCTCTCCTGACCTGCCTACCGCTCCCCTCAGCAGTGTACTTCGTTGATCTGCCTGTTCTGCTCCCCACTCTGTCTCTGGTGAATCCTCTCACCCTCCGCATCTCTGGCCTGTACCACAGTTCTATATGAATAAATAAATAAATCTTTAAAAAAAATTACATTCAGATATGCACTCCTAGAAGTCGTGTCTGTCTGTCACTCAACCTCATCCTTGTCCACCCTGCGCCAGAATTGCAATCCCTGAAACTTGTCTCCTGCTCCTGCTGCGCTGGTCCACAGCACTTTCCCTCTCTTTCAACTTCTCTGAAACACTTCCTGCATCCACTCCCTGGCTCATGTTTTTGTCATACCTTCCTAATTTGGACTCTGTTAATCTAGTCGCTCCTTCTTCCTATCATGCTCTATATAACTGTCAAGATTTTCCTTCCTAAAATAGATTTGAATATTTTACTCCTACTTAAAAATGTCATACATTAATTTATTCAGTCAAAAAAATATATTCAGTCACTTATTTGTCAAATACTTATTAGGAGCCTGCCATATGTCAAGCCAGGGAACAGACACCGATGAACCACTGTTTACAACATAGGGAGATAAATAGCAGACTAGAAGAATGAAAAGACTTCTGTGAGAAAAGAAATAAGAACTCAATTATCCCCAGGGGACCAGGGGGATGACAAGGGATAAGGTGTCCTTAGACAGTAGTTCTCAAGCTCAAGCATGCATCAGATAACCTCGAGGATTTGTAATGATATAGACTGCTAGGCCTCAACCTCCTGATCCAGCAGGTCTGGGAAGGGGCCTGAGAGCCTGCATTGCTAACAAGTTCCCAGCTAATGCTGATGTGCTGGTCTGTGGGCCACACTTTGGCTTGGAACACTGTCTGGAACATAATAAGCACTCTGCATGTGTTACATGCCTTATACATGTCATCATCATTGATGTCATTTACCTGACAATTTCTATCCATGTTTAAAGACCCAGATCAGAAGCTGCCCCTTCTATACTTTTCCCAAATTTCCAATTTCTCTTTACATATATATACATATATATAAACATACACACGTATAAAGACAATGAGAGTGTGAGAGAAAGAGAGAGCAGTGACCTACCTGAGAGCTATTAGTCTGCAAGGCTTGTCTCAGCACCTCCCCCACTGCTGCCCCAATGGACTAGCAAGAACTCTGTCTGGGCACAGAACTTTCCTACTCATTCACTTCCCTCTCTGACAGCAAAGAATTCCAGCACAAAGGAGGTACTCAAGATGTATTTACTAAAATTAGTCAGTTTAAAAAAAATTAGACAATTTCTTAGGTGATGTCTTCATTCTGACCAGATGCATTTTAAATATTTTTCATATCTTTCTCACAAAAATATACCTCTCCAAACTGCAGGAACAAATTTAAATTTCAACAGACAGGATTGGGTTCCTGACATCTTTTTGCCCAAACCACTATTTTCTGCCAAACTGCAAACTTTCACCAACACGGTCACAATGTCTGGGTTTATTCCCAATCTGAAGATGTTGAAAAAGATAAACATATCTTGAATTCAAAACCAAGCTCAGTCCCTAACTCTCTTGACCCTTCACCATACTACCAGGGGCCCCCGTAGCACTGCCATAAGCACAGCCTGGAACAAAGGAAACCTCCATAAACTCCCTTCCTTTCTTTCTTGCTAGGGACTTGTGACTTGTTGGATGTCATCACTTCTACGTATTACAGGGACAAACTCATTACTAAAATCTATCAGTTAAAGTGATTGAAAACAACCAGAAGAACTGAAGCATAGTGTTATTTAGGTGCTGTGAGTTCTCCATTGACTAAAGAGTTCTACAATGGGCAATGTCCCATTAGCTGTAGCTAGAACTTACAAGTTTCCTGACTGTAAATCCAGTATCAGGAAGATTAGAGGTAGGGATAGTGAGGAGACTGCTAGAAGGATATTAAGAAGGCTGAGGCCCAAGTCTAGTGGCAAGAAGGGGACATTTTGCAGAAATTAATAGAATACTGACAGTCTAGATTAGATACTACTAAAAAGACAAAGCATCAGAGATGTCTTGAGGAATTGTTCAAATCTGGTTTCATGTTGACCTTCACATGCAAAGAGGGCATTATACATTTCCTGAAGGAAACAGAAATCCAATTTCTTATCCTTACAAGTTGAGGATTACTTTTTTTTTAAATATTTATTTATTTATTTATTTATGCATACAGAACTAGGGTACAGGCCAAAGGTGCAGAGGAGAGGATTCACCAGAGACAGTGGGGAGAACAAGCTGACTGACTAAGTACACTGCTGAGGTGAACAGCGGGCGGGTCAGGAGAGGTCTGCTGTGCCATGTGGATCACCTCCAGGGTGGGGACTGAATTCATGCTTAAGTGGCTTTAGCTTCTTAGTGCTGTGCTTTAACCCGCTGTGCCACCAGGGAGGGCCTGAGGATTACTTAAACGTATACATTTGAGAAAACACTTTACAAATAAAATAAATTGTCTAAGTGACTAAAAGCCTACTTTTCAATTTCCTGTTCTCTGAAGGCCCACTCCTTCCTCTCCATTGCATCCATCATCTTCCTTCTCTTCTCAAACTGGGAGGTGTCAGTCAGAGGCGGAAGAGTGGCTTCCCAGGCACGCTTCTCCCGGGCCCGTTCTATCATCTCTATTTCAGCTTGTCCTGCAGGGAGACCTCGACCTGTAACAAGGACCATGCAAAAAACACTTTAGAAATATACGGACAAACTCATACACCTATCATTACTCCCTTACTTACTCCCTTTCAGTTCCTGTCCTCTTTAAATTCAAGCATTATGATAGCATGAAATGATTAGGAAACATCTTTCAGATGTGCCTCACAACCTGTTAACTGTGCCCTGTGCTGCTTCTTGGTAATAATTCATCCAGAGGACATTTTAGTTGTGTATAAGATGAAAATGAGTTTGTGATGAACATTATGAGATTACTTAAAAGTCACAGCTTGGAATACTCTGTATTTGATAAACATATATTGTGAAATTTAAAAAAAAAATCAAAGTAACTTGCAGAAGGCCACAGTTGATAAGTGGTGAAAAACAGAATTTGAACAAGGTGATCTGACCCTTGTGGTTTTATGTAGTACACTATATTCCCATGCTAATAAAAACAGTTGAGAAACAAAAAATGAATGATACTGATAAGTTAATAGCATACTGAGTAGTAAAAGATTGAAAGGTTGATCTCTAAGATCAGAAGCAAGACAAGAATGCTTACTCTTATCACTCCTTTTCAACATACCATGCTCTGGAAATCCTGGCCAGAGCATTACACAAGAAAAAAATAAATAAATAAAAGGCATCCAAGTTGGAAAGGAAGAAGTGAAATTGTCACTATTTTCAAATTACATGAACTTTTATATAGAGAAGCCTAAAGACTCTACCAAAAAAAAAAAATAGATCTAGTAAAGGAATTCAATAAAACCAAAAGACACAAAGTCAACAGTAAAAATCAATGGTGTTTTATATACTAATAACTATTTAAAATTTTTATGGCTATTGCCAAATGTTTTTTTCTCAAGCCCTCGGATTCTCTAATCTTTCCTCACAGACATGCTTCCTCACTTGTCCCCAAATTGCTTCTACTTAATCTCAACTGTTCTTACAAATAAAAATTTAGAAGTTTGCAGATGACAATACACATAATATGTGCACACACACACACACAAATCTCTCAGATTCACTGAAAATGAAATTTCTGGATATTTTGTTATTCTTAAATACATTTGTATATTTTCTGGGAAGAAATGTGCTAATTTGCATAAGTATGGTTATGCTTGGAACAGGGACTTGGATTATAAATACTAAGAGGTATAAAATATTTGCTATCTGATCATTGCCTCACTCCAGTCACAAAAATCAACTCGAAGTGGATTAAAGACCTAGACATAAGAACGGAAACCATAAAATACCTAGAAGCAAAGATGGGTC
>NW_004567104.1:34651903-34671725 GCF_000260355.1 Condylura cristata
AAAAAAAAAATGTGAAAAATGATGTAAAAATAAACTTTTTAATAAAAAAAAAATGAAAAAAAAAATTTGCTATCTGAGATTGATTTTGGTTTGTGTTCTGAAGTAGGAATCAATAGGGCAGGTGAGTAGTCAACAACATATAAAAAGTATGACTCTATGAAATAGCTCTCCTGAGCAAGACATTTTAAATATCAGCAGTTTAAATCACTATTGCCTCCATGTGTGTCATTTCCAGGAACTCAGCAGCACACATGGTCATTTGGGAATGGGTAAGAGAATTACCAACTCACCCCAAGTAAGAGTAGCCAGGGTCAAGAGCTCAGGGATTGAGTCCTGACATATTACATATTCTGGAGAATATGGATCTGTTTGAGCTTCAGCATCCCGATAATCAGTCTGCGTGCCCACTGATGTCTTCATAAGGATGGGTGGGTACTGAGCAGGAGAAGGAGGAAAAGTATATGATTCTGCGCTGAAAGAAAAATTATTTTAAAAATTAAGACCTGATGCGGCAGACCGACTGCTCCTGATCGACCTACTGTTCTCCTCAGCAGTATACTTCTTTGATTAGCCTGTCCTGCTCCCCACTGTCTCTGGTGAATTCTCTCACCCCCTACACCTCTGGCCTGTACCCCAGTTCTTATATGCATAAATAAATAAATCTGTAAAAATTAAGACTTTGCATAATGACTATAATACTATATAATCAAAGGGAAATAAATCCTTGTGCTTCACTAAATCCACTTAACCTTTAAAAACACAGGCACATAGTTATTTGGGAGGCAGGATTATACCCAATAATCTTGAACAAATTACCTTATTCTTACCTCTGCCAAGAAACTGAAGGAGTATTAAAAACCTAGGTCTGTACCTCGTGGTACAGCAGGTTAAGACACAGCACTAAGAAGCTAAAGCCACTTCAGCATGAGTTCAGTCCCCGCCCAGAGGTGATCCACATGGCGTGGCAGACCTCTCCTGACCAGCCCGCTGCTCCCCTCAGCAGTGTGCTTCATCGATCTGCCTGTTCTGCTCCCCACTCTGTCTCTGGTGCATCCTCTAACTGCCCCTGCACCTCTGTCCTGTACCCCAGCTCTATATGCATAAATAAATAAATCTTTAAAAAAAAAAAAAAAACTAGGTGTGTTCACTAAAGTGCCTATCTTTCTGTGTATAACTGGGCAGGCCTGGAGCACAGATCCATAAAAGGGGTACCCTAAGATATCATGCAATTGCTTCTGAACCTGTTCAGGATAGCTACGTTCCCTAGTTTCTTTCTTCCCTATTTTTGTAACACACTCAATTTTAGTTATTTCCCTCCAGAAAAACAGAAAAAGGAAAAAAGAAGAGATGTTTTCTGATTTTTTAAAAGCAATCCTTTTTCTGAATAGATGAGTCAACAATTAATCCTAAGATCATTTGACTAATTGTGTAGAAGTTTCCTTGTGCCTTGCACATTAAAATATTTAATGTAGAAGTGAAACTATAAAGAACTAACAGAAACATAGATAAATATTTATATCATATTTGAGTGAAAGCTAGACCATAAAAAGGAGTGCATTCCCTAAATATACATATAAAGATATGTATATGTCTATTCAAAGGAAAAGTTTTAAGCAAAAAAAACCCTCAATATGTCTAATGCTTTTAATTATTTTCTAATTCTAATGCTAGTTTTTAAATGCCGCTCATGAACCACTAGAAGACCTTCTAACAGTTTGTGGTCCACATTTTAAAAAATTGAGAGAATTATCTTCTGCAGACAAATATGGTAGCACACAATAAATAAACTGGTAAAAGTTTTAAAATAACGGTTACTTACTTGGTTTCTGAAAAAACAACACTGAATGGTATCTGTTCATAAAATGGAAGGAGAGGCCTAGAGGAGAAAGGAAAACAACGTGTGAGACTTTTGAATTGTCTGAGCTTTCTTCACTTCTAGCATTTTCCCTTACGTGAGCCTGACTATCCAAATTATGAGTAATCCTCAAAATCTGGCATACACAACAATCATTGGGAGTTGAGAGATTCTTCTTTAAATACAAATTTCCAGGTCTAGCCGGGGAAAATTCATCTGGTATAAGGTAGAGCCAACGAGCTGCATTTTTAAATGAACATTCCGATTTTCTTTACAAATGTTCAAAAAGCCACATCCTGCAAAGCAGTACCCTATACTTGAGCTTCAGCTGGTCATCAGCACCCAGCTACTTCTCAATTCCCTGAGACATTCTAAAATTCCTAATGACATAAGTTTAAAAGCCTCTGCCCAAAACACCTAGGAATTGGGTACACTAAGAATTTAACATTACTCCAAAAGTCAGCATCATAAAACTTCAGTAAGGATGTTGCTCATAATATGGATTACAAATTTACTTCCTCAAGAAAGTTCATGCAGATATGTCGCAAGACTATTTTTCTAATTTAAATAATACTTACATGCAAATATTTGTCTTTTAATTTTATCTGATTATATTATTATTATATGAGTATTCACCAAAATGAAACAAAGTGAATCCTTTTAACATGTTGATTCTGGCAGCATTACTCAAAGAGAGCAAATAGCACCTACTCATCCACTTTTAAAATTTCCCCACGCCTGTCATGGAATCTCTGCTGTATCTCACTTTGTCTGATGACTTTATTTTGTCCTCAACTATCCATTCTTATTTGCAACTAATACCTCTGACGTCAGGAGGACTTAGCTGAAACCCTGGCTCTGTCACTGGCGAACTATGTGACCTTGAGCAATTGACTGCTCATCTCCTTGTCTCAGCTTTTTTACTGGTTAAAAAATGAAGGTAATATATCCTATCTTACTTTTCTATTATGAAAATTGATAATACATATGTAAAACACTTAAAATGGTGACTGGCATATTTCTTGCACTTAAAAATGACAGCGACTATCATTCTAAAGAGGCTCTCCAATAATATTAGGGTTCATATTCATTAGTGATTACTTTGTACCTTTCAAAATATTTATAGCGATTCTTTCCAGTAACCTGAGGATCTTCATACACTTCAGGCATCTGAAAATAGCGGTCAATTCTAAAATAAAGCAGAAAAATATCATTTTAGTCTTAAGCATTATTTCCAAATAGTATTTATATTTAATATTTCTACATCTATAAATAGGAGACATAATTGGTGTCTTAGAATAAGAGAAAAATCTTCTCTAACATGCATCTGATCTACATCTCAGATTATATAGCAAGACGCAAGGGTTAAGATTTATAAAACCTCACATACAAAAATGTTCACTTTTAACTAACAGCATTAGAACAACATAGGCAACTTTTTACATCCAAGATGAATGGTAGCACTCTTTTCTAATATACAGATAAAGCATGTAAATAATTAAAATATCAAAGTGTTCAAAAGATTTGTTTCTGAAGTTCAAATCTCAAAAAAAAAAAATAGACATACTAACAGAAGGGTACACTTGCAAATTCTAAGATGGATCAATGAACAAATTCAGTCAATCTCTTCCTTTGGTAGCAATGTTCAAGAACATCTACTAACCAAGAAAGAATATCTAATCAATAAATCTGTAACCACTGCTCTTGAATCAGGTGTGAGTTACTCAAAGAGGTTATAGAGAGATAATCTGGGGTCAACTGACCTAAGTAGAAGATCACAACTGTACCTTTTAAAATAAATACAAAATTTTGAAAAAGAAAAAACATTCACTAGAAACATAAGATTTTTTAGTAGCTGAAAATATGTAATACATACGCAGCAAGTTGCTGAAGAGCTTCTCTATGTTTCTCCTCAGGTCTCTTCCATTCCCGACTGATAAATGGTGGCACAGGGTCTGTCTTGCTCAAATACAGAGAATATCTCGGATAATGGATCAGGTTACTGAACATGGTTCGGAACCTGGGAACTCTCCTCTAATGTTAGGAAAAGGAGGCAGGGAGGAAGAACATACTTATACTCTCAGACTTTCTAAAGCACTTATAAAAGTTTACATTGTAAGATTAAAAAAAAAGTTACAAAACAGCATATATTGAATAGAAAGAAGGGTTGTGGTATGTGCATAGATATCTCTAGAAGGATACCCAAGAAAATGATAGCATTGGCTAATTATGTGAAAGAAGCTAAGGAAGAGACCTTATTTAATAATATATATGCTTTTGTATTACCTGAATTCTTTTACCACAGGCATTTGTTACATTTCCCACTGAACTAACTTAGGTTCTACTGAGTCCTTTATTCATTATTAAAATTAATCTACATAGTGGGTTACAAATATCCAGATAATTGTAAAATAGTTTCAGCAGAATATAAAATTTAGTAGGGATGTAGTGATTAGTCAGTCCGATCAGTAAGTTAACAAAGTAGATGGCTAGGGTTCAAGGGATGAGGTAAAGTTTCCATTAGACTCACCAGTGGATGTATTAGACTTACCAGTTTGTTTCGAATCAGGGTGACTTGCATATTTGCCTTTTTGTGGTCTTTCTCACTTGACACAGTAAACAATGGATCTGTAAAATGAATAAGGTATATAAGAAACAGAATATATCTACTATAATAATAATAATAATAATCATGGCAAAGCAATATAATTTCTTAATTGAATAACACATTAGAAAATGTAGCTATGGCTATTCTCTGCAGTACTCATAGCACTGTTTCTCTACCACCCAGTAGAATCTGTTAGTGCATTTTCTTTCCTGTGTATTCCATAGTCAGCTTGTAGAGTTGGAATGGAAAAGGAGACCTAACACATTCTTCTGTCTCCTCTGAGCAAACCTTCTGGTTCTCGATAGCTCAAGAAATACTCCTAGAGGAAACACCATGCTATATGCACATATGCACTAAGTGCATATATACATTTTCAAGTGAAAGAATGAATAAATTTGGGCATAACATCCCATATTCAGTATACAGGGAAGATACAAACCCTTAACAGCACCCAGGATTGGTAGCTATGGTACAAAATGTCATTCTCTAATAAGAGATCAACAAGATCAGCTATTTTCAGGATTCACCTTTAGGTTTATAAGATTGTTGATGCTGGGGCTAAGTTATTTCTCCAAAGTTCAAGAGATTGTTCTGCTATTTTAAGTATGTCCTTGGTAGGTATAGCCATAAAGTGACAAAGAATATTCAAGACTGATTATAGCATCTCTTAAAAATCATCTAATTTAGGGCTCTCCCTGGTGGTGCAACCAGTTAAAGCATCACACTTTGAAGCTCTCTGAAGCCACCTCAGCACTTTGATCCCTGGCCATGGAGCTGACCCCACATGGCACAGCAGACCTCTCCTGACCCTCCCGCTGCTCCCCTCGGCAGTGTATTTCAGTAGATTTGCCTGTTCTGTGCCAGACTCTGTCTCTGGCAAATCCTCTCACCCACCACACCTCTGGCCTGTACCCCAGTTCTCCAAGCATAAATAAATCTTTAACATTAAATTCACAAGCAACCTTCAGGAACAGACCTAATCTCTTTTATCTCTCTTTTTTTTTGTACATATTATCTTAAATATACAAATAATTGCTGACATTAATAAACAAACACATTTTACTTTGTACTAATTTACTTATTCTGTGCAACAATTCCATACTTGGTCCATTTTTTTCAGATGAGAAAAGACAATGTTCAAAGGGCTTAGATAAAGTATGCAGATGACTGAAGCTATTCAGTAATAGAGCTGGGGATTAAACTCCGGCTTTCTGATTCCAAACTTTAACTCTTCACCTGTACGCATTGCAACTCTGGGATATTTCATTTAATCAAATGTTTAGAATTTCCCCCCTTCACCATTCTTTTATCCTCTTATACCCTTTCCTCCTCATTCCTCTTAACTGCAGAGCTTCACTATATTTACTGATGCTCACTGGTTTTTGTTAAATTGTTAGCTATATAGCTGTCCAGTATTTGTTTTCATCATCTGACTTACTTTACTACACATATTTCTCTCGAAGGCTCTCCATTTTGTTGAAAGTGACTGCATTTCATCCTTTTATGGCTATATAATAGTCCATGGTGTGGATGTAGCACATCTTCTTATTCCAATCATCCATCAATGGATATTTAGGCTGCTTCCATAACTAGCTATTGTACATAATGCTGCTATAAACATTGTGGAAGATATGAGGTTTTATGTTAATGGTTGTACATTCTTTAGATAGATATCTAGAAGTGGAATTGCTGCCTTATATGGTATTTCTATTTTTTAAGATAAATCTATATTGTCCTCCATAATGGTTGAACTAGTTTACATCCATCAACAGTGTGGTAGGGTTTCTGTTTCAACATATCCTCTCCAAGCTTGTTGGAGGTTTTTTTAATATGTGCCAGCAGAAGGCACCTTAGTTCTGATCTTCCCTGTCCTGGTTTCAGTCTGTCCTACCTATATTATGCTTCCTGTTCATGAAAAGCTATGAGACAGCTTGTTTTACTTCAACAATCCAAACTTTCATTTGACCTGAGTGGGTTTTTGTTCCTTGCAAGGGGCATTAGCCATCCCCCTGCAAGAAAAGAGTGAGAGAAAGAGAGATACTTACAGTTATAAAAAATCAAGTTCAACAAATTATTTGCCTGTATTTACTGAAGATAATATCACCATTTCCAAATTACCTTTGAAACAAACATGGTGATAGGAGTTTACTAGATTTATTTTACAAGATAAAACTAAGAGTGGCAATAGAAAACCAGTAGCCACAATAGGTTAGAATATATTTAGGCCTTATACCAGAAGGTAGGTAACTCATAGATTTCCATCCAAAGGAGAAGATGGGAATTCTAGAGGGGACATTATGTGGTTGAAAGCAATGCAAGGTTCAAAGTGAAGAGCCTAGGACTACTGAGGACAAAATTGGAAAAAAAAAAAAAAGATTGATTATAATTAAGTTGAATAAATGTTTATGAAGCACTAGCATCTGTACCAATATTGGAATAGGTGCTGAGATGAATATTTTCTATATATAGAAAAATATATAGAACAAAAAAAAATAGAACATAAATGGACAATCAAGGCTTTAAAATAAACTGGGTCTTTACTGACACTAAAGAATCCAGTGGACTTAGTTTTTAATTTGACGTTTTTATGTACATGAGTAAGTTAAAATTAAAAAATACACTAAAACAAAAGATGGGATAAATGGTACTTCTTTATCTTGAATGGCACATTTGGACTTGCTCAGAGAATAGGAGCAGGAAGGTCATCCTGGCTGGGCATTTTACACAGTTTGAACGTGGGGATATTGAGCGACTATCCCAAGTCTGCATCATTGCATATGATCCTGGATACCAAAAGATGTGAAATAGGTTTCAGGAATGAGCAGGATAAAGGGGTATTGACGAGTAAGGTAGTCCCACGCAGGTGGCTCTCAGAGACCTACCAGTAGGTAGCAGGTGGCTCACCTGAGACTTTGAGAGGTGTGCACTGCCACCTACACCACGCGCTGCTGCCCACCCTTTTCTCCGAACAAAGGACAACCACAAGCAAATAACAGAAGGCTTTTCTTTTGTTGGCCAAGCCCTGGGTGAGGTCCATATACTTGAAAGTCACCTGGGCCAGCGGTAGATAACTTAGGAAGGAACCCTGGGGACTCCCTTACCGTACAGAAAATCATAAGGTCGACTGGAAGAGATGTTGCCCGAGGGGGCCGGCTTCTTCGTGCTCGGAGTTTGAGGCAACTGTGGCAGGTCCTGGGTCTCGATGGTCACTACTTGGTTCATGGTGTCAGCTCTTCTTCCTTAGGCTAAGTAGAAAAACAACTGCTGCGGCCAAGCAGCAGCGGTGCACGGTAGCTATGGTAACAAACGCTAGGGGCGGGACTTAAGGAGAGCGGCAAGGAGCAGGGAGAAGGGGCGGGGCTATTGGCGGAAGGGCGGGGGTTTATGGACCGGAGGTAGGGGGAGCCTTGGAATTGATGGGGAGGAGCAGAGAGTGGGACGAGAATGAGCAAGAAAAGGAAGCAGAAAGGGAAGAGGAGTGAAGAGAAGTGAAAGGAAAGGCAAACGCAAGGCGTGTGTGAGAAAAGGAAGTAGCAGGGCGGGCTAGGGACAGCCTCGCCGCTCACTACACTCCTGAGACAGCTTCCTGCTGCCCGCTCAGGGTCAACATTGGGAGAAAGCTGCTGTACAAATTCAGTTGCGATTATAGGAGGCCCCCACAGACTAAGAAATCTCTAGGCAATCGCAGAACATTCCAGAATTGTTGAGGTTTTCAAGTCAGAGAGCCTTTCCCGCAGGGCTTGTTCAACATGCTGGGGAGTCCAAGCTCCTGAACATGGTGCTTTGGCACAGTGTGAGGTCTGCTGATGCTGACATCAGCATTAGGGTGGTCATGGTAGTCTAGCTCCTGATCTACCGAGCCCTGGGCATTAATTTAACTGAAGATGATGTGGTATAGGCACCAACACTACTTCTAAAAACTGTGGAAAACGTAAAATAGGCAATAATGATTCCATATGAATATTTTGCCAATCTAGTTTCATCCCCAACCCCTTTAAAAAATACTTTAAAACACATCCCAGAATATTATTTTACAGTCAATAACCTGCATTTCAAAGTGAAATGGATATTTGGATATTTAAAAGTCGATCATTAGCAAATGTAGCAAAAACAATTTCCTCTTTTTATCTAAGATTACATATTCAGCTTTTCCTGGTTAAATCCAGGCTGTCATTTAATAGTTGATTTGGTCCAATTAAAAGGTAGAAAAAAGGTTCAGTATTTTATCCTAGAACAGTAGTTTTAATACTTTCTATAATCTATTACGTGGGGATTCTTTTACACAGATTATAAAAGAAAGATTGGATAAATGCAGGCTTCTTTCACTTTCAATTATCAAATTTCAGAGAAATTAGCTGTTGCTTTAGCAACCTTCCATTGTAACCTCTAAGTTTGTGGTGTTTAGTATCACTGAATTTTTATCATTATGAATTTTAATATCACTATGTATTTTTAAACATCTGATATTAATCCATTTTTTATTATTTTTCTTTATGATGTTCAAGCTATGGTATCAGGTTAGCGGTATTAGGAGAGAATTGGTTCCTTTGTCTGTCTGATGTGATCCACTTTATGGCTAAGCTGACTTATTTTTTTTTTAACTCCTTGAATTTCTTGGGGCTTTTGCAAACCAGTCACATATATTCTTATCTCCAAGTCCATTCCTTTGCCTAAACTGCTTTTCCATTTATAACCCCAACTAATCTAGTTATCCTTCAAAATTTAAAAGCTAAATTTGCCACCTTTATGTAGATTCCCAAAATATCCCAAGTAGAGCACAATTACGTTCTTTCTTCCTATGCTATTGTAGCATCAACAGCATTGACCATCTATGTCAGTGATTACACCTCTCCTTCTAAAACTGAGTTCATTAAAGGGACAGGCCTTCACAAGGCCATTTTTTTATCTTAAGTTACTTGTACAAGTAACTTATCCCAGGAATGAAGACTACCAGGTAAGGATGGGTAGCTGAGAGAGGAGAATTATAATCTAGTTTGATGTTACTTATACAAGTAACTTAAGTTTCTGATGCAAGAAAACTTAAGAAAATGATTCCTAAATTAATAAATCCAGCATTTATTAAACAAATGTATCACTATGTAATAGGTGTGGACAATTCTGAGATAATTTGTACAGCTCACTGGATGATAGTGAAAACAGAAACAAATGAAGTACAGTGTTATAATGTAAGTCTGTGGTGATAGCTAAATATTCCACTTTGTGTTCCTTCTTCCCATCATATTTCTCACCCCACTCCCATTCTTCTTATTGTTTATTTTTAGCAGAGGTAGAAATGTAAATACTATACAAAATTATCTCTGAACCTACCAACTAAGCAAATGAAATTTAAGCCTTGTAGTTCTTCTCTCTCAGCATATGGTGTCACTCCTTCTCTACCAATCTCAGCTACCCATCCTTACCTGGTAGTCTTCATACCTGGGATTAGTTACACATAAACAATGGCCAAAACCACCTTTATCATGGAAGGAGTTTAGAAATTATTTCCTTAATTGTTACTTTACCCAGGATGTTATCCTGTCCACAGAATAACTATTTGATGCCACTGCTAGCCAGTATCACCATTCAGTATCATACATTGACCTATTAACTGTCTTATGAAAGCAAAACATTACAATCACCACTTCAAGTCTTGCTGCCCACTAATGTAGCAATTATAGCTAACTACATATTCCACTGGTTAGAATAACAAAGATCCCATGGCTTAAATGTAAAGAATTGTAGTTAAAGTTAGAATGGGAAACTAGAACTTGATACCCAAAACTATTAACCAAAGTAACTTTTGAAGTCCCTCTATAAAACAGATGACTTAATGTGCATGCTCCTACTCTTAGTTTAATCCCTAATTACAGCTCTCTGGAATTGTCATGTTTTTTTTGGGAAAAGTAGGATTGAGACTTTTCTCTGGAATAGAATGGAAACCCTAAATCTCATGTCTTATATTCTTACTTTACCTTTATTACTACTACAACTCTAAAGGCATTTAAGCTGGGTAAGAAAAATAAAGAATGATGTTAGTATTTTTGTTGAGTTTCATCAGTTCTCCATATATTTTTGTGATTAGTCCTTTATCGCTACTTTTGTGTGAGAAAATGTTTTCCCAATTAGTGATCTTTCTGTTTGTTTTTAGTAATGTTTCTTTTGCTGTACAGAAGCTCTTTAACTTGATGTAGTCCCATCTATTTATCTTTGCCTTCACTATTGTGGCGTTGGGTGCTCTGTCTTTAAAGATGTCGCTGAAGTGTATGTCGTGTAGTGTTTGACCCAAAGAATGATGTTAGTATAAAAACAAATAATTGACCTTAAAACTTGCTTATTTACAAATCAAAAAGCAGGAGAAAAAGTAGCCCACATCTTGGGGCTAGCTGTACCATTCTGAAACAAGAAGACAGTTTAGCTGGATATAAATACTTTACTTTGGAAAGGAGTAATTTTTTGCTCTGCTCTTCAAGGGAAAGAGAATATTCCATTCCTAAGAAGCAGTCGAAAGAGTGTAACAGTCACAGTGCTCAGAAAGGAAGGAGCACACTAACACTACTTCCAGACTTATATGGTGCTGAACAAATCGAGTTCCATCCCTGAAACTCAGCATTCTCAACCATAAATGTAGGTATGTTTAACTGCTATGAAGATTAAATGTGAGCTCACGAGCTCAACAGTTCCACTTGTATAAGGAAGATATAATAGATAAACATCTTGTTATCTCAACTGCTTATACATTCTCAGTGAGTGTATTTTTTAAAAAATTTGCTTTTCTACTAAGAATTATCAGTGGCAATGTAAGAGTTGTGGAAAAGTACTAGAAGGGAAATTAGTTCAAACATTTTCTTTATTGTGTTGTGTTTTGCTTAAGAGAACTCTTCCCTGGGAGTGGAGGGGAGGGTACTTCTAGATTCCTTATAACAACAAGGCAAAATAAAGCTTTATAGGAATAATTCCTCTAAGTAAAAAGGACTTAAACTGTGCCCACTATGTATTAGCTACTGAGGAACTATAATAAGCATGGTCAGCTTATTATAGCACAATAGCTCTTTAGAACAAAATGATTATTTTTACTTCAAAGTTAAGGAAATGACTTAAGCCCTTAGAATAAAACTTACTTTGTTCCAAATTACCTAAAACTGCAGTGCAAGTTTAAGACATTAAAATCTTAAATTACAGTTCTACACAATGAAGCAATGTTTTCCAAACTATCTGGAAGGGTGCCATTGGCATAACATTCCTTGTTTTACAAGTGAGGATCACTAAATTATGCTCCACTGAGGATGACACATCATTTTTGGACCCTACACAGTTACTTTAAAAAAAAAGTTTGTTCCCATTCTTTCCCGAGCTTCATAGGCAATCATTCCATTATAAAGCAAATCTTTTTTCATGCATGTATTCTTATGTGTATTTTTTACATTGTACCTTTCTTTAAATTTATATATACACATATTTGACTATGTTTATTCTTATCCTTTTCCTCCATATCTATGTTGTTTTTAAAATTTATCCTTGTTACAGTTAGAGATGATAGAAAGGGGCTCTCACACACTCCCAGCCACAGCTGCATTTCTGCATTCCACATTGGAGCTGGGGCTGTTGCAGCATAGTCTCAAGGACTGGAAAAGATCTGGGATCAGGAGGTTTGGTAAGAGCCCAAACTTATCTGACAGCTCCAGTCCATAATGGAACAGCAGTTCTGGGCTGGTTTACTTACCCTTTTCACAACCTTCTTTTTAATTGCATCTCTCCATTTTGACATTAGACGGCCTTCCTTCACCTCTGATCTCTGATTGGCTGTTATCTCCAGTTTCAATTAGTCTGGAATCAGGACGAAGGAAGGCAGCAAAAGCATGTATACATAATCAAAAGAGACCCCTTCCAAGAAGAAAAAGATCACAAAAACTCTTTAGCTTTACACCCTCTGGGCAGTTCTCCAGCTTTTCCAAGACCATCTGTTGCTTCATGCAGAGTACTTTATTTTATAGTCTCTTTTAAATAAACTTTATTGCTTTACTCCAGTACTTGGTACCTCCTATAATTCTTTTTTCCACAAGACACCAAGGGCCCTCTGGTGTCAATATCTCCAACATTACCATTTATATATGTTGTCAATTTCTTATAGTTTATAATCAGTGCTTTCTATTTCCCTTTCTATCTCCCCAATAATCATGCACAGATTGCCTTCAGTTCCCTGCCACACAAACGTGCTGTGTCAGTTATCCCCATACATGTTCCCTAATAGAGCTGCTAGGAACTTCTTTGGAATATATACTGGAACAAAATTGCCGAGTCATTGTAGTTAAACTAGCTAGATACTGCCTAACTGCCTTCCAGAGTGGGCACCCGCAAGATCCGTCTACACTCTGGGAACATCCTGTAAAATGTTCTGGAAATGACCTGCTTGAGCAGCCAAGAGAGCAAAGCCAACTTGAAGTCTGTGAAAAGTCATGCAAAATTTGCTACCTGTTGGTAAAGCCAGTCCTCACTCGCGGATCAGGATAAAAACTCCCTTTCTCAAACATTTCTGCGGGGGGGGGGGGGGGACGGCAAAAAATCCATGTTATTATATTCACGATTTTGCAAACAATATAGACACCAGTTCTTACTTACCTAACTGAATTCAAGAAATCCAAATGGGGAACGTTTTTTCAATTTAATTTCTGCTGAAATCAACCTTTGCAAAGGTAAAAATTCTAGTTACCTAAGGCTTTAAAAAGTATGGAGGATAGGGGTGGTTTGGGTGATTAACACTTGTGGACTAAGTTGTTAAATTGGTTCTGCTGTTCACTTTTAACTAGGTCAGCGAAACGCAATGGGAGACAGTTTCCCAGCGTGAAATATGGGGAACTAGCTTGTAGCTAAAGGGAACCGGCTTTCACTAGTGGTTTTTCTTTCGCTTAGACAAGTCATTTCACCTTAATGCATATTTTACACCTGTGCGGAGTAGAAGGGATGAGGGACCCCTAAACTGCCTTTCAAGTCTCATCTTTTTAGAGTTGAACGTTCTTGCCGCGTTGACTTAGAAACTCCTGGAACCCTTTCACCGCCTCTGCGCCTGCGTTAAAAAGGAGCCCTCGCATTCAAGCTTTGCTAGAGCCTCTTTTGCGCACGCGCCTTCAAAAAAACAAAAAAGCTACTTCCTCCTCCTTCTCCTTTGCACCCACCCCCCACCGCCGGTTCTTCCCTGCGAGGGGCGGGACTTCCTGCCCTTTTTCAAAGCGACTGCGGAAGTAGCTGTGGACGAATCGGCGCTGGGAGAGTTTAGGGTGTCTGTGCAAGTCGCTGATTTCGGCGCCAAACATGCCGGGTCTGGCAGCCGCAAGCCCTGCCCCGTCTGAGTCGCAGGAGAAGAAGCCGTTGAAGCCCTGCTGCGCCTGCCCGGAGACCAAGAAGGCGCGCGATGCGTGGTCAGTGCGCTGCCGGGGAGGGGCGGCCCGCCAGCCCCCGCTGCGCCTTCCTATGCCTCTGCCCCTCCTTGGGTTGATCGTGGCCCCCGTTTGCTATGCGGCGCGTTTAGGAATTATAGGGCCCCGTAGGCTTCGCGGTCGGCTAGTGACAGAGTTAGCTCAGCCAAGGGAAATGGAGGAAGGTATTGGAGTAAAGGACAGATTAACTCTGGCTCGCTTCCCCCACTAGTTCCTACAGGACGTGTCAAGCACCGTGTTAGGTTGTTAGATGTAGGGCTGCATAAAGGTACAACATGATTTAGAGGAACTTCAAAGTAACGGACACACACCAGTGTTTGTTAGGCCACATGGTAGGGCTGTGGTGTGTTTTACAGATGTAGCGATCGTTAGCAACATTCAGTAGGTAAGGTAGTTCATCTGGTTACCATGCTTTGGTAGCACTCAAAAAAAAACAAAAAAAAAAACATTTAAGTTCCGAATGTAGAGAAGTAATGATTCTAGTAAGTCGAGAGGAAGTCTTTGGGAAACACTTTCGACCTTCAAGGAAGGCAAAAATCTATAGAGTCAGAATCATAGCCAAGGGAAGTTTAAAATATTGGCGAGACCAAATAATAAATATTTTCTGTTGATTTTTTTCAATATATGAAGGTGCCAGAATATAGGGAATATTCCTTACAGTACTAAAGAGTTCCCATTCTTTTTTGATAGGTGTTTTAAAATCAGCTAGTCTACAGTGTAGTTGACAGTATTTGGAATAACTGCGTGTATATTACCATCAGTCCACAGAAGGAAGACTTTGTATGGATTCTGTTGTGGAACAAATCTTAGTAGAAGGATTTTTCAGATGTGAATGTGCACATCTCCCACCAGCTCTTTATTCTTCTCACATAAAAGTAAAGAAATCGTAAGTGGTATATCAGGGTAATACAGAAGCGTGCAGGAGTTCGTTGCTCTTTATTAATATTTAGTGTTTTGCAAATAACATTATGAAGGGAGAATTGAAAGGCTACCTTCTGTAATGAAATTGCCTCCGTAGTAACAGTCAGTGCTTATTGAACCTTCTAATAGTGTGATGTATGGTGGTCCAGAGTCAAGGTTTGAATCTACCCTCGACTTTTGTGACCTTGAGCAAATTCCTTAACATATGCTTTATATAACTGAAATGTAACTAATGAAAGTTTTTGCCTCCGGGATTATTGCAGAGGTTAATGATTTAAACCACATCAAGAGCCTAGCACAGTATTTACAGCATTCAGTACATGTCCAGCAGTCACTCACGTGCAGACTGCCCTTGAGCTATTGAAGGATGTGGAAGATTTAGATGGAAGAAATACCTGTCTACCTTTAAATTCCCTTTTCACCAGCTGCCGGCATGGCTTCTCCCCAGTTATCAGTAGTCAGGAGTCATTTTTTTCTTGTAATTGAATTTGGCTTAACTTGATTCTTTGCTAAAATCACATTTGCAGGCCCTAGAAATAAAGCTTGTCTGTGTGAATTTTGCAAATAGTAAATTCTTTGCGTATGAAGGGGGCTTACCAGGCTGCTGCTCCTGGCTGCCAGATCTTTTACTGTTTGTGTTATTGGGTGTCTTATGATTCAAGTATTTGAATGGAAATGAGGATAAATCTACAAATACAAGTATAGAAATAGATAAGAATCAAGAATGTAATTCCTATGTGTTAGCAGACAGAAAATTAACCTTTTTCCTCCTCCACTGAGTGTATATATTTTATTGTCAGTTTAGCTCATTACAAAGTGATACTATTCTTTAGATAGGAACTAGAGGCGGTATTTGATAGGCATAATTCATCAGGTTCCCTACTCCCCACCTCACCCCCCAACAAAAACCTATCTTTGGGACATGGAAATATTACAAGAGTCAAAACAACAACAAAACAGCTATTTGGTGTAATAGCATTTTTTTTTTTACTCCAGCTACATTCCACCAGGTTCGTGTTCTACCTCATTCCCATCACTCTTGAGCATGCTTACTGCTGATGTGCTTAATGCCTACATTCTTAGATAATAAGTTTATTTATTTTTGTAGCATCATCGAGAAAGGAGAAGAACACTGTGGACACCTAATTGAGGCCCACAAGGAGTGTATGAGAGCCCTGGGATTTAAGATATAAGATGGTGAGCACATTACTTTCTGATTAAGAAAGGTAATATAATACATTGGTTTATTGTCTTAGAATTATGTATTGCTTTAGTGGTCATTGATGACATCATTTTCTAAGTTAGTTCACCTGATTAATCTAGTATGCTTAAATATCACTAAAAATAACTTCAGTGTCAATGATGCTAATCTAGAGGTGTTCAGTGAATTTGGGAAAGATAATTTAGGCTTTCAAGAAAGACAGAAACCTTTAGTGTGAGGAGTGATATTGGAGTCTGGAGGAAACAGCTGCAGAAGTTTAAAATATTCAGTTTTCTGACTTTTAAAGGAACTAAAAGGAAAATGTTCTCTATTCCATATTTCTTATGTTGGCCTTTAGTAAGTGCATTTATAAGGCAGAAGTAAAACTTTGCAAAAGAAAAATGGGGTTTTTTTTGGACCATGTAGTATTCTAAGAAAGCAAAAATCTTGAACAAAATTTTTTAAGAACTTTGAATCCAAATTTTAATGCTGAAAGGGCTCCTCACAGTAAAGTGTTTACAACATACCAAAATGATTGATTTTCTTTTGTTTGGAAAGTGTTACTTCATTTAGCAACTATACTTACTCATTCAGATTTGTATTTAGAAAGTCTCCTTATTAGAGAGACTTTCCCTCAATACAGCATCTCTTGCCACCTATCTCAGCAGTACTCAAATAACTTTCTGTGATAGATATGAACATATTCTGTACCTGCACTGCAGTGTATAGTTGCCATTAGCTATATGTAGTTGCTGAGGACCTGAAATTTGTCTAGAAATAGATTGTTCAATTTTTATTTAATTTCAATAGCCAATGTAGCTAGTAGCTACCTAATACCATCCTGCATATTATGCGTTTATTACTCTAACTAGAATCTAAGTGCTGTCACTTTCCCAGGACCTTTAACAATATCTGGTGCATAGTAGTTCATCTATAGAGGAGTGTTAATGAAATGATGAAACTCAGATGGACAGGTTTGAAATGACTCCCAAGAAGGATAGTGAGATCAGAACTGGAACCTTTCTCTAGGCAAACTCCCTCCTCTGTATGCTTCTGCTTACCTATGCCCCATCCCTCCTGATGTCCACAGTACATCGCCACTGTTAATTCAGTAGCTGAGAAATAATGCCAGAGCTACATACTAGGGTGACTGTAGCCCTTTCACCTCTTTTCTACCTCTTTGGAATTTCACATGTGGCCAGTCTTCCTCAGTGACGTGTGAAAAAAGGAGGGATAAGAAGTCTGCCTAAGCTGTTAAGAAGTATTGCTGTGTAAGTGGCAAACAGTCTACACTGAAAATCCTGAACCTTAATTTTTGGTTCTTCTGATACTGGTTTAGCATATTTTTCACTGTGGATACATTTATTGAGATATTTACCCTCTGAATTTTACTTTTTTCATTTATGAAAAGAAAACCATGTATTTTGTGGTTCTCTATATGATACAGTATAGCTAGTCTGTATATACGTGATATACTTAAGTGGCTTTTAGCATAGATAGCATTAAAGAAATCCAAGGATAAATTGTTTTGGGGAAGGGAGTATGTTCTTAAAAAGTATGCCTATTGATTGGTTTTAAATATACTGAATCTCAATATTTGTTCATGGTCTCATTGTTCATAACCTAACTCTCTTCCTAACAGTTGAATAAGCTTTTTGACTAAACCTGCTTGTAAAAAGAATATAATTTTAGGATCATCAAAATTCCTTTTGGACTCTATGGAGGCCACTGAAGTGGTACAATTGTTTTTAGTGCCATATGTTTATAAACAGCAGGAGATAATCATGGGACAGTGGAACTGATTATTAGGTACTTCGCTTGCACATATAAGAAAGTGCAAGTGCTTTTGAACTTAGTAGAGCTGATATTATTTATTTATATTTTCATTTTTATTTATTTATGCTTACAGAACTGGGGTACAGGCCAGAGGTGCAGTGTCAGTGAGAGGATTCACCAGAGACAGAGTGGGGAGCAGAACAGGCAGATTGACAAAGTACACTGCTGAGGGGAGCAGCAGGACAGTCAGGAGAGGTCTGCCAGCCACACTATGTGGGTCAGCTCCCTGGCTGGGGATCGAACTCATGCTGCAGTGGCTTCAAAGAGCTTCATAATGCAGTGCTTTAACCTCATTTATTTATTGTTAAAGATTTATTTATTCATGCATACAAGAACTAGGGTGCAAGCCAAAGGTGCCAACGGTAAGAGGAGTCACCAGAGTAGAGTGGGTAACAGAATAGGTGGATCTACTGAAATACTTTGCTGAGGGGGCCTGTGGGCAAGACAGGAGAGGTCTGCTGTGCCATGTGGGTCACCTCCCTGGCCAGGGATCAAGCTCATGCTGCAGTGGCTGCTAAAAGCTTCATAGTGCTGCAGCTTTACACCTTGAGCCACCAGGGAAGCCCCAGTAGTACTAATATTTAACTGATGTGGTCTTGAGCACGTCCTTAACTTTCTGAACTTTAGTTTCCTTTTCTGTAAAGTAGACATAGTAATACATCCCCAGATTATTTAATAGAATTGCAAATATTGAATGATATATGTATACGTATAGTTTGTAAACTGAAATAGAACATAATAGCCTAGGGGAGTTAATGGATTAATTGAATGAAGCAGGAGTTGAACAATCCTGGTTACAAGAAGAACAGTTTGAATCTATGTAGTATAATTATAAGAATTCAAAATGTCATGTTTTCATTTTTAGTGTAATAATATTTTTAGAAAAAGAACAGGTTTTTAGGTCCTGTAGATCCCCAACCATGGGGAGATGGAGGAACAGTGAGGTCTTGGGCAAAAGACTTGTCCAGGTTAAGTGTTGGCAAGGACTGGAATTAAAATAAGAGTCTAGGCCTTTTATATTCTCCAAATTACTGGCACTTTATGCCTCACTCCTTGCATCTAATGTAATTTTATTGCAACATACTCATTTTTAGGATTGCCTGTATTCCTGGCTGTCAATCCTAAAATAGGAAGTGCATAGGTATGTATAATTTACTAACCAGGTCAAATCCAACACAACTGTCTATACTGTTACAAAGTAAACTTAACTAAATAGATAATCTCTTAGACATGATTATTCTGAAGATAATTTCAGAAGAAAAATATTTTGCAAACCTAGATCTTTCCAGTAATGAACATGAACGTTTCTTAATTCAGAAACCTTTGTAGATTTCAGTGGCATTACTGAATAAGCTAGATCGTAAGTGTACCTTTAATTCAGTAAGTTGGGACTTCATATAACAGTAGGCTACAATCACATTTAAAACCACCCAAACAGTATTTTCTAAAACTCACAAACCTAGGCCCTGATCTGCATGCACATGGTGACTCAAGAAACCTCTAGATAATTTTCAAGTGCACTTCGCTTTAAGAACCACTGTTTGAGACTGAAGTAGTAGGGGTAAGATTTAATAGTAGTGAAAGATTAATAGTAGCAAAAGCAGATATGCGAAAACTACTTCTAAGAAGAAATAGGCATGATGGTCTTGCTTCTAGATACTTCTTCTATGACCATTTATTTTACTGAAAAAGAAACTGAAGCCACCTAGAACTTGCTTAGAAATGCAAGAAGGAAATGACAGCCAGTATCTTTCTGCCTTTAGGAATCACTAGAAACCTGATGAACCCAGTTTGGGCGTTAAAATCATTGAATGAAATTGAAGTTCTAGTACTGAGCAGTGGCAATATTTTTTTTTTTTAAAGATTTATTTATTGGTACATACAGAATTGGAGTACAGGCCAGAGGCTCAGGGGCGGCGAGAGGCTTCACCAGAGACAGAGTGGGGAGCAGAACAGGCAGATCGACAAAG
>NW_004567104.1:34671825-34697964 GCF_000260355.1 Condylura cristata
ATAGAACTCATGCGGAAGTGGCTTTAGCTTCCTATTGCTGTGCTTTAACCCACTATGCCACCAGGAGGGCCTTTTTTTTTTTTTTTTTTTTTTTTTTAAGTTTAACTGAACTTAATAGTTGACTAAAATATACTTAAAATGCTGAAGTAAAATGCTGATTTCACATGCACACACACACAACTTGTATGAAATATAATACCAAGAATATCCAAAAAGGGGACATTTCTGCTATTCAAACATTTGTTTGCTTAATAGATTATTTATTATGTAAGACCTTAGAAAATGACATGGTGAGGAAACCACCGTGTGGGCACCCAGTGATTTTCAGCAGGTTAACGAAGCCCTCAGCCCTCTTGATACATAGTCTGTAACAAAAGAGATAATACTCTGAACTTTGCTATATCCTGAAATGTGGAATAGCTTAGTGTGGGGTTATCATTCCTGTCCATCCTGTAAACCTTTTAGGGTAGGGAAAGTTTAAAAGATTATGTTGTTTGAGGAGGTTATCTTTTTCTAAACTTGAGAGAAGCACTTGCTTTAGATTTAAGAGTTGGCTAGCCCAAATTATTGTTTAGTTATCTTTTTATTACAGCCTGTTTTCTGGCTTTTGGGTTAACTTCTGAGGTGGGGTTGGGTGAGAGCTGTCTGGAGAGCAGGCTGGTACTTTCTGACTACAACAGCAACCCTGTTCTTTAGTATACTTTCTTTTTTGATCTTTTCTAAAGGGTTGCCCTTATTTTGCCCTTGGGATTAAGTGAGTAACTTTCCACAGGAAGTGTTTTGTGTACAGAACTGACCTTCTGCCTTCCGCTTCATGGGTACTTGTCAAACATGCCTGGATCAAGGAGCAGTGATTTGCAAAATTCTATTGACTATCTATAAAATTAAAATGCCTTAGGCTTTTGGGGAAGTTGTTTTGAGAAAATACATATTTCATAAAGCTTTTATTTCAACAGACTCTCAGAAGGTTAAATAGTGTAATAGAGAGAACATTTCAGTAATGTTTTTAGTGAGGCAGAACTGGAATTTAAAAACTGGATCATTATTTTCATGACTGATTTATGGCATTTAGTACTAGTACTGGCTGAGGCATTCGTTTTAACGATTTTAGTATTTTCTTAATTTGTTAGGTGTGGCATAATCTTTGAATCTGACTTGCCAAAATCTCTTTTTGTAGGTGGTCTGCTCTGTGAATGAGTAATTCCCGAAGAATGAAGAAGATTCAATAATTTCAGGAGTTCTTTGATGAACTTTAACAAATGATAGAAATTATTTATAATTTATCAAAAAAAATATATATCCCTGGTCAAAAAATCTTCAAGTGTGTTTGTTTCTTTCTGCATTCCTCATGTTCTCACATGACATTAATGTTTTGCTTTTCTTAAAGGGTATAATGTAAACTTAAACATGTACGTTCTTTTTTTGAAGATTTATTTATTTACGCATACAGAACTGGGGTACAGGCCAGAGGCTCAGGGGTGGCGAGAGGCTTCACCAGAGACAGAGCGGGGAGCAGAACAGGCAGATCGACAAAGTACACTGCTGAGGGGAGCAGCGGGAGGGTCAGGAGAGGTCTGCCACGCCATGTGGTCACCTCCGTGGCAGGCAGGAATCGAACTCATGCAGAAGTGGCTTCAGTTTCTTAGTGCTATGCTTTAACCTGCTACACCACAAGGGAGGGCCAACATGTAAGTTTCTTATGCCGTTTTAGGGACTCTGAATATCTGTTGTAAGAAAAAAGCAGATAATGGTCTCATCCAATGAAATGAATCTCCCAACATTTAGGAATGTAAAAGTGAGAAAATAACCCTTTACCAATTTAGAATGAGTGTAGTAGCCATGTCGTTTCATTCAAGCTTTTAACTACCTTAATTTAAAGACAAGAACTGGATAATCCTTCTCTATTTGTATTTTAAATCAATACATTTGTTCTTTATTAGTTGTGACTTTTGGGGAAGTAGTTTGTTTAGAGTTTGGACCACTTTAGGGCCTCAAAGTTTTTAGCATGATTAATAAGTGTATAGCTAGTTTCGTTTTAGAGTTGACTGCAATCATAAACTCATTGCTTACGCCCAGATAGTTATCGCTCATTAGAAGCTGGCTATGGTCATAGACTGGATTAGTACAAGTAAATTAATGCAATAGCTTAACACTATGCCATAGTGATACCAGAATGTGTGGTTCACTTACTATAGCGACCCTGTGATCCGATTAACTGATTTGTGGGCAAATTGTATTCTGTGTATCAATCTAAACAACAAAAAGACTGAGGCATAAATAAGAGATATGTAGCATTCATGTGTGATGGGAAAATTGCTCCTTTTTAAAGGTAGAGCCATGAAATATGACAGTCATAGGTTTAAAAATTGGCTGTGTGACCTCAAGCAAGTTACAACCTTATGGGCATGTTTTCTCATATGAAAGAACAAGAGACTCAGGGAAAATAGAATTACAACTTAAAGACTGAGTACTAATTAAAATAGTATATATAAAGCATTGGCCACCGTCAGTAGCACTTACTATTATTCTCAATTCTTTGATACTAGATTTATATTTTTATTTTGATATGCTACTTTAACTTTAGTATGCACTTAGTAGTTTTCAGAATATTCTTCTAGATGAAGAATGGAATCTTTGGATATGAACCAACTTCTACCCAGAACAAATCCATGGTAACTAGTTATGCAAATTCTGCTTGAAAATATCCTGGGACTACAAAAGAAAATTAAAATACATTGTTTTATGACCCATTTGTTATATGTGCTTCCAACTTAGGCATCTGCATATTTTTCAAAACAAAAAATGAGATCATTTTTCTATGTTACATATTTTTAATGAGATTATAATATTGATTGCCTTTTCCCCTTATGTTTTACCATCCATGAGTATAGTTCTATAGTTCTGTTGGCTATATATAAACTCATTCTGGGGGTTACCATAAAATTTAACCAGATCTTTATTGTACAGTCATTAAACAAATTATAGTCATTACAGTCTTTCATTAAAGTCATTATAGACTGCCTGCTGTTTTCAGCAGTATAGGAATTTGACACAAGCTATGCAACTTCTATCCACTGACAAATTCCAGATAGAAAAGGAAAAGCTCTGAAAAATTAGAATTTCCATGCTAGCTCATGTTATGACCCCCTTTTTTGTATATCAAAATATTTTGAGCAATCATCAGCTGGCAACCAGATTACCTTAGCCTCATAAGGTGCTACCTGGCCCAGGCAAGCAAGCGCTGCCCCAGGGTGGGAAATTTTTCTTAAGTCAAAAATATTACAATGGGCTGATTAATAAAAGCAGTTGGCTGTTATAGCAAAATCAATACTGTAAAATAAGACAGTACTAAAACATGCTAAAAATTAGGAGTTCTTTTATTGCCCAGAGGAGAATCCAAATCTTATCTTTCTAATAGCTTACTTAAGCTTTGTATTGCTTAGTCTTTAAATGAATCTTACTATCTCCTTTAGTGATTTACCTACAAGAAAACTCCACCCTAATCCTTGACTTGACTTGACCATCTTTAACAGCTTCACCTTGGCCTGAGACCTCACTTTATCCTCTTTCACATCTCCAACCCAACCTCCACCCTAGCCCTGGATTTGACTTTACCCTCCAAGATGTCTCCATGAGAATGAAGATCATTATGTAGCATTTAAGGTTTAAAGGGACTTTATTTTAGCCAGTCATCATTGTGATAAATATAATGTTAGCCTTAAATTTTATGAATTTATGTAACTATCTTAATTTTAATACATCGATTTTAAGAATAATAAATGTTGTATCTCAGCTGAAGGTCAGTACAACCCCAAACTTTTTTTTTTCCTTTACATACATGGCTTTCTTTTTTTACCTTTGTCAGATTTTTTTTAATAATATAATATTTATTTTTACATCATTTTGTACATTTTTTTAAATCTCAATTGTAATCCTCATGGGTTTCACATCACTGAGTCACAGTGTGCCATCACCATAGTACCATGCACTTCCCCCCACTGCCCCCCGCATTTTTTATCCCATTCCCCACTCCACCCCCACAAAATGTCTCTGCTATATGGCTGTTCATTATTATTATTTTCTCGCCTGGTCCATTATACTCCTGCTATGAGCAAAATCATCCGGTATTTTTCTTTCTCTTTCTGGCTTATCTCACTAAGCATGATCTTTTCCAGCTCCATCCAGGTTGCTGCAAAAGACATGTGTTTCTCTTTTTTGGTTGCTGAGTAATATTCCATTGTATATATATGTATCACATCTTTTTTATCCAGTCATCTACTTTTGGGCATTTGGGCTGCTTCCATGTTTTTCCAATTGTAAATAAAGCAGCAATAAACATGGGGCTGCAGGTATCTTTTTCAATCAGTGTTTTTGTGTCTTTTGGGTAGATAACTAGGAGTGGGATTGCTGGGTTGTAGGAAAGCTCCATGTTAAGCAGTTTGAGGAACCTCCAACAGTTTTCATAGTGGTTATGCTAGTTTGCATTCCCACCAGCAGTGCAGGAGAGTTCCTTTTTCTCCACATCCTCGCCAACATGTGTTGTTGCTAGTTGTTTGAAGATGTGACATTCTCACTGGGGTGAGGTGGTATCTCATTGTGGTTTTAATTTGCATCTCCCTTATTACAAGTGATGTTGAACATTTTTTCATATGCTTGTTGGCCATCTGCATTTCCTCTTTGGAGAAGTGTCTTTTAGCTCGTTTTTTGATGGGGTTGTTTATTTTTGTTGAGTTTCATCAGTTGTTCGGTTATTTTTGTGATCAGCCCTTTATCACTGCTTTTGTGTGAGAAATTTTTTTCCCAATTAGTGGGCTGTCTGTCTGTTTTTTGTAATGTCTCTTTTGCTATACAGAAGCTCTTTAACTTGATGTAGTCCCATTTATTGATCCTTACCTTCACTATTGTGGCATCGGGTGCTCTATCTTTAAAGATGTCACTGAAGTGTATGTTGTGTAATGTTTGGCCCATCTTTGCTTCCAGGTATTTTATGGTTTCTGTTCTTACATTTAAGTCTTTAATCCACTTTGAGTTGATTTTTGTGACTGGAGTGAGGCAGTGATCTAGTTTCATTTTTTTTTACCCATTTTTCCAGCACCATTTGCTGAACAAGCTTTCTTTGTTCTATTGTATCTTCTTTGCTCCTTTGTCAAAAATTAGCTGTCCATAAACTTGTGGGTTTATATCTGGGTTTTCTGTTTGAATCCATTGGTCTATATGTCTATTCTTATTCTAGTACCATGCAGTTTTGATTATTATGGCTTTGTAGTATAGCTTGAAGTTTGCAACCCCAAACTTCTAAGAAAAAAAGATGATTGTGATCTTAGCCCAATTCATATGCTAATGTTACCTCACTGCTTGCTTGAAATTTATAAAATAAACTGCTGACAGCAGAACAGGAAGACTTGCACCCAACTCCTATTCCCCTGTCTTCCTTGCATCTGCTCCCTTTTCCCCCCTTTTTAGGAATCTCTACTCACCGATGCCACTCCCACCTTAAGACGTACCTGTTCTACTCCCCACAATCTGTGATCAGGATGGTCCCCAACAGTAATTGGGTCTAAGTCTTCTCAGGGAGGATATCTGTCTTTTAGAACTAACATACCAAATAGCAAAATTATTTTCTAATTCTTTTATGTTTTGGTTTTATGGTACTGTAACAGGGTGGTCCCTAGGAAAAGGGGAAGTTCCAGGTTCCCTGCCCCACCCAGAAGGAGGGTAGAGCTGAGCAGAGAAAGAGGAAGAAGAGAAGAGAAGAAAAGAAGGAAGCAGGATGGAGAGCCAGAAGACCTGAGGAAGCCAGGTCTTGTGATGAAGCATCCTTTACTGATGACTTAGCTAAGGGTGAGTGACAGGGAAAGCATTTTTTCAAGGCTTTGTATCAGTACTGCCTTTAGAAAAAGTGACAATTTCTTTTTTTTTTTTTAAAGATTTATTTATTGGTACATACAGAATTGGAGTACAGGCCAGAGGCTCAGGGGCAGTGCGAGGCTTCACCAGAGACAGAGTGGGGAACAGAACAGGCAGATCGACCAAGTACACTGCCGAGGGGAGCAGCGGGCGGGTCAGGAGAGGTCTGCCACACCATGTGGTCACTTCCGGGGCAGGCGGGAATCGAACTCATGTGGAAGTGGTTTCAGCTTCTTAGTGCAGTGCTTTAACCCGCTGCGCCACCAGGGAGGGCCAAGAGTGCCAATTTCTATAAGCTCTTAGCAAGGTTAACTTTTTGATATTTGCCATTTTGATAAATTGTACTTCCTTTTTCCCAGAAGCACTTCCTCCACCCCCTACTTTTTCTATCTCATCAATCACATGTCCATCCGCAAATCAGTTGCCATCAAAGGGAATATTTTAGGCCCTGGCAACTGAAGAAGTCAACCTTCCTTAGCATGTTGCCCAAGTAAAATCAGAGTTCCAAAAATGAACATGAAAGAGGAAACAGCTATAGGCAGCCAGCAGTGTATTCCTAAAGTCATGCTGGCAATAGGTGTTCAAAGCCTAAAGTCACACTCCTTCTATTTTAAATTCTGTATCAGGAAAGTATTACTCTCAAGCACAGTGTTTCTCAGACTACACAATAAGAACAGTTTTTTCCCAACTCACAGCTATACAGGTTTTGATGAATTTCAAAGACACTAAGTTTCTGTCAAATTACTGTAGTGTCTAAATACTCTCAATTCCTCTCATTGTCATCCAACGCTGATAATTCACCAGCCATCTGGACTCGTTGCATTTGGAAAGGCACTGTCTAGCCGCAGACTTCATAATTTGGCTGCAGACTCCTCTCCTGCCTCATGCCCCAAGGGTGTTCTCTGTTACCAGAATATGTGATGTGTTTTTGTTTTACTTCTGGACTTCATATTCTGTTCTCCCTTCCTGGAATGCCCTCCCCTAGCTAGGGGCTGTCTAGTCCTCTCTTCAGACCAGCTTAAGCTATTTTTCCTGAATTCCTTGTGCCCCATTGGTATTTCCTTTGACCCCAAGTACAGACTTTATTAGATGACAGTCATTTCTGGGCCAGTCTCCCTCACTATACCAAAAGTTCTTTGAAGGTGATAATTGTCTTATTCATTTTTAGATACCGTGTTCCTGAACCACATGCATTACTTTAATAGATGCTCATTGAAATAAATTGAGTCAATAAATGAGGTGACTTTTGTATACTTAATTCTCCCCCATATATTTTCGGCCGTGCTTTTCCCTGCCTGTGTGTGGATTTCCTTAAAACAACATTTTGACACACAAGTTTTTCTTTTCTGTCAAATTTGAATTATAAAGAAGATCGAGGGCTCTCCCTGGTGGCGCAACGTGTTCAAACACCGCATTATGAAGCTTCAGAAGCCACTGCAGCATGAGTTCCATCCCTGGCCAGGGAGATGACCTACATGGCGCGGCAGACCTCTTCTGACCAGCCCACTGCTCACCTCAGCAGTGTACTTTGTCAATCTGCCTGTTCTGCTCCCCACTCTGTCTCTGGTGAATCCTCTTGTAACAGGGTGGTCCCTAGGAAAAGGGAAAGTTCCAGGTTCCCTGCCCCACCCAGAAGGAGGGTGGAGCTGAGCAGAGAAAAAGAGGGGGAAAGGAGAAGAGAAGGAAGCTGAATGGAGAACAAGGAGACCTGAGCAGCAAGCATGTGATGCAGAAACTGTGTTTGTTTCCTGACCCTGGACCTGTTAAGGCAGATGTGGGTGAGAGACCTGTAGGGTGGTGACTATGGCAGTGTTTATATTGATTTTGATTTTGCTCTTTTCCTCCCAGATTTGTCTGGCCATTTCTGACCCTTTTCCATGGGTCCCGGCCAGAAGGTGCTTTAGTCTTGTGGCGGCTTTCAGGCCTTGCTTTGGACCAATCCCTTTTGGGTTGACTTTTGCCCACGAGGGGATGGGTAACTTCAAGTGTTTGATTTAGAAGTTATATTCTTTGTATTCTGTATTGTATATTCACTGTATTAAAGTCCCTTTTCATTAAAGTTTTATATGTTTTGTCACGGCAGATGGCAGAACCCACTTAGAGCAGGCAGGCTTGGGGCCCCTGTCCCCCTGTCCTGGAACAGATTTGGCGTCAGCCTGTAACACTCTCAACCACCACACCTCTGGCCTGTACCCCAGTTCTGTAAGCATAAATAAATAAATCTTTAAAAGAAAAAAAAAGACGGAACTTTCCTTTGTATTTCCATCGTTGGGTCTACCCTACAGACATCAGTGTTACCAGATAGCATGTGGGGTTCAGGCAGCCCTTATGTGTCCCCAGCAGTATGTACATGTCCCCTGTAGCAACAGATGAGGCTGTGTGGGGATACATAGGAACTCCCAAAAGCACCTAGCAAGGTAGTGTGACACCAATTTACATACAACTTAGAGTCACAGTGACCAAGACATTAGTCCTTACTCATACTAGCTCTGTGACCTTAGAAAAGTTCCTTATTCTCTCTGATCCTGTGTCTTCCATTTAAAGACACCAATGGATGACATAGAAGCCATACCCACTGATGAATGTTACAGATGAGCTCTTGGTTGATACAAAGGCGGAATAGTCCTCTGTCTCTTTAAAAGGATAGGGCCAGCCCATCCCTCAGGCTTCCTGAGTAAGATGACCTGCTTTGAAATTCAATCTCAGGCTGAGCCTTGCTTGTTTGTCTTTGTTTCTGCACTTCTGATTTTGCTCAGCTAGCTGAGACAGCTCTCTGGCAATTCAGTTGCATGACTAAGAAGGATAAGCAGCTGCTGCTTGTAAAGTGTTGAATTGGTTGGGAGGCAGGCAAGTGGCATAAAAGCAGCTTGGAAAGCCCCAAACTCCACTGCTCAAATGATGTCAGGGGTCCAAGCTAGAGGAAGGGTGCGGGGAGGAGGGAGTGCTTTCCTTCTCTAGGCACTCAGGCAGCCACCATTGGATTTCCCCCCAATTTAGAAAGGAAGGAACTGTGCACATGGTTGGTCAGTTGATTTAAATTAAATAGCAAAAACCGTTTTCTTCAACATGCCATATATTTTCATATCACTCTGCCTCTGTGCTATTCTCATCACTAGAAATGGTCTTTTCTTCTATCTACCTGCTTAATTCAACCCCTATTCCTAAAATCAAATGTTAGTTCTTACATCTTACCCCCCTGTACTCCTCCCCCTTTATCTTCTTTCCAGGTTGCCACCTGTCCATAAAAGTAATTCAGTTACTATATGTCACACTCTGAGTTGCCATTGTTTTTATCTTTTATCTTTCCCTTGATCCAATGAAAACTCAGGAATCTGATTCTCTGTATGTCTGGCTAAAATAAAGTAAGCAGTCAATTTAAAAAAAAAATGTTCAATTGAAAACTTCCACTTGACTTATCTGAAAATTTCTAGCAGTATAATGAAAATCACTGTGGATTGAGCATATGAAAAATTGCTGGGTATCCCCTCCTTCTCCCCTCTCACCCCAACCCCTAGAGAGAAAAATAGTAAGTGCTAACCTGTAGCAAGGGAAAAAATCAAGGAGTCTATGGAAGCCAGTGGGGCACTTCTTAGTTCAGTGTTGGCACAGTCCAATTTATTTCTTGGTGACCCAAAGTAGGCGCCTGGTGGATTTAGACATTCCTTGGGTGTCATCATTCTTCTGGGAGCTGAGCAGGGAAAGTGTGGGATTAGGGGTCATGGGTCAAATCAAATCCAGGATTTCACTGCTGCAAGCTATTTGAGTCATAGCAGTAAGTCTAGTGACTAAATAATAATGTAAAGTACCAAATCTAGACCTGGCGATTTTTGGTCTGCCAAAAATCTTTGTGTTAACCATTGTGTTAACCATCAGATGTGTAGAGAAAGTCAGCTTAGAATTCAATAGGCTGTTTTGCATAGCTATAACATGTAATGGATGTCAGATAAATGCCTAGTGCTGTTTACAAAGTGATCTAATAAAGGCCTTCAAGGGGTTTTCCTCACAGGAGTTTTTCTGATAACAGCCCCTTACTTTCCTACTTTGATGTGTCCTACCTCAGGAGAGCCCCAGCCCTCCCCACAGGGAGCTCAGGACTGTGTCCAACCTAGGTGTTACATAGAAAATTCTGTGCTTGCTTATCCTTTGCAAGCCCCCTCCCACATCTTCTCCCTGACTTACTGCAAGTCAGTCTAGCCCCCAGCATGCCCCCTCCTTCCCCCTCCCCAGGTCTTATCCTGCCCTCTGTGGAGGTGCTTTAAGTGCTCTGCCAGCCTGCCTGTGTGCCTGATCTGTTTTTTCTCACTGCCAGTACCTCTTAGATTCCAATTCCAAACATGGTATCCATCTGGGGTCACCCTTTCTTCCGGTGCCAAGAGAGACACATTCCAAATGGAACACAAGTGTGCCTCCCAAGCTGGACTCTCTCATTCTGTTTAGGGACAACAGAAGGCAGGATGTGGTTACTTTATCCCTCGCAGCTGAAGTTTTCAGTTCCATGGCCCGTTTTCCTTGGGACGATTTAGTTTTCTTTTTAAGAGGCAATTTGAAGGCTGTGAAGAAACCTGCAGCCAAGGAACTTTGCCAGACCTCACCAGGGAGGGGGGTCAAAGCCCTGCTGAGGGAAAGGGAGAGGAGAAAAAGTCTTGAGATTCTCCATGAGGTGTACTATGTTCTGTCATTCACTCCCAAAGCAACGGGAAGCTTTCCTCCCAGCAAAAGTGGAGTCACTGGGGAGAAACTGGAGGTGAGAAGACACCCCGGAGGACGGGTTCATTCTTTCTCTGAGTTTCCTGTGTGGGAACAGCATTAGTGCTGGCAAGACTGAGAAGCCCCGAAGATGAGCACCAACAGCAGCAGCACCGTTTTGCCGCACCTCTGGCAGGGGCCAGTGTGCATTGGCTGGAAACAAGATATAGAAGGAGCTGTCTACCACCTGGCCAACTGCTTCTTGCTCCTGGGCTTCATGGGGGGCAGTGGGGTGTATGGATGCTTCTACCTCTTTGGCTTTCTGGGCACAGGCTACCTGTGCTGTGTGCTGTGGGGCTGGTTAGATGCCTGTGGCCTGGACATCGTCCTCTGGAGTTTCCTGCTGGCAACAGCCTGCCTGCTCCAGTTAGCATACCTGGTATACCGCCTGCGGGAGGACACCCTCCCTGAGGAGTTCGAGCTCCTCTACAAGACATTGTGCCTACCCCTGGAGGTGCCCCTGCAGGTGTACAAGGAGATTATTCACTGTTGCAAGGAGCAGGTATTGACTCTGGCCACCGAACAGACCTATGCTGTGGAGGGCGAGACGCCCATCAATCGCCTGTCCCTGCTGCTCTCTGGCCGGTAAGCCGCTCTGTCACTGCCAGATGTCTCCCTCAGCCCAAACTTCTCTTTTCCTAGCTTGTTCTTTTCCATTTTGTGGTGCGTTCCTTTGAGAGGAGGATGTGACAAATCAGACCAAAATAGGTTTTCTAAGCTTGGGCTCGCTTCCTCTTTCTAAGTCTTGTCATGACTTAGCTGCCGCAACATCTCTGTAAGCTTTGGAAAACTGAATATTTTTATAAGATTAATCCATTCTTTCCCATATGCATTTAACATTTGCTAAGTGTCAACTATGTGCAGGGAACAGTACCAAAACTGGGTTTCCAAGAACCCCTGTTCCCTGCCAGAGAATCAAGGAAACAGCCCTAATTGTGTTGGCAATATCCTGTACAGACTTCATGGTAAAGCAATTCTAACAAGCAACCTGTCCGTCTTTCCATCCCCAGTATTCTACTGACATTCTTACAGAACTGTCGATCTGAGGCCAGACAGTAAAGGAAGGTAGGGATATCCCACATGTCTCGCTGAGGATTTGGTAAAGAGGCCTGGTTTCCTCCTTGTGAGAAGGCTGATTGTCAGACACTAGCAGAAATGGTCTAAGTTAGGACCCCTGATGCCAGACAGCCTGCACTTGAGTATAGTCTGTTGGTCGCTGTCTTCTGCACAAGAAGTGCTGCGATGTGCTGTGTAGGGGATTGTGGATGCTTTGAAATATGGGACTTGCATGTGAGGCTGACCATCCAATAATAAACAACTTAATCTGGTCTACTTGGGCTGGCTCTGCCAAAAGCATGTATTTCAAAAGTGTCGTCTTCAATTTCCTTCCCTGCTGTCTTTATTTAGACCATGGTAGAAAAGATAGGGTGGGAGTCAAAACACTCTGATTGGAAAGGGGAAAAAAACAAGGAAACCAGATAAGACTGCCAGCCACAGAGTAAGAAAAAAAGAGATTGGTGATGATTATGATGATGTTACCATAACAACTATTAACAGCAATGCATTTATATATTAATGCTTAGAATTCACAGTGTATCTGGATATGTTTGCATTTTGTTTGGACTCAGAAGTCAGGTTTTCTCAGCAGATATTTCATTGTAAACAAATGCAATGATTTGTAATCATGTACATACATGTGTAAACACAAACACACTGTAACTATGGCCAAGCCATTTGCCACCTATAGCCCTTGCTCAAAATAAAAACAATACAGGAACCTTGCTTATTCATGCCATCTATGCAGTTAATTGCTCCTCTGTTTAAAGGAGGAAATTGGGACTGCCGGGGAAAATACCTACTTCACCAGTGTGCTCATTTCCTGGAAGTATATTATACTTGCTGTGAACTTGTATAAAATCACTTTCTGTGAAGAGGAGAGGGGGATTAGTACCCCTGGTGTGATGTTTCCTAGTATATTTAGTATCAAACCTGATCTGATTAAATTCTGATTTTTTTTCTTGACTTTCAAGGTTTGTAGTAAAAGTTTTGCTATTTTCAATATTATCCTGTCTCAACTTTTCTAAATTGGTGGGAAAGGAGGCTTCTAGCTAATGACCAAGTACCAGTATTTTTTAAAGATTTACTCATTTATTCATATAGAACTGGGGTACAGGCCAGAGGTGCAGGGGCGGTGAAGGATTCACCAGAGAGAGTGGGAACAGAACAAGCAGATGGACAAAGTACACTGCCAAGGGGAGCAGCAGGCCGGGGTCACCTGGCCCCCCCCAATAGAACTCATGCTGAAGTGGCTTTAGCTTCTTAGTAATGTGCTTTAACCCATTGCGCCAAGTTCCAGTTTTAAAGGAAAATCAATGTATCTCTGATTTGTTATAGTGAGGTACCAAACCCAAGAACAACATGAAGTGCCAGGATGTGAGGGCTCCCATGAAGCTCTTTGTTAAAACTGCAGAAGCCTTTTTTGTTTTATTTTAATAAAACATTAAATCAAAAAAGTTACAAAGGCAATGTGACTTCCTCAAAGACTGTCATCCCGTTAAGCTGGCCGGTGGCATAGCTTCTCTCTTCCGTATAAAAGGTTCTCTCTGGTGGCGCAGGGGTTAAAAAGTCGCAGTGCTATCAAGCTTTCACCAGCCACTGTAGCCTGAGTCTGATCCCTTGAGAGGTGCAGCAGACCTCTCCTGCCTTGCCCCTGCTCCCCTCAGCAGTGTATTTCAGTTGACATGTTCTGCTCCCCACTCCATCTCTGGTGAACCCCTCTACCCCCGCCAACCTCTGGCCTGCACCCTTATTCTTGTGTGCATAAGTAAATAAATAATAAAATGCTCTTATATGAAGTTCTAATCACCAGTTCTCCTGAGCCAGTAACTGTCTGAGCAATTTGTGTCCTGTCATCCAGGAGATCAAGAAGGAAGAGGCTGGAATGGAAAGGACAATATACATGCCCTTCAATGGCTTCACAGACCCATACAGTCTCATGAGATGTTACTCAGACTCTACAATGGATAAAGCCTACTGAATCTTCATCATTTCCCTTTTTTTAATACATAGGTTAGACTTGAAGATGATTTGGGCAGCCATTTCCCTTTGCCCACACGGTCTCTTCTCTCCCTTTGCCAGGGTTCGTGTGAGCCAGGATGGGCAGTTTCTACACTACATCTTTCCTTACCAGTTCATGGACTCTCCTGAGTGGGAATCACTGCAGCCCTCAGAGGAAGGGGTGTTCCAGGTAACAGGGAGCACTGTGACCCAGCAATGACCCTTCCTCCACCTCCTCCCTCTCACACCTGCCCTTTGAACCACTGCCCATAGGCATCTCCTGTGGAAAGGGTTTGGTCTCCAGCAGAAGTGGGGTGGGGTACAGAGGTGTGACCCCGGATATAAGGGCCATGTCACTCCTCTGCCCAAAACTTACCAGAGCCTTTCAAAGACCATGTGATCAAAACTCACACCCCTTAGAGAGTAACTTTGGGCCTTTGCAATGTGCAGACTCATCTCTAGACCTTCCCTCCTTCACTGTTTTGGCCCACACCCGCCAGGCTGAACTATTCATTCTTCATGAACACACTACATTATTTGTAGCACCAGGCCTTGCCCCTCTGTCTCTGCTTTCTGAAATGTATGTCCCGTCTGGATGAGGCTATGTTGTCTCACTTCCTCTGCCAAGATTGACCTCACCAGCTCCTGCCCAGAGAGCTTATTGTTCGTGCCTGCATGTCTGTTTAATTCCTTTTGTCGACACAGACTGGTGCATATATTGCTCTCTGTTCAATCATCTGGTTTCCCCTCTTTTTTGCATGCAGTGAGCTCTTTGAGTTAGAAAACTGGGCTTCTTTTTTTCTCTATCCCCAACTTCCAAAGGACAATTCCTTGAACGCAGTAGGTATTTGATAAAAGGTTTTCTGAACTGGCTTGTCTGTGGGCAGCTGGTGTCTCAGAAGACCCCCAGGGGCACTCACATCTACATTCCAATGTGAAGCCTGGCTGCTGTCTCCTGCTCTCTTCTGTGCCATCATCAGTCTTCCTTCCCTTCTTTGTAGTGCTCATGAATCTGATGGCTATTACATGGCAGGCACTATGTATTATATGCCTACTGATTCCCATGACAGCCCAGGATATTTTATATTGACATATTTTATATAAATATTTATTTACATTTTTTTGAGGGGGGGATTGAATATTTTTACTACCACACTTAACAAATGAGGAAACTAAGGCTCAAAAACATCAAATAATTTGGCTAAGGTCTTCATCTAAAAGATGGCAAAGCCAAACTGCCTAGTTCTGCTGTTTCTCTCTCTTTTTTTTTTAAATGAGAGGTTTCACCAAGAAACTGGCGTTAACACACACACACACACACACACACACTCACTCACTCACTCACTCTTATAGGGACTCCCCTCTCCAGATGGTTTGCCAGTACCGAGCTCCATGCGTCTCCTACCACTTCTATCAGGGAGTCCCTCGGGCTGGCATATGAGCCAACCCCAGAATAGACACATACCAGGCAGTGCCTCCTGGCTGGGCCTACTTCCGCCCCACCCTGAATCTCAGCTCTGTGCAACAATCCTGATTCCAACCAGGGCTGCCAGACACAGGCCCCCTTCAGCAATGTGATGATGTTACACACACAGATTTACACTGACACACACACACATATCCCCTCATCCCCTCAAGAGGCCCAGAAAGTCTCCATTGAGAACTCCCCCAAGGCCGTAAGAACCTCCAGGAAGGCTGAGTCAGGTCATGGGCCTGCCAGAACAGGTTCTGTTTCTGACACTGATGCTTACAAACAGCTGGTGGATACACTGGGTGTCCTCCCCTTAGTTATGCTTGAAAGGAAGGACTCTAACCTCAGATGGCCTCTCAGTCTGGAATGGTGGTACCAACAGATTCTTCCTATTTTTGTTTTTAGTGTGCACCTCTCTTAGATTGGTGAGATCCACATGTTTGCTATTGACTATATAAAGTTACATTTCCTCTTTGAAAATATCAGGTGTTATCCAGACTTACAGTTTATCCTGACCTTTCTTTTTGTAAGTGCATAGACTTTGTGGGTTGCCTGAATCATAATGCTTACTGTGTTTAACACAAATGAGTCAATATTCTATCTTATCTCTCAACAAGTAGTTAGGTAGGAACAGATTGATTGTTCATCTCTGTGACCCTTCATTAATCACTAAGAACATAGGAGTATGGGGTCTTATCAAAATCACCATTATTTCTCCTGTATATATTGTGTTTTGCTGGAACCACAACCTCTTTACAAATGTCCTCTCATTTAACCTATTCAACTAGTTTCTGAGGTGATAATTAAAGAAAATGTTTATTATATCTTTATCATAATTGCAATGGGCCTTCTCTGGGGCCAGTGAGCCCCCACATAACTCTCAGAGTGGGGAAGACACTGGAGGTGGAGATGGGTGCTGTCATTTACCTGGAAACTGTCCATGGCAGCTGGGGGTGTCAGGGCCACAGTTGAGACCCCACCTTGGACTCCGGGAAGGGTGGTATGGGGAGTACAAGGCAATGCCTTCACAAAGGAACTTGCAAAGAGCTGGCAAAACTACAAATGCATTTACCCTTTGAGCCACCAATTCTCCCTCTAGGAGTTTGCTCTAAGCATACAGGTCTACAAGTACAAAATCACAAAGGAATAAACTTTTCTCATTATGCTGTTATTTATAATGGCCAAACATTGGGGACAACTTCACACTCATCCATGAGAAAAAAATCTTTGTCACAGATGTGTGTGTGTGTGTGTGTGTGTGTGTGTGTAACCAGAAAATAACAGGTTTCCTGAAGACCTTTAGGGAAGATCTTAAGAACATAAGAAAGTGACATTAGTTTGTTTTGAAACAGTCATTCATTTACTTTAGTAGTATTTATCAAACACCTATTACAATCTGGCACTAGTACAGGTGCTTGGAATATATCTGTCAACAAAACAGGAAAAGGTTCTGTCTTTGTGCGTTTATAGTCCAATAGAGGAGACAAAAAAAAAATAGCCCTTAGACACAATGAATAAGCAGGTGATATAATATGTTAAAAGATTTTTATCTTTTACTAAAAATTATTTTAAAATCTAGCAAATGGCAAAATGCAACATAAATAATTCTTAGACTCTGAAAATTACAGAGGTTACCAGTGAGGGGAGGAAGGAAGAGAGCAGAGAGGAGGTGAGGTGATGATGTATTTGTCGGAGACCAGCTCCAACTATTGAGGTGTCTGGAGGCAAGACAGGCAGGACCGTAAGGTGGGAAGGCATTGGCGAGTGGAGATTCCTAAAAAAAGGGGAGAAGAAGAAAAAAGGGAAAAGGGGGGCGAGGAAGACATGGGAGTCAAGAGTTGGGTACAAGTCTTCCTGCTCTGCCTTCAGCAGAGGTTTATTTTTATAAATTAGGAGTAAGTAGTGGGATGATATCAGCACAGGAACTGGGCTGAGAGATTACATGTATTGGATTGGAGTTTTGGTGGAAGGTAAGCACATGTGCAGGTTGAGGTGTGGAATTGGACTCCTAGACATATATTCTTTTAAGCAAATGACAAGTCAGTAAAATTTTGATAGAGAAAAAGCGGCTAGAAAAAAAATTGCAATTTTAAATAGGTGGTTATAGATGACTTTGTTGAGTATGTGACATTTGAACCAGATCTAGGGAGGTGACATTGAAACCTGTGAATATCTGCGGGACTGTCATACTAGACAGAGGGAAGATCCAGAGCAAAGGCCCAGTGGAGGGAGGGGGTAGCATGTGGGAGCTACTAAAAGGAGGCCAAAGCTGTTACAATAGAGAGAGGGAGTAAAGAGAATAGCTGTAAAGGCCCCATGCTATGTAGGCCTCTGAAATACAGGCGATGTAGACTGATAACCACAGGCTGGCCTGTTAGTCATGGACAGATTGTGAGGACTTCTTGCAGAATTCCTTCTCATGAGGCAACAAGCTTGGAGAGATTATGTAATTTGTCTACTGTCCCAGCTGGTAAAGGCACAAACAGGAACTTGAAACCTCCTTCTGGTCATGGTGAGGTAGTTCTGGGCCTTGACTTTAGTGCTGATTGTTATGAGAGAAGAAGCTGAGTGGAGGAAGTAAATTACAAAGATGGTAAAGGGGTACTACAGAGGAGAAAGGGGAGGAGAGATAGTGGGGGATGGGCAGGACTTAAAGGGATTATATGAAATCTCCAAGAATGTTTGAAATGTTGGCCATAACTTTGGTTGAATAAGCCACACAAAGAATTTAACACAATGCCAGGCACATACCCGGCTCTCAGAAATTGTTAGCTGCTATGGTCATCATTGACTTACTCTACCCACAAATCTACCTTGTGAACTCAGCCAGTCTTCTCACTTTTAAAGTATTATAGCCAAGGAGATCATTAAAGATTGTATGGCCACTACCCCTTTTAGTAGGCTGAGCACTGTTTAGTTTAACCCCAGCCAGTCCACACATCAGTGTTTGTTTTTTTAAGATTTTATTTATTTATTCATACAGAATTGGGGTACAAGCCAGAGGTTCAGAGAGGTGAGAGGATTCACCAGAGACAGAGTGGGGAGCAGAACAGGATGATTGACTGAGTACACTACCAAGGGGAGCAGCAGGCTGGTCAGGAGAGGTCTGCCACACCACATGGGTCACCTCCACCTCCGGGGCAGGGATTGAACTTGCACTGGAGAAGCCTGCGGCTCGCTTACATGCCCACCATCAGGGAGGGCCATGCATCATTGTTTTAACAAGAATTATCAAGCACTGACTAATGTGCTAGGTACGTTATTTACCAGCAATGTAACTTAACTTTGTACCATGGCACATAGTGTGTGCTCAGAAATTCTTTGAAGAATTTGGCACACTTCAACTTGAGCTCTGAAGAACTCCTCTTCCCCGTACCTGTTTTTGGACTTTAATCATCAGATCCGATTGATAACTTGTAGAGGCCAAGTCAAGGGCAAGTTTATGGACCTGAATCTCAGCCAGTGTTTTGTCCACTGTTTTGACATAGCTTGGCATTTGATATTCCAAATGCTCTGCTCCAGTGGAAACTCTTTCTATTGCCTTTTTCAATCCCTACCCCAGTATATTGTTTTTTTTTTTAATCGATAAAATAAACTGTCATCAACATCTTTGGGCCCTGAAAGGCTTCATCTTTCTTGGAATCGCAGTAGACTCAGAATCCTCTGCAGTCTCTGGGATACCAGCTGTGGGACATAGAATATGAAAGCTAAGGAGACTGAATGGGAAACTAAGGCTCCAGGAGGTGCAGTTTTCATGAGTGAATGACTGAATCTAAGGGTCTGGATAGCCCCTCACAATGCACCCCCCCAGCTCCCATATCATTAACACAAATGAAAGTCATTCCCTGGGCCTCCCCAGACAAGGCCATGGAGAGGAACTCCCCCAGTTTCTTCAATGCATGTGCAAATGTCCACCAAGTATCTGTGTTTCTCTGTGCTGCTTGGGGGCACGTTTTCTAGTTTTAAACCTTCACTCTCTCCTCCTCACCTTTCTCAGGTCACCCTGACTGCAGAGACTGAATGTAGCTACATTTCCTGGCCCCGGAAAAGTCTCCACCTTCTTCTGACCAAAGAGCAATACATCTCCCGCCTTTTCTCTGCCCTCCTTGGCTATGACATCTCCGAGAAACTCTATGCACTCAACGAGAAGCTCTTCTCTAAGTTTGGACTGTGCTTTGACATCCGTCTTCCCAGCCTCTATCATGTCCTGGGTCCTGCTGCCCCAGATGAGGAGCCAGAGTATGAGAAGGAAGATGAGGAAGTCTTTGAGCCAGCAAAGCCCCCTCCTCAGGCCACACCCACATTTATCCAGCCAGAAACCCCTTACTCTCCTCCCCCAGGGGCCACTGACCCTCCTCTGCCTCCCTCCAGGCCCCGGATCCCCAGGCCTGACAGCATCCTGGGTGAGGACTGCACCAGTCTGGTGCTGGAGGACTTTGAGGAGGTGTCAGGTTCAGAATCATTCATGGACTATAGAAGTGATGGGGAATACATGAGGTGAGGCGAGAACTGATGGGGGGGCACAGCCACCGGCCTTAGGATCCTGTGTAAGTATCAGAAGCAGCTGCCACACCTCCCTGCCGACAGCTGGCCTACCTTGATTTGAAAGAACAAAAAACAAGCAAAAGCTGCCTTCTCAGGGGACTTCCAGAAGTGTCATTAACTTATCCTCACCCCAGGTGCACAAAGGAATGAGGGGAATTTGAACGCATTGTTTATTGGTAATTATTAAATGTAATGCATTTTGGAAAATGGGCAGGTTGCCACTTTGAGTAGGCAGGTCACTTGTTCAATTTTAGGCAAGGTTTTGCTAACAGCCAAGGCCACAGCTAGAGCTAAAGGGATTCTATTTGTGGCATGCATTTGAAAAGGAATGAAATGCTGGCATGGTTCTAATTCTTACTTTCGTGGCCCAAAGACACACTGAAAAATTGCCATTACGAAGCCTAAATTGGGCCATATCTCTATTAAAATTGCCTGTTCTTAAATGACTTGTGACTACAGGCTATGTGCCGCGGAGTGTCACTGTGACTGGATGGGCACACAGCAGCTGGCTCTCCCACAAACCACACCTGTGGAGATGGAGAGGGCGTGCGTCTGGAAGGGCCTACAGATACATGCACGATTTACCTCAACCTCATGCAAGTGCACAAGAGAAGCTGTACTGACGTACTGAGTGGTTCTGGGAAGTTGCTTTCATGTTCCTCCTGCCTGCCTTTATGATGTTGTGACATTTTCCTCAGGCACTTTGCCCAACCATTGTGTAGGCCTGACTTTGCTTGAAGAAAATCCCACTCTCTGATTTGGGAAGCACTTCCAGCTAAGAGACCCATCATGATTTGGGCAGCATTGACACATTCCCTGAGAAAGGAAGTCCAGGGCAGGGAGGCCTCCAGTAGTCACAAGGTGAATAAGTGAATGTTCGTCTATTTTGAAAAAGAAGTTACATAAACAAACAAAGCAAAAGAGATTGACAAAATGAGATTAGGTATTTATTTGTATAGCTATGGAATTTTTAAACTTTTGTGGCACCAATGTCCTTAGAACCACAGATGAGCTGATTCTGAGCTAATTTCAAGGACCTATTGGCAACCAAGCTCATACTTCTGCACAGCCCCCTGTGACTGTGCAGACATTCACCTTCTGGATCATTCATCCCTCCAAGCAAAGTTATGTTTCATGGATCCTTGTCCTTGTCCAGCGTGACCACCCACCTGAACTCACAGCAGTGCCCGATGTGTTCATGTTCATCCTGGATCTATTTGTTCTCTTTCTTTCTCTTTCTGACCCTTCCAGTCCTTGGTTGCCACAGCTTGTTGTTTTTAAGAACAGAATCCTGTCCCTGCCCCCAATTAATTTTCCCTCCATTTGTCCTCTGTGACTTTCCCATTTTCTTGTTCACATGTTTATTTATCTCTTTATTACCACCCCCCCTTCCTACCTTGTTGCAACTGTTCTTCCTCCTCAACTACCCTGTACTCCCACCTTAGTTTTTTAATGCATTTTCTTCCAAGATCAATAACTTTCCCTCTATAAAGGCAATCATTCAAGTGAAGGCATGGGAATCACCAAATTTAGGTGACTACCCATTTCATACATGAATTTCCCCACATATTCAGAAGCAGGTAGCATGGCAAGCTAGAAGAGACAATACTAGTTTTTATGTCTGCCTCTGCTGCTAAACAGGATGTGACTTTTTTTTTGCCAACTCACTTTCTTCATATGACTGTGTTGGATGGTTTGGTGAGAAGGCACAGATGAGTTCTATTCAGAGGAGTGTCAGCCACAGCAGTGTTCACCCCAGCTCCAGGAAGCAGGTGTGTCTCAGATGCGTTTTACCTGATTGCACCAGCAACTTAGGACTGGGTCCTGCTTGCCTAGAAGTGCCCTCCATTGACAGACTCCCTTGAGGACTCTGTCACCTACCCTGTGATCACAGGGCTGATAGTCTGTAAAAGGGGGTCACAACTCAGTCTCCAAGATCCTCCATCCTTTATACGGTTGTGGGAACTACTGCTTTTCTAATCAGCGTTTTCTGAAGCTCAAGATGAGAAAACACATAAATTAACTGACTTTCTAACATACAACACAAAAAGAGTAGGTTTTTAAATTTGGTTAATAGAAAGGAGAAGCTGTTGTTTACTTCCATGTTTTAGAACAACTTGAAAACATGATCAAATGGGCCAAATTTCAGGTGACTTTAATTTAATTTGTGCTGATGTCATAGTTTCAACCCAAGAAGCTATATTAGTGTCCACTTTTCTGGAAATGTGTGTTTGGTTTGACTTGTTTACCATCAAGCTCCTTCTAAGGTTATTGCTGTAATGATAAGCACCATCCTTTGTGATTGGCTGGAATTTGCTACTGTTTCCTATAGAAAGTAAAACACAATTCACCATCTAGTCCCTGCCTCTTCAGTTACCAAAGGTCCAGCTCATTGCTGTTCATCTGGCACTTACATAAGGGGCACATGGACCACTGTTTTCTGCATCGTGGAGAATGACACAGCTTCATCGCACTGTCACCAGCACTTGGCCTTCACACCAATCCAACTTAGGACCAACTAAAAATAGCCAGTGCTTTCCCTGGAGCTGTTATTTGAAGGGAGCACAGACTTTAGTTTGGATGTGCCCATAGCTGAACTGCATATAGCGCTATTCCCATTACCCTGGGCAAGCAACACCCCTGAATAATGTATTCACACAAGGTCTCAAGCTGGAGCTCCTTAACCTTGCCTTCACATGAAAATTTTCCATTTCATTCTGTAAGTCCTCTCCACAAAGTTCCATTTGGTTTCTTACTCACAGGAGATGCTCAATTGCACACATCTCTGAAGAGGTCAGTTGAATCAAATAATGAATATCCATTATTAGAAATTAATTGAAAATTTTCTAAAATTTGGTCAGATGTGATTATATTTTCAAGTTCTGAAAACTCTGTGGTCTGAAAGTAAAAAATAGATATTGTTTCCTTTCTCCCTGCTATTTATGAAACAAACAAATGAGAAACATGAAAATATGGTGGCTAATTGTGGTCAGGGAAGGAGCCTGGAACCAGGCAAGTACACATGCTAGAGAACCAATTTTACCTTGACCCAGTAGATACAGTATATTTCAGGAACTTTTTCAGGTAATTGCACCATGAATAATTATGAGTAAAAATCTAAAAGAACAAAGAGATTTAAATCTAAGATACGGGCCAGGCAAAAATGAAGAACGATGCAAAATATGTATATATATTTTTTTAATTATTTAAAAAAAAAGAGAGAGAGAGAAATGGGCCAGGTAATACCTTCAACTTTCACAAAGAAGGGAAATAAGAATTTGCCTTAATTTGGTGTAGTTCTTGAGAAAAGAAATTAAAGGCTGAAAGTTCCAAGTTTCCTTTCTGTCTCTTCTTTCTTCTCTCTACTCCCTCCCTCCCTTCCCTCTTTCCTTCCTCTCTCTCTCTCTCTCTCTCTCTTCCTCTCTCTCTCTATATATAGCCCCCCTACTATGGCTTTCCAGGGAAGGTGGCAACTGGCAGAATCCCCTAACAACACAAGGATGAAGGCCCAAAGAAAACATACCCAGCTCTACAGCCTCTGAATAAGCAAGAGTTGATCTTATCCAGTTCCCTTTATTTGACCAGGAAACAGATACCCACCACACACTATAACCAGGCTCTCTTCCTTTCAAGTGGCTGTAAAGTGTTTAGGTGGTGTTGATGTGATAGTTTCTCACAGAACCACTGAAAAGACTTGTGGGCCAGAAAAACTGCTCCTGGAAGTGGCTCGGCAGGAGCCTGGGAGTCTCAGGTTCTGGGTCTCTCTATCAGCCAAGGTTCAATGTTGTCTCAGGAAAGTGAGAGGCAGCAACTTCCCCTGCAACCTGTGCTCCCTGCAATCCTTCCACCCGTGTTTTACAGGCCCCATTAATTCATCCTTATCTGTGTACAAAAAAAAGACGGGACTCTTATAAAACTTACCATTTTTCTATACACAACTTTTTAAAGAACTCATTTCATAGTGTTAGATAGACAATAGGGTTCTATAAATTCTTCACAGAAAGCGAGAAATGTTGATCTGGTCTCCTCACCTATAAAATGGCAGGTCTGAATAAGAGAACTTCAATTCTACTCTGACTGATTCTAGTAGTCCAGGATGAAATGACTCAAAAATACAACTTCTCCAAACATATCAGGCCTTGAATACATCTGAACATTTGGAATTGTTTGTCCTTTAAAAAAAAAATGAAAGAAACCCTGTGGCATTGGGCAAGCCATTGAAGCCAGGAGTGCTGAAATCCTTCCTTTTTTTCTTTCTACAGCTTCAAACACTCCGCTCCAGCTACCTTAAGTCCAGGGGACAGGCCCCTTGGCTCTCACCTGCACTCCCAAACTTTAAGGATCAAAGGATGGTTCTTTCTGTGGCCAAGTTGATCTTCACAGGAAGGTCCCCTGTAAGCACACCCTTCTCTGCGGTGCTTGGAAACTCACCCGCGAGACCCTGCACAAGTGGCTACACTCAGGTGACTTCTCAAAGTCATCATCACCAGGAGAATGCACCCAAAAGTCCAGAAGCATGGCACCTAGTAAGCACTCAATAAATCATTAAGTGCCCTTCCCGAGGCTGTTTGCTTGAACTGTCTGAAAGGATTGAGGATGTCAGCTCTCCAAGAAGTTTTCACTGCTATTGTTTTTCACTTTTTACTGTTAAGATTTATAGAAGTAGAAATATTATACTCTAGCTCTTCCTTAGTTTCTATCAATTTTAGATCTTACAGAGCTCTTGTTCTACTTATGACCCCAGCATTAAACAGTAGCTTTTAGAGGGATCTTTACAAATGTAACTACATTTCTTTAAGCATTTTAAAGTGGATTTGTAATTTTATATGTTCTTTTTATCTTTACCCATGTACTTCAACATACATTCCAGTTATCTGTTGCTATGTAACATTCATCCCTAAGACAGTGATTTAAAAGCACCACAAAAATTAATTTTTCTCATGATTGTGCACCTTCTCTGTACTCAGTGAAGATTTCTCTCTCAAGTTTTCTCATATTGAATTCAGATTGTGGCTAAGGCTACAATCATGGCAAAGGCTCATCACTGGGGACAGCCCTAATGTGAGCAGACTCATACAGCAGAGAGCTGGAACAGCTGAGACTCCTTGGTCATCTGTCTTTCCATCTCTATCTTCATCTCTGTCTCTGTCTTGTTCCCTACTACTTGTTCATTTTGGTTGTAGAACACTCTTATATTCAGCTATACCATCATTTATCCAGCCTATTATTGATGGACACTGCTTTCTAGCTGGGCAATTATCAATAATGTTCCTATGAATATTCTTGATTTTATCCTGGCATAGACACATGTATTCATTTCTTGGGTATTCTAGTCAGGTACTGGGCATATTCAACTATAGAAAGTACTACCAAACAGGATTCTTGAGTGAGTGTACCAATTAATATTCCCAGTATCAGTGTATGAGAGATATAGTTGCTTCTCATCTTCCCCAACAGTTGTCAATGTCTTTTTGCTGAAATGTCAGATGACAGCTCTTAGAATATTTATTCCAGGTTTGGATAATTGATCAAATGTTTCCAAAATGATAAAGATAACTAATTTATAATGTCATCTATGCTGAAATATTTTAAACTAAACTATAGACCACCAACATTAGCATACAACAGCTCTTTTTATTTTAAAGATTTATTTATTTATGCATACAGAACTGGGGTACAGACCAGAGGTGTGGGGGCAGTGAGAGGATCCACCAGAGACAGAGTGGGGAGCAGAACAGGCAGACTGACAAAGTACAGTGGTGAGGGGAGCAGTGGGCGGGTCAGGAGAGGTCTACTGTGCCATGTGGGTCACCTCTGGGGCTGGGATTGAACTAGTGCTGAAGTGGCTTTCGCTTCTTAGTACTGTACTTTAACTCCTATGCCACCAGGGAGGGCCCACGACAGCTTTTTTATTGTTATCCTACTAAAGTGCAAGGATCTAAAGAGAATAGTCTTTTCTGTATTTGCATTCTTGGCACCAAGCATGTGGCCAACCACCTTGCTGTTACCAGCAAATGTTTTTTAAATTATGTTTTAAAAGAGGAGATAGAGGGACATAAGCAGACATTGAGTTAGGATAATATATAAACATAGTGTAGGGCTAAGAATACAATGTTCTGGAACTAGGCCACCTGGTTTCAAAGTTTAGCTCTGTTTTGCTTTTTATCATTCATTGTCTAGTTAGTTAACTGCTCTGCACTTCAACTTGCTCATGTATAAAAAGATAATAGAGGCCCTCCCTGGTGGCGCAGCGGGTTAAAGCACAGCACTAAGAAGCTAACGCCACTTCCACATGAGTTCAATCCCCGCCTGCCCCCTGAGGTGACCACATGGCGTGGCAGACCTCTCCTGACCCGCCCGCTGCTCCCCTCAGCAGTGTACTTCGTCGATCTGCCTGTTCTGCTCCCCGCTCT
>NW_004567104.1:34699004-34766188 GCF_000260355.1 Condylura cristata
GTATTTCAGTAAAACTGTCTGTTCTGTCTCCCACTCTGTCTCGTGAATCCGACTCATGGTCCCCTGACCTCCCCACCCCCACACCTCCCTCTGGTCTACATCCCAGATCTTGTATGCATAAAATAATTTCTTTTTTAATGGAAGAGTGGGGCCCTCCCTGGTGGCACAACAGGTTGAAGTGCAGCACTGCCAGCTGGCCACAGCCGCTTAGGTGTAAATTCAATCCCCAACCCCAGATCTGACCCACATGGTGTAGCAGGCCTCTCCTGTCTCACCCACTGCTCCCCTCAGCAGTGTATTTCATCAATCTGCCTGTTCTGCTCCCCACTGTCTCTAAATACTCTCACAGCCCCTGCACCTCTGACCTGTACCCCAGTATGACCCACATGGTGTAGCAGGCCTCTCCTGTCTCACCCACTGCTCCCCTCAGCAGTGTATTTCATCAATCTGCCTGTTCTGCTCCCCACTGTCTCTAAATACTCTCACAGCCCCTGCACCTCTGACCTGTACCCCAGTATGCATAAATAAATAAATCTTAAAAAAAAAACAAAAAGGAGAGCAGCTGTGCTTGTTGACAGTAGTGGTTGGACTTTGGGCAATTCACTAAAACTGAGGCCTTATTTCCAACCCTGACACTCTGTGGTCTGCTGACTAATATACATGGGTCACAAAGAACCCAATAGTAATAACAGTAGTAGAACCAAATGGGGCCAAGATTTTCTTTTGAAAAGGATAAAAGAGAAATCAAGGAAGAAAAAGAAAGTTCGGCCACAGACGTTCCTAAAATCTGAATTAAGAAGTTAGGTAAAGCCTTAGTCTCAGGTCACGAGGGGAATCCTGTAAACTTTTTGGAGCAGGAGGATGATTCAAAGTGTTTTTAGGAGGAGTTTTTTTGGCACAGGGGACAGAATGGACTGGAGGGAAAGAAGCTGGAGGAAGAGAGACCACCAGTTCAGAGGTTGGAGCCAAAGCCAGGGCCTTACCATGTAGCCAAGGGAAGAGATAGGAAAGGATGGCTCTCAGACAGCTTTTGAAGATTTAAATTGAGAGTGTAAGTAACTCAGACACTGTGTCAGAGGAAGAGGGAATTTAAAAAAAAAAAAATTATTTTATATGTATTTTACATTGTTCTTCCTTTTTTTTTTTTTTTTTTTTTTTTTTTTTTTTTTTTTTTTTTTTTTTTTTTTTTTTTTTTTTAAAGATTTATTTATTTATTCATACAGAACTGGGGTACAGGCCAGAGGCTCAGGGACGGTGAGAGGCTTCACCAGAGACAGAGTGGGGAGCAGAACAGGCAGATTGACGAAGTACACTGCTGAGGGGAGCAGCGGGCGGGTCAGGAGAGGTCTGGCTCGCCATGTGGTCTCCTCCGCGGCAGGCGGCAGGCGGGAATCGAACTCATGCGGAAGTGGCTTCAGATTCTCAGTGCTGCGCTCTAACCCGCTGCGCCACCAGGGAGGGCCTGTTCTTCCTTTTTATACAATGTATGATTTTTCTCTTTTCAGGTGTAGGCCCCGCAAAATTCCTACCAGCAATTCACACCCATGCACTGTCACCATAGTCCCCTGTGTGAGGACACATTCCCTTCCCTATTTGGATCCCTGTCCCTCTCTCTCTTATTAATAGTTGCCTATTAATTTTGTTTTTTGGTTTATTATAATTATTTTTTGTGTGCGATCCTTTATTCTATGCCCCTACATTCTTCCTATGAGTGAAACCATCCTTTAATTTCTCTTTCAGAAAGGGAATTTTTTTTTTGAGCATGTGAATTTCTGAGACAGAGATGACTCAGATGGGTTTTTGTGAGATGTTGATTTGGGCAGGTTGGTTTGAGCTGTAGTGAGGAGACAGAATGGTCACATAGAGGAATTATGGTTTATAAATGCTGAGCATTGTGAGGGTTTTAGGACCATCATAGGGCATGGAAGGATCAGATACTGGGATATTTCAATCAGCTCTGTGCTCTCCTTGAAGAGGAAGAATCCAGTCTCCCCCTGAGTAGAGGAAGCACTGTGACAGGCTGGGATGTATCAAACAGTGAGATCAGCTGTGTGTTTAAAGGTGGAAGAAATCATATATGTCACTTTAAGAATGTCACTCAGGGCACTCTGCAAAGAGATTAAGGGCTGGATAAAAATTTAATAATTTGGGAAGAATTATGTTTTAATACATTTTCTCATATATAACCAGAGCTTCCCATTGTAGAGACTGGTAGGCAAGAATTCAAAACAAGATGAATAAATAAAGGCCATTTCTAACAGTATGAAGAAAGGATAACCCTTCCTTCAAAGTTCACCTGTTCTGGGCCTGGTCTTTTCTCCTGCCTTTGTCTATGTCTCTAGAATACTGTTTTAATTCAAATCACTTTATATCGCATGCTTACAATGTATGGGACACAGAGAAAGAAAAAACATAGCCTGTGTCTTTGAGGACCTTTCAATCTCATCACAAAACTCTGACATGCATATGAGAAGCTATAGTCCCCCCCAGTTCACCCTCTCCTCCAACCTTCCCCTCCACCACCCTGGGGAGCAAAGCTACTGACTAAAGGGAGGTCAGACAGTCCAGAAGAGATACAACAGGAAGTAGATGCTGAGTGGCTAGTAGAATCTGGGGTGGTGGTGCCGAGGCATGGAGATGACAGATTATCCATAGTCTCTTTTAGGGGGCTACCATCTTCAGCACACTGGGAGAAAATGGCAGGTAGTTTTAGTTAGGTAGTGTGGGAACAGACTGGAGAGATACCCATTTAGCTAGATATTTTGCTTGCAAGTACCAAAAGCAACTGGAGGAGGTTAACTAGAATAACGTGGTGGTTAGGGCCCCGACTGTGAGGTCAGATGGCGTGGTGTAGATCCTGATCCACCCATTGCTGGCTGGGCAAGCTGCTTATTTTCCCTTTCCTCAGTTTCCTTGTACACAAAATTAAGGCAATACATGGATTTGTTCAGAAGATTATGTCAGGTGATTTATCTAAATCACTATATATGTGTTATATGAAAAATACATATATTTTCCTAAAAACTCAATTTGGTACATTGCTCACAAGTTTCAATTTTTACTTTCTCTTTCATGACTTTCTGTATTGGCCGAAATTTTTTAGATGAGCCGAATTTTATAATCTTTGAGAAAATAAACTTTTATTTTTAAAAGTTTGTCATGTTCACCCTAGGGAATTTCACTGCCTAAAGACTCAGTCTGAATCAATGCCAGTTTTATTAGGTAAAACCTCAGCCCTGTATACTTCTGAAAGAAAGAAGTGTTATTCCAGTTACACAGATGGACAATTGGTCTGTGTAACTGCAGAGCTGACTACCACAAGGAAGCATCTGCTAACTACCTCAAGGGCTCGCCAGAGGAGGACTGGATCACTCAGGTAATTTATCATGGAGAGGCAAATACTGGAAAAAGTAATGGTAAAGAAATAATTTTTCAACCATTGAGTGTATAAGAACTGATAAGACATTCTTGGAAAATAAACCAGCACTACTAAATCTTTTTATATATTTGTTAACTTAGCAAAGAAATTCATCATATAGAGGGAAGGGTCATTCAAGTTCAGAAAATCAACTCCACAAGCATGATGATAAGTTGGATCAGCAAGAATACTGATTTTTAAGCATTGGAGAACTGTAGTTAACCCTGGCACAAGTCTTGGGTTGCTTTAGTGGAGGGTTATAACAAGACACAAATGAAAGTGTGCTTCTGGTGCAGCCTGCGGGATGAAGACTATCACCTGGAATAGGGAACCTGGTCCTCAGATTGGGGTTCAAATTGAACATACTCAGTTGAGTGTGGCTGGAGAGGTGAGGAGTCTGGCAGCCATGTTGTAGTGCCAACAGGAGCTGTCTTGTTCATCTTTTTTTTTTTTTTTTATTCTCTTTGCAATATTTAGCACTTTGTGGTGAGTCTGACAGATTAAGTAATTTCTGTAAGGTGTTGATTTTAAAGTCAGAAGTGGGAGAAAAAAACTGATTGAATTCAAGTAATCTTGCTATAAATATACTTTGTAAATGTCATTGATTCACAATAGCCCTAGGAGTGTACTATCTTGGAAAATACAAAAATAATTCATGTAATTTCATTGTAGTGATCTGTATCTGGGGAAATTCAGTAATTTATAGAAATTATTATCTAATAAACACTTCTTAAACCCAGAAGAAGCTAAAATGCATGCAGATCAGTCTACGGGGACACGTGGTGAATTAAGAGAGACACCTTGCCGAGGACAGTCATTCCAAACACAGCTGCATTGGCAAAACATAAGGCATCACGAATAAAAGAGATGGATGTCCCAGGAGCAAACCCGAACTTGCACATCCCACTGGATGCTGCCTTTTCAAGTTGCTTCTTCAGGAGACAGGATGCCCTCTCCCATGATGCAGTTTTGGGGTACTCTTGTAATGGCCAGTTTATAAACCTCACTAAAAACAGATCTGTACTTTTCTTATAATGACAAGATTTTTTAAAAAAATGACATTACTTACAAAATTAAAAGAATTACTTCAGTAATTTTGTTCTTGAAAAGATCTCAGCAGAGTTTGTGAGCTATGAGAGGGACACCCAAGCTCTGCCTTCTCCCTGCCATCCAGCAGAGTTTCTTGTTAGCTCTCCCTCTCTCCTGCACCACAGACACTGCGCCTGGTGAAAGTCAGGTATCTACAAGTAGAGAGGAGAGCTGCCCACACAGGGCTGATGGTGCAGATAGCACAGCATCCAGCAATGTCAAGTCGCACGGTGTGAGCTTGTTGAACTATCTTTTAGCCCATCTCTCTCATACTTGTTAGTCTTTCCTTTAAAAAAAAAAAAAAAAAGACAGGTCTGGGTCTTGAGCATTCAATAAGCACTGTGTCTACCTGAATTTTAAATATTGTATTTTCTCTCTTTATAGTTAGTTTTGGGGTTAACTTATAAAGGGCACTGGTTTTCCAGTAAGGCAAGGATCTAAAATTTCTAATGAGGAGCAGAATAAATTAAGAAAGTCAAATGGTATTTTAAAGAAAGGAAATATTAACAGGGGCCTTCCTGGTGGTGCAGGACTTAAGTCTCAGCACTATCACCATTAAGGCCTTAGTTCAATCCCTGGGCTGGGAGGTGACCCACATGGCATAGCAGACCTCTTCTGTCTCACCCGCTGCTCCCCTCAGCAGTGTATTTCAGTAGATCTGCCTGTTCTGCTCCTTACTCTGACTCTGGTGAGTCCTCTCACTGCATGAAACCTCTGGCCTGCACCCCAGCTCTTCTACACATAAATAAATAAATAAATCTTTAAAAAGAAAATATTAACAAAGAAACAGAAGGTTGTGTCCAAAAGAAAAATTGAAAGTATAATTACAGGAAACTCCAGCAAGTACCAGCATCAGTACCACATGAGGTTGCTCTTGGAAGCCTAGGACAATTTGCACACACTTTGAAACAACAAGCGAGAGGGAATTCTAAGGAAGAACTTGTGTTAAGCCACATCTCGTGTGGCAAACACGTTAACAGTGACATCAGTGACATGCCAGAACGCGTAGTCTCATATGGTTCAGGAACTGGAAGGAAACGAAAGAAGGGGGTTGGGTTTTATGAAAGGAAAAAATAACACAAGGTGTGGCTCCAGTGACTCAATTAGTGTGGTACTTAAAAGGCAAAAAAAGTGCTCTAAGCTGCGTATTGGGGAAGCATCTTCTTCGAATGTGTTATTCACACGGTGCAGAAAATAGACATATTTGTCAGTATCCACGCCACAACAGCTGTCCTTTGCTTGTGTGTCCATGGGCTGGACCGAGGCTGGGGCCCACTGTCCTGGTAAACAGAGTGACTCGGCTCAGATGGAGCAATCACAGCCTGTTGTTTGTGCCGTTCCCTGTCTTTTCTGCCCAGAGTCAGTCAACAAGTCAGTGATTTCCTTTCAAAGTACATTTATTTAGATTAAGAAAAAGTCTCTAGCATACACTGGTATCCAGTGTTCACAGCAGTGCTACTCACAATTGCCAAATTGAGGAAGGAACCCAAGAGTAGATGGTGACGAATCAATAAAATGAAATGTGTCTTATGCACATTTTTTTTGAGATATAGTTGACATCAACAACAAAATAATAGTTCAGTTGTACCACATAACGGTTTGATGGATATATATATATATATATATATATATATATATATATATATATATATGTTGTGAAATGTTTACCTCTTTAAGTTAGTTAACATACAATGGAATATTATTAATCCTCAAAAGGGAAGGAAATTCTTTAAAAAAATTTTCTAGCATGCTTAATTTCTATTTTTAAAAAGATGTTCTATTTATTTTAAGTGAACAAGTCAGATACAAGAGGACAGTGAGTGAGTGGTGAGCAACCTAGAAAGGTAGAAGTCACAAAGAAAGTAAAACCGTGGTGACCAGCCTCTGATGGGAAGGGCACTGGGAATTATCCTTCACTGAGTACAGAGGTTTGGTTTGGATGATGATTGTTGGGAATGACCAAAGATTTACTGACAAGGACTGAGTTAGGGTGGTAAAGAATTGAGCCTTGCATCCAAGCTTGATAAGGTGGTAATAAACTGACCTTGCATCAGGGATGGGACTAGCTGAAGGTGATAATGAACTGGGCCTCACATCCAAGTTTGATAATTAACTGGGCCTAGCATCTGGGAGATACAGGTGGAAGGAAATGGGCCTAGCATCAGGGGGCACAGCGATGAGTCACCCCTTTGGAATGTGAACCTAGAATCTATATGAGACCATTTTCCCCTATAGCACTGGCAATAGCTATGGACCCCACCCTAGGGGCTCCATCTCAGCTGCTGCCCGGGAGCAATAAACTTTACTTGCTCAGCCTTTCTGCTTCCCGTCTTTCTTGTGGCCGGTCACAGAAGTTGGGACAAAACAATGAGCAAGTTCTGGAGGCAGTTAATGCTACTGAACTTTTAAAATGTAGGTGATTATTGAAAGATGGAAAGAAAACCATGAAGTATGGGAAAATCCAGGCAGTTCGTGCCTCTGAAGATGTGGGCTATACCTCCGCTGATTGCCTACCCTAATCTTCCACTCTCTATGCCTCCCTATCACACTCAATTCCCAGCCAAATCAAAGTGCTTCTTGCCTCTGGCTTCTGGCTAGAGTGACTCAGCAGGAGCATCACAAGAAAAAGAGGACCAAAAAAGCGTGAGGTTGGAAAAATCTGTTTTCCTGGCTTCCTCCCCGCAGGAAGGCTGCCTGGTGACTGTGTGTCTCTTGACTAAAGCCTCCTCCATCTGCTGTGGCTCCAGCCTCTCATGTGTCTCCCACTTGCCTCTTGGAAGAGAATAAGGGCAGGAACAGTGAACGTTGTTATCACTTCCGGCTTGCCCACGCCCTAATCAAGAGTCCTTTGATTGAATTCTCCTCGAATTACTTAACCCGAGCATATCATCTGTTTCTTACCAGACTGTGGATGATATTAAGATTATTTATCAAGATCAAAGTTTGGGAAACACTGCTCCAAAAACAAACAAACAAAATCTATCTGTACTCCCCATAGAGCTCCCTGACACCCCAAATCTTCTACATATGCAGAGAAGTCAATGGAAAGTGGTGGTGGATGGTGCCATCTTCTGCATCTCCCTCTCTCCATGTTCCAAGCATTTCATTTCATTGCAATTTTAATAGACAATTCAACATCTGCTTTCTCTAGTCCCACAGACTGCACATCACATTTTTTGTACATAATAGCACTCCTTTCTAATAAAACAATGATCCAGATATTCAATGAATATTGAGGGGCATTTTCCTTGTATATGTTTCTATTAAATCCTAGGTACAGATGTCCAAGAATATGGAGAAACTGCAGTTCTAAATGAATAAATGCATTCTGTGTCAAGCTCTCCAAACTAACAATGAAGATAGAGCTCTGTTACATGAACTCTCTCTCCCTTCTACGGTGGCTAATTATGGGGAGGAAATTACCAAGAATTTGGTCTTCCTTCTTTGTACTAATCATCTAGAAAAAGTTGAATCACCCACAACCTCCCAAATTCAGGAACATGTGTCCTGCTAGGATTGTACTAAACACAAGTTATGTTCACGTCGTGAGAAACAGTCACATCTGCTTGCAGTTTCACTGGCTCGGGTAAGCAGATCATCTTTTTGCTGCAAAAGAACAACAAGAGGGCGTATGCTCAGGGTCGGCTCTCGGTTGGCTGGTCAGAGAGAGGGCTAGGAGTTGTGTGCGGCTGTGTTTCTCTCTCAGGTGAAAGGGATCTATCAGACACTCCTGCAGAAGCCTCTTGTCCTGGGAGTGCATGGGGGTGCTGAGTAGAATGTGTAAATGCCTACAGGTATAAATGCTGCTAATACAAATGCCTGTACAGGGGACAGAGGGTGTAGAAGTCCTGGACCCACATGCATGGATGTGGCCAGCAGAGGCTAAGGAAGAGGGAGAATGCAGCCAGCAGTTTTTATTCTAATAAAATCTTGTGCAAAACAAAATAAAAAAACATACAACACACACACATGCAAATATTGGGTTGTTGGAAAAGTCCTGGTGCATTTTGCTTGAAAAAACATAGAAAAAATACATCAGGACTTTGCCAAGAACCCAATCAATAGAGGTTCCTGTATAGAAGTGGGGATGAGAAGTTAAAGCCCACACTCTTTACTTCCTAACATCCCAACTCAAAATGGTCCATCAATAGACCCAGGAAAACCCAGATCTTTGTCATTTCTGCTTTGAAGAAGTTGATCAGCATAAGACTGCACTTCAAAAAGTACTGATTTGGGGCCTTCCCGGAGGCGCAAGGGGTTAAGTCTCAGCACTATGAAGCTATCGGCAGCCATTGCACCACAAGGTCGATCCCCAACCAGGGGAGGTGACTCAACAGACCTCTCCTGTCTCACCCGCTGCTCCCCTCAGCAGTGGATTTCAGTAGATCTGCCTGTTCTGCTCCCCATTCTGTCTCTGTTGAATCCTCTCACCCTGCCCCATACCTCTGGCTTATACCCCAGTGCTTGAATGCATAAATAAAATAAATCTGAAAAAGAAAAGAAGTGCCACACTTGAGGTCAGCATTGGTCCTTGCGGGTGTGGGGGTCGGGGTGCACAGCAGGGCTTACTTGTCATTGACAGGCAAAGGTGCGGTGCAGAACCTCCCAGCAAGGACAGTCTGGTCTTTTTTCCAAACCCGGTTGGAGGCCTTAAACTTGAGTTTCACTTGGTTTGTCTGGCAGAGAGGACTGGTGTGAGCCATGACTGCTCTCCCCTGGAGCTGCTGTCTAGGTCTGCAGGGGGAAGGGAGAGTAAGTCACTCGCACTTTGGTCTCTGCTGCCCTTGGCTCCACTTGGCTGTGCTAGCGGCTCTGTTTAGCTGACCTGCCAAGAGGTGTAGCTGGAAGGTGGAATCCTTTGATCAGCCTCACCACCTCACCCCTCTGCCCACATCCCCAAAGCTTTGAACATAACTTGGAAAATATCTGTGGATTGTTGTAAATAAACTAGTGAACACTGCAGCAAGATAGTAGCTCTTGGAATTTCCCATCTGGAAAAATATCCCATTTTCTTAGATTGTAAGTTGGAGATTTTTATTTCAGATCCAACTGTCTGAAAGTAGAGCCCTCTTTTAGTTCAAGGAATTTTGTGAGAGGACTACTAGATTATAGATGTAATATGAATGTGTCAGTAGGAAAAAAATAACGAAAAACCAGGTCTTAACATCATACAGAGCTGGGGTGCAACATGGTTCTGTCTCTTCCCAGTGTGTGCTTTTGACTCACACTGTCCTAGGTCTAACGCTAGTTTTAAAGTCCAGCTTCCCCACATGGAAGCTACAGAGCTTGGAAGACACTGGCTGCAGCTTCTGGGGTCCCAGTGAGAACAGAATCTCCCACTGGCTTACAAGATTCAGGCACCACTTTGGCCTCATGCCCTAAGGCTAAGATGAAGGGAGGCGCTTGAAGACCAACCTAGAGAGCACCCAGACAAAGGCAAGGCTCAAGAGTGGGGCAAAAGGTCCCCCTGAAAGTCAAGTCTCAGAAGTCCAACATGGGCCCTGAGGGGGCACTGGAGGGGGTGGGAGAGCTGGGAGGGAGCACAGAGGGCCCCACATCTCAGCCGTGGGCTGGATTTGCATCCCGGGTCCTGGTCTGGCCTACTGACCCCTCCCGGGCATCTCAGGCCTCAGAGGCAGCAGGAACCGTAGGGAGAGGGGGCCGGGAGGTGCTACCCCCTACACCCCAGGTAGGCATTTTCCAAGGCTCGGAGCCTGGTTCAGCCAGGCTGGGTTCTTATCTTTCCTGCCTCTGTAGAGTGATGAATTGTCATCTTGGTGTGTATTTAGTCATGTGGTTTACTTTTCTTCTGATAAAGATCTTGTATAATTTTGTTTAAATTTTTGGAACTATTTCAAAGGACAAATTAGGAAAATTGTCCCCTTTGAGAAGACGCTTGGACTGAGAAGTGTGCAAACTGTGAGTGGGTGGCCTGGGGACTTGACAGGGTAAATTTTCAAATCAGAAGGAAATCTTGGGGTTTCACAAAGCTATAGGAAGTAGGGGAAAGACCACACATAAACTCCCCTCTTTTTTTTTTTCTTTTTTCAATTTCTGTTCTGCTAGGAATTGAAGATAGTCATGCTCTGCTAGCCTTCTTCCAACAGTAACATTCAAATCTCTGGGAGGTGTTAGGGGGCCTTACTCAGGGAGCCCTGAAGTTGTGCCCCGAGATTCTGCAGCTGCTCGCCTGGGCTGGGGCTTGGTGGCGGGTGCTGTCCCCTGACTCTCACGTGTAGAGCTGTGGGTCACTGTCACGATGCCCACTGGTGGTGGCCCATCTACCAGTGGGCTGGAGAGGGCACTTCACTTTGTGAAGTGACACAACCTTGAACTGATCTCACAAAGAGCTTTCAGTTACACTCTACAAGGCTCACATGGACACCTGAAAATCTACGTTGGAGTCCAGATGGCCCTACCTCACCTTGGGGCCTGGGTGAGCCGGCCTGGCGGCAGGGAGTTTGACACCCTAGCAGAAGGCCCTTCTCAGGAGAAACTCATCTTCCCAGAAAGCACAGCCAGTGTCTAACCCTGCAGCCTGAGATATGTTCCCAACTCTGTGCCTGATCTGGGTGTTCTCCTGTTCACGATACTAGTGACTCCCCAAACTTCTCTCAGATGCAACCCCTAGCCTATCCTCCAAGACCCAGCATGGTCTGGGCCTGAAGAGCATCTCAGGTGTCTGCTCCATGTGCTTTACCCCAGCTCTCTGTTCCCCAGAGGCTTATTCTTATTAACCTGTGGGAACTCTTGAAAATCCCTCAAATCTCTAATCTCATTTCCACACACGGGTCAGTTTCCCTCTTACTTGTTCTCGGGGCACCTGTCACCTTGACTATAGCACAGTTCTCCGTGTGAGCCACCCAGGCCCCTGCAAACCACCATTCTTAATCTCCTCTGTCAGCACCTTTAATGCACAGGAGGTGCTCACTGGTGGGAGCCCTTTGGTCAGTGCTTCCAGAAGGGCTGTTCCCTCCCTGCTTCCAGCTCCTGCCACTCAGCTTCCCATCATGCACTCCGTGCCCTGTGAGTCTGCTCTGCCAGCACCACCTTGCTCTGCCCCTCTGGTCCTGGGGTGTGCCCCTCTGGTCCTGGCTCTTTCTGGAAGCTGATCTCTGAGCCCCTCCTCACCCTCCTTCTGGTTTTCCGGCTCTCCCAAAACATTTGTGTTAGTTTCCTGTGTTAAATTCTTTTTTATTGGACTAAGGAATTGGGCTTTGCTTTTCCACACTGTATCCTGACTGAGACTTCTCTGGTCTTAGTCTGTCTCCTGAAGACTTGTGAAGAACTAACCAAATGCTTTTAAAATAAACCGAATCATGGCTGCTGCTCTGTCTCCCACCACTGCAGCTCCCCACACTTGAGGTCCTCTCACCTCAACTCTGGTCCCACCAGCTACAGGCCTAAGTGGAACAGTAATTCTCAGCTCTCTTCCAGGGACTGGTTCCACCAGGCATCAAGCCTGCAGGCCTTCAGCTTTCATTCATTTGCTAATGACCCTCTGCCTGGTTTTCTGGCCTGGTAATGAACCCTGGTTTTCTGGCCTGGTAATCAACCCTGACCAGCCTTCTGTGGGCTAATGGCTGAATTTCCTAGCTGCTGACATCCTTGATGGCCCTGCTGCACTGCAGAGGACTGTTTCCCTAACAGGGATCCAATTTCCATGTTCTCCCACCCATTGGGACACCCCACGACTGCTGCTTGCCTGCCTCATCCGCTGTTGTCCAAACAAAGCATTCTTAGATCTGGTACTGTTCCCAAACCTGAAACAGTTGCCAAGTGTAGGTCTGTGGGTGCAGGCATCACTGCCCTGCCCCAGCCCAGGGGACTTGTCCCACCCATCAGTGATCACACAGTGCCCATGTGTGTGTGTGCGTGTGTATACATGTGTAAAGTGGGAAAACAGCTAATGTATAGTCATGCAGGACACTCACATGGTGATCTTGACCAAGGAGGAGACATTGCCACTAAGGAAGGTGACCTTAATGCTCGTGTCCTTTAGTCTTTTCTCCTGTAGGTGAAACTCCACGAGGCTGTGATGCACTAGGAGAGCAAAGCAGAGCAGATGACAAAGCCAGAGGTCAGCAGAGTAACGTGTAAAATGTCCCAGAGAGCAGAGTGTGGCTAGGAGTCTCAGCTCGGCCCCTTACAAGCTGTGGAAGACACCTGTCATCAAAGTTCCTCAGCTTCTCAGTGTGACAATACAGACAGCTCTCAGGACTGAATGAGAATTAAATGGATTACTTATAAAGTTCTTAGATAGCTCACGTATCTCAAAAATTTAATATATATTAGATTCGATTACTTTTAATGCTAGAATGTCCAGCCTTTCCTATTTGGTCACAAGGCCCTGGCAGTGTGGTTTTGAAGAGGATGTACCCTATACTAAATAACTAACTCATAAAACATAGCAACACCCCTCTGAACACACACACACGGTGTCAAGGAGTCATTCCCATGTAGGAGGTGGCTACTTCCCTCTCTGTGGTGGCTGGGTGTCTGTGTGGCATTTTGGGCTTCCCGTCAGCGTGGGCTTTGGAGCTCTCAAAGCAGGTGTCTTCCACACAGACTGGGTGGGCAGCTTCGCTCATGGAGATGTGGCCACACTGGAACCTGCTGCCTCTGAGGCAAGGGAGGCTAAGGGAGATCACCTCTTCCCTAACCCCAGGGGAGCCCTTCTCCTGGCCTTTTGCAGTAACTGGTCTCAGCATTTTCACAGACTCCTTTGGGTGGCTGGGATATAGCTAACAAGGCAATTCTTTACCTTTCCCCTACCTGCATTTCTTCATTTGTTGGCTTTCACATGCAAAATTGGAGGGGACAGCAAATGGATTGAGGCAGACTCAGCATTAAGTCACAGAGAGGACTTGTGGACAGTGTCAATATGCTATGAATCCATGAGAAAAAAAGACAGCTCCGTACACTGTCCCCCTTCCCCGGAGGAAAACGGCAAACGTCATACCCCTTTGTCCTGTTACTATGGGATGTGGATAGTTGTGGGGATGGGCAGGAATGGAGCTGCAGTGGATAACTGCAATATGGAAAACATGGGCTAACCTATACGAGGTGCTGGAATTTCATTCTCTGGGCTGAGTTTGATCCAGAGCTGTTCCTTGGTCAACAAGTATCACTGATCAGGGAAATTTTCCTAAAGAAAATTTCTGCTTCTCTTTAATCTGTATTTCCCAGGAAAGCCAAATACTAACACTGGGTAGGAATTGGTAGTGAAATAAAATCCACAAAGGAGCTTCCCTGAGAAGCAGCGCTTGGAGCCCCAACAGCTGCTTAGGGGACTCGGTTCCAAGGCCTGACCCTGCCACTAACCAGGGTGTCACTTTGCCCGAGTTACTGAATCATCTGTCCTCTTCTGCCACTCACCACAGTATGGGGCCCTGGAAGCGGTCAGCAGGTAGACTCTCACTTCCTTGGGCAGTGGCTCTATCTGGACACCACCTCGTTCCACCAGACCTGCAAGTAAAGGAGGAAAAACAGCAGAGTCCTCAGCTGGTCATTTCACGACCAGTTCCATGTGGACTAATGGTGCACCCACCCACTGGGTAGGCAAATCGCGTCCATGCTCATTGACCACACCTTGTGGTGAGTCCCAGGCCAACCAGAAATACAGTGCAGTGGAGGGTACACGTGCAAGGAAACACGAGGTACATACTTCAGATCACCTGGCCCATCCTCAGGAAATATTGAGAAGAAAGTTTTGTCCCTGACTGGCAAAACTGTCTCTGTGACATTTGTTTTAGTGACACTGGAAGCAGAGGGAAGTGTCTGACCTCAGGAACAGTGGTTGGCCATGGCCAGTAAGGGAAGCAAACTCCAGGCAGTGAGCGCACATCGGGCCACACCACACCGTGTGAAGGAGCTTGAAATGTTCTTAGACAGATTTGAAGTACTTGTAGCATTGCCCAGGTGGTCCGGGCGAGGGAGGGAGGGGGAGGATGGGATAAAGTGGTTGTTCCACCAGCTAGCCCGTCGCATCTGGGGGAATATGCATGATGAGTAGGAAGTAATGGTGGTTTGCTTTATTACGGGAAACTACCCTGACTTCCACACTTTTGTCTAGCTGGCATCCATTTCATTCATATAAGCAGGGACAGACTGCTGCAGTTCTGAGTGGGAGTCCGAGTGGGAAGTGGGAGAGGAAGGGGAGTTTACCCTGCCCAGGAGATTTCCCAGAGCCTTTCAGCCTGGGATAACACCACGATATTTGAAGCAATATTCTGCCCAGGGTGAACGGAGACCAGAGCCCTGACTCTCACCAGACTGGCCTGGATCATCCCAGAATGTACATGAGGTGGGAGAGAGCAACACCTTAAAAGTGGGCCATATGTGCAATCCTTGGGGACTCCCTCAAACACTTGATTGAGGATCTATCAGGAACAGGAGAATGGCTGGCCTCGCCAGAAAGACCTACGGCAAGCATCCCCTAAAGCAGGGGTAGGAAGTCTGCACTATCCCAGGGTTTCTAACTGGTCGGGAGCCTGAGCTTGCAGGTGAGGGACTGAGTGCACAGGAAGTATGAGGGTGTGTGCACAGGGAGTATGGCACCAGGCAGCAGCATAACAAGTAAGGGGTGGGGCGCAAAGACCCAAAGCCTTCTTCCAGGTGAGACCAGACTGAACACCTCATTGCTTAATTTCTTTACCCTGATGGGTAGATTTACCCTGATGGTCAGGACTTAAAGAGGTATCAGCTAACGAGACTTGAACTTTCCACAAATTGTTAAAGAAGCCAAAAGGGTGGCATTTACCAATCCTTGGACAGGAAAGCTGAAAAGGGTTGAAACAATCCAGACAGTGCCCTGCAAGGAAGGCCTTGTAGTTGTCACAGGGAAAGGCCATCAACGGACAGGAATTCTCCAGGGCGCTGATATAGAGGTGCACAGCCCTCATGTGATCACAGATCACATAATTGTAGCCTGTATGAGGAGGAAACGTAACACAGTCAAGTTTCAATTCAAGAAAATGGAAATTCCCTCTAAGCTACTTACTGTAACTCTATTGAATTTTATATTCCAGCAGACTATAAGTACATGGGATGTCCCCTGAGCCACATTTGAAAAACAGTACTGGACGTGGTTATTGCATTTTCCCTTTCCTTTTAATATTTCCTGAGACACCTGAACTTAAACAAGAAGTTTTCCTAATTGAAGACTCATCTCCCATGATCATGAGAGCTCTCTTTCAGAAAATGCAAGCATACAGAGAACTGAAGATTCTGACCCCACTTCTCGAAAAGAGTATCTGCCTGCACAACCTTACCTTCTTCATCATCACACCCACAACCAACTGCCTACCCCCTTCGTATATCCATCCCAGCAATGAGACGAGACCGGAGTCAGCAACAGCCTAGTCAGTCTCTGATCACCTCCGAGAGCCGAGGGGCTGACTTGTACCTGCCGAATGACTGACAGCTGAGTTTGCCAAATGTCCCAACTTAACAAACACTTGGTTTTCTCATAACTGTTATGTATCATTTTAAATTAAGCATCACTGATACTGTATAAATTGACTGGGGCTAAGAGGTCTGTATTAAGCCACATGCCAGGGTTTTGGTGTCTTCCAACTCTCCATTCACTGTAGGACCTACAACTGAGTCAGAGCTGTGTGGACTACTTCCTCCCCACAACTGGCTCACTGTCTATGGCAAGCTCCTAGCTGCACCAGGAGGCTGGCACAGACACAAACTAAGCCCTTTTCAAGTTGTATCATGAAGAAAAAAAACAAACATGAAACCAACCAAAATACCATGGAAATTTCAGAAGCCACTAAAAAAAAACTATCCAATATGATCAGAATTGCTGGAAAAAATAGATAAATTATTAAAGAAACATGATCTGGAACATCAGCGAATTTGGCAAATTATCAAAAGAATCCTTAAAATGTGAAAAGTTTGGTAAAGCAAGATAAAATTAAAAAGATAGTAAACACAGTCAACATAAAGTTCCCAAATGAAATGTTGACAGTTAGCTATATTCATAGGACACCTACAAGAAGACTAAGCAAGTGATAAGGATGCTCAGATTTGGACTAACATAATATTATTTAAAATGACTATAAGAAGAATATATTCTGTGAATTTATTTTTTTTAGAATCCAGAAGAGTAGGGCTTTTCTGATGACACAAGTGTTAGTTTCAGTGCCATCAAACTACCACCAGCTATTGTGCGATAAGTGCATAAGTGCAATCCCTGGCCAGGAAGATACCCACATGGCGTGGCAGACCTCTCTTGTCTTGCCCACTGCTGCCCTCAGCAGTGTACTTCATCGATCTGCCTATTCTACTCCCTACTCTGTCTTTGGTGAAGCCTCTCACCATCCCTGCACCTTTGGCCTGCATCCCAGTTCTGTATGCATAAATAAATATTTAAAAATAAAATAAAATAGAAATCCAGAAGACCATATTTAGAAGAAAAGAAATGGAAGTATTTGATGAGTATCTTGAGAATGACTTTGGGAGTTACAAATCTGGAGCAAAGGTTACGCAGTGAATTGACCCTTCATCTGGCCCCGTAGTACTGGGCATGGTGATCTGCTTCTGCTACCACCAGGCTCTGCCCAGATGTAGCTGGTGTGGGCCTTGCCGCAAAGCAGGGCCCAAGAAGAATGTTATTGGCTTGAATGATATTGGGTCACACACAACCTGAAGTGGGGAGGGCAGCGTAAACATGGCACATCTTTTAATTGCAGACATTCCTCCTTTAGACTTCCTGAACTGCAACGGCATCCATTCAGTAAGTGCAGAGGTATATGGGGCACAGCTATGGACCCTGGAAGGAAAACTGTCTATTCTCCCACTGACTGACTCAGCACCGAGGCTCTTGGTGGCCAATCCTGTGGCTTTCTGACCTGCATGAATGAAAGCGGGACAGCCAGGTTGGTCTTGGCCTCCATTGACAAAGTAATCCACATGTCCTACAGGAATCCGAATCCCCCAATCTGAAAAGAAACAAACCCTGTTACTTCCAAAGGAAGGGATGTATGTTCCAAGTTACACTACAGGGTCCACTGGCCACGGGCCCACCCAAGATCCATGCTGAATGGGTGCCCGCCTCAAGCTTAACTGCTGTGAGGCTGCAGAATGGAATAGAAGCAAAGAGGAATAAGTTCATAAGATAATCATATTGGCCTAATAAAGTCAAGAACAATGTCCCTTATAAATTAGTAAATGTGGCCCTCCCTGGTCAGGGCTCAGTGGGTTGGAGTGCAGCACTGTAAAGCTGGCTGCGGCTGCTTCAGTGCAAGTTTGATCCCCAGACCCGGAGCTGACCCACATGGCGCGGCAGACCTCTCCTGACTGACCCGCTGCTCCCCTCAGCAGTGTACTTCATCAGTCTGCCTGTTCTGTTCCCCACTCTGTCTCTGGTGAATCCTCTCACCACCCCTGCACCTCTGGCCAGTACCCCAGTTCTGTAAGCATAAATAAATAAAAAATCTTAAAAAAATAAAAATAAATTAGCAAATGTTATAAGCTCAGTAAATATTGAGTAGCTTCTATTTTGCTTCAAGCAATCGTTCAGATAAATATATTGGAGCCACTTCCCCAGTTTACTCATGACATATTTTTGTGCTCTCCTGACTGGGCAGAAATATGACCTGGTTACAAAGAGATCAGTTTTAGAGACAGTAGCCTCATCTCATCATATGACCATATCTGACCTCTCAGACCGGCTCATAACCAGCTGCCAAGATACTTTCTACCTTACACTATTGTAAGCAATTGGTGTGTATTATTTATTTAATGTGTTCAGCAATGATTCAGAGCTCACCCTTGAATCCACCTTCCCCTCACTCCCTCCCTACATCCATCACCAGTCTAGTCAGTCACCTCCAAAATAATACTTTGATTATGAAGCGTCCATGAGGGGAGCTGGTGAACCTGGGAAAGGGTAAAAAGGGGGTGGGGAAGAGAACAAAGGAATGTGAAGATGGGTGTTTTGGTGGGTGGAGAACTAGAGACCACACCTCAGTGGAAAAACCATAAACATTGTCCAAAAATGTTTAACATATGTGCATATATATGTGTTTGAATCTTTCTATTTTTCTCTGTCCCCACCACTTTTGTCCAAGCCACCATCTCCTGCTACCATAGTAAATACCTCTAAGGAGCCTCCAGGCTCCCCCAGTGCTCACCTGCAGACTATTCTCTCTATAGCAGCCACCATCGTCTTCTAAACAAATCTCAGTCACCACCCCCTTATCACTGACTGTAGACCTTCTTGCCAAGGCTAGCCCGGGCTGCTCGCTCTTCTCTGCTTCACTCTCAATCTCATTCTCTTTTCCATCCTCACGTTTCTCTTTCTGACCTCCATGCCACACCGTCCCCCCTCACCTCCCGCTCCAGGTTGTACTGACTACCTCGAATATTCATTTCCTAGCTCTCATAAGGACTGACTCATTCTTACCACAATTATTACCTCCAATATCCCTCCTTAGACAGATTTTCATTGATATTCTTTGAAGTAGATCCCCTACCCGAATCATCCTCTCGCCCAAGTTCTTCCTTACTGTGATTGCCTTGTCTGGACCCTGGTACATGAGCCCTACTACAGCAGGGCATTTACCTACTATGTCCCCAAAGCCAGCATGGTAGCCAGCACATATGAGCACTTAATAAATGTTTATTCAAGAGTAGATGAAGGACCCTTGCCTAACTAACCTGTCATTTCCATGGGAGAGGGACCTTATTTGGTACCTTGTTCACTATGTCAGAGGACAAGTGAGGAACTATGAGACAGTGGGCGTGCTCATGGCCAACTCCTAGAAGGTGGAGCTTTCTGGACTCCATCATCCCCTGAGTGGAGTTGGCTGGGAGAAAGGGGCCTAGTTAGGGCTTTGGGCAGTTGAATCACTGTCAAGGAAGGAGTCTGTGGAGAAGTCACCCACTTAACACTTGTGGCTTCAGCTTGGAATATGGTCTCTGCACAGCAGATGCTATCTGGGGTAGGGCAGACTGTGTCAGCCTGTAAGTACTCACCAGCTCTCCCTTTTTTCATCCCTGTGTCAATAAAGCCCACTACTGATGTTTTTCACCATGTGTCTGACTTGGGGTCATGTCCTATATTCTTAAGCTCACAGGTAAGGACCCACCAATTGGGTCAACTCTCGTGTCCGGCGTTTGTCCAGTATTCGCTGAATCTCAGTGCTTATTACATAAGTCAAAAAAGATGGATTGTATAAATGGAAAGGGTGGTTTTTGGTGATGGTGGTTTTGCTTTTCAGTTTGTTATTATTGTATGAGGAAGAGACTCTAACTTTCAAGGGAGACTAAGAGGCCTAGCTCAGGACATTAGTATATCGCCCATTTAGCAAATTTAGGAGCCAATAACCCTATTAAACATGATGATTAACCCAACAGCTAGGCAAAATTCTGTGGGCTTTGGTTTCCTATCTGTAAAATTAAGGTGGAAAAGAGAGTTGAGCAATATGATTGTAATAATAGTGTCTTCCAGAATCATGAACCTCTGGGTCTCGGAGGCTAGAAGGAGGCTTCTGACCATTAGGAATGAGACAGAGATATCTCTCGCTAGAACTGTAAACTCTTCTGGTAAGGTGCAGATGGTATTTCTTCCTGCACCTCCATACCTCCCTTCTGCCCCCAAGCACACTCACACTGAGCAGAGGACCCGGGACAAACTCTATGGGCATTTGATGGTGAGTAGAAGTGAGGAGGCATGCCCACCCCTTTTTCCAGCTGGTTGAAGAGCTTAATTTGGTCATCATGGATTTCAAGGTGGAGGTGGAGATGAGGTGGGGAAGGATGGCTTTTATGTGCCCATCAGTTTTGGATGGTAGATTCTCATTCTTCACCAAACTAAGAATGGGCTTGTGCCCTAGAAAGGAAAGAAGACTTGGCAGTCTTCAAACTCTGTTCTGGATGGACTCCCCCAACCCTGTGGGGGCACATTCACCTTGATAACCAGTCTGCCTTCCCAGCACTATCACAGTACAAGTTTGGGGGTTGCATCAGAGAGTGAAATTCATGACCAAATGTCTTAGCTCCAGTGTTTTTTATCCTCCTGTCTGCTGCTGGCTAAAAATAAAACTATTCATCACAGTAGTCACAGAGGGCAGAGCTGGGGTAGACTTTCAGGACCAGGCTGGTGAGTCCTCATTGCACCACAGAAGCGCAGAAGGAGGAAGGACTCTGCCCAGGGGCACATAGTGAGGGGTCCACACCCTCACCTCCTGCCGTGCACACAGTCTCCCACCCAGGAAGGTCACCCTGCTCACTGTCAGTGTCGGTGTGGATGGCTTCCACGAAGAGGGCATCCCTGGCATCCAGACGTTCCTCCAGGCTGGCTCTGGTGTACTCTGGTCCAGCAGGGTCCAGGCCTGTGAGGACAGACCCACATCAGAGGCCCCTACTTCTTGACTAAAGGGACCTCTTGTGCCCACTGCATGAGGCTCATGAGGCAGTTTTCCAGTTCAGATAAGTCACCCATGGAGGACCCAAAAGAGGACTAGTTCAGGACCACAGTGCCCAGGAAAGCCCCCTCTGATGTCTCTAACCTTTCAGTGGCCCAGTTTCTCAGGCTCTAAAGTGAGTTTAATGACACCAATCATTTGGTTGCATGAGTAATATCAGTTATCATGTATTAATCAACACAAGCTTTAAGTTTTAGGCAGCTACTATGTGCCAGCTTTGTTTCTGTGTTTAGAAACAAGAATTTATAGACAATGTCTATAAATTCTAGTCTCACAGCAACATGGGGAAATAAATATTACTATTTCTATGTCTAAGTCTGGATTCTTTCCCACTCAAAAAGCAGATCCTGAGGCAGGGATTTGTCATCAAATAACTTATTTGGGAGAAGATCAGTAGTGTGAGGGAGTCAGATATTGGAGGAAATTTTTAATGAATGGATTATTGCTTTGGGCAACTGGGTCTCATACCACCGGGGCCCTCTGAGGAACTCTGTAGGATGATTCAAAATTGTCCCTCTAGTGGGCCAAGGTGTTAGACCCCTTACAGCATAACTCTAGTCCCTTAAAAACTCCTGAAGCATAAAGTACCCTCCGGTTCCACAAAGGGCGAAGGAGATTTGAGCAGTTAGATCCCATTTTATAGATATTAGAAACTGAGGTTCTGAAAGACATACATGGCCTCTGATACGATATTAGAGAACATGAAACAGTAATGCAAAGCCATTTTATAAAAAAGGGCCACAGTAAAAATTTTTAGTGGCCATAGGTGACTTAATTAAGAAAACAAAGGACAATACTCACTCCTACTTGTCTTAGCAAGAGCATTTCCAATCTCTAAACCTGGAAGGGTGGACAGAAGAGAACATTACCTGTGATCCGTCCCAACTGGCCTTTATGGAAATGTCCCACCATGCCTCCAACATGGGCCCCCAGGCTGACACCAATGATGTGAATGGAGGACTCCGACACACCCAGCTCCTAGAACAGGACACCCACAGTGAGTTCCATGTGGGTCATGGTAGCCCCTGGCCTCTTCAATCACACTTTGGCCTGAGGTCCTTGGGTTTGACGACCTCAAATGCTGCAGAGAAAGTGGGGAGACTTCTCATCCCATTAAGCATTTGTTCTCTTTCAACTGCTCTACCTGTGAAGGCACGTCGCTTTCCTTTCTGGCGTCCAAAGGACCACAGCCATGTCCTCTTGATTACAGAAGCCCTCCATGACCCTCCCTAGTGAGCATGCAGTGGTGCATTTTAGAAAGGAGAGGGAGAGTGAGAGAGATCCACAACCTGCCCAAGGTCAGCACTGTCAGTAGCAGAACTGAGATTTTAATTGAAGGCCAACAAGCATTGTAATGGGGAAAAAAAATGTGTGCGTGTGTGTGTGTAATAAATAAATATTTGAGGTTAAAATAAACCAAGACTAACAAACAGCAACAACAAATAAACAAAAACCAACAAGCCGCTGGGTGGCTCCGCTTTTGCCCCAAAGTGCCTCTGCATGTGTTGCTTCTTTTTTTCCTGGAAGTTGTCAAAACTCCCCGCAAGTTGTTCCTCACGTACCAGGAGTTTGTTGAGGAAACTGGAGATCTCGAGTCCCAGCTTAACCACATTTTCCACAGCTGAGAAGTAAGCAGCTGTCGAGCCGTAAACCCAGTCCACGGCAATCACATTAGCATCTGTTGCCCGCAAAAGGGCGCCAATCAACTTATCGATCCAGGAAGGCTTTGTTCCTAAAGCTCTGGGCACGGGGACAAGAAAGGGTAGGCAAATTATCCGCCAAGTTAAGACCCACTGTCCTGGTAACTTCTATAAACCTCGAAACCAGAAAAAAATCCAATTCTAGGGAAAGGAGATATACGGGCAGTGACTCCTATGTCACTTTGACTATAGGAAGAAACAACTCTGAAGGGAGCAGGTGTTCACCGACACCTGTGGAGCGTCTGTGTAAGCTCAAAGGGTGCCTTTTGCTACAGGTAGATATATGTCCTCACCAGAGCTCAAAACTCAGTACCACCAGGCCACAGTGAGGCACCTTGGTACAATATATAAGCTACACAAACAACATGCACAGATCTGTTTGTGTTATTCATGGAAAAGAAAAGATAATTTTGTACCTTCAGGTTAAGATTTACAATCTTAATTCTCAAAGTGGTAACACTTTGCTCGTTTTCCTTCATTTGTTCATTCATTCATCCTTCCATTCATTCATTAGACTGACCAGGCAGTTTGCTAGGTGCTTTGCAAAGATAAGAAAAATAAGATATATTCCCAATCCTTCTTAGAAAAAATAAGACTTTTCTAGAAAAAAGAGAATGATGGAAAAATATTCAAAAAGCTTCCTTGAGAGATTGGGATGAGGAAAGTTTTCTCAATGACTCAAATTAGAACAACCAGAATATGCACGTGCGGTCTGAGGAGCACAGGTTAGATATGTGCTGTGCACTGTGGCTTCGTGGGACTTATGAGCAAAAAGGATGAGCCTGCGGAACTCTTCAGCTCTATTAGCTATCCCTGGCGTGGTATTTTTACAAAAAAGGGAGACACAGTAAACAGTGGGTAATGGTTGACCAGAATTGTTGCTAGAGCAGAGACTCTGACACAAGAGTGATCTGAGATACCTATGGAAGGTTATGGCTGGGTCCCTCGAGTACAGGCATTTGAGAAGCCCAGATATTAGGAAATAGTGATTTGCTCAGTGACTGTGTCTATCTCTCCATTGGATGCCCCTAACTCTAGTTGCTCTGTGGTGCTGCTACTTCACACATTCTCTACCTTTTTCTTCCCAGCAACCTCTCTGTTCCTATCGTGTCTGGGGGCCTTGTAGAGAAGGTGTTGGAAGGAAGGGCACTGACCGAATGACTCAGTGAACATAAGTTGTAGCAAAATTTGGTCGAAAAGCCATCACAGAAATTTAAGATGAAACAAGCCTAACTCCTGAGAAACACTAACCTCTGAGTATGATGAAAGTAGCACCATGAGTTGGGGTTTGCTAAGTCATGACACCAGGGGAAAAGTAAAGGAGAGGAAATAAAGCCTTTTATACAGACACCACACACCATTGTTCCCACAGTGATTGTGCAAATCGTATGACCTCATTGGCTGCGGTAAATCACACACCCCATGTTTCAGGGAGGAACGGGTCCCCAAGACCATCTCTACAACATCCCTTTTTTCAGATATGGAAACCAAGACTCCCAGTGCTGGGGTGACTAGTCCAGAGTCACACATATTTTGGGAGTGTGTAGACAAAACAAAGGGAAGGAATAACCTACTTGACCAACAAGAATGAACAATGTGTGATATGAGATACATTCAAAAATAGCCCAGAGTGAGGCATCAGAATATGAGACTATCGGTAAATTCATTTCTCCACCTCTACCCATTAATTTCCTATGGAATTATGATTACTTTCTAGCTCTTAGCTGAGGTGGTCCTATCAGTTGGTTAGCTCCCACCTGAATCCATGGATAACTAGCTTGGTGCCCAGAGTGGTATTGAACCCAGAATTCTGGATGTCACTACTTTCTTCCACTAGTTGTCCACAACTAGGATCCGAAGGGGTGAAGAGGATAAATTGGACTTTGAGATTGGTGCCTCGGAGGAGATTGGCATTCTGGAAGTCGGCACATTTTGTCTGAGGGATAGGAGGTACATCTCCTAGAGGAAAGACAAAACAAAACAATAAAGATTCAAGGTGTGGTCATCTGTTCTCAGAAGGAAGAAAGATTTTTTGAAAGGAAGAAAGAAACAAGGGGTTAGAGGGGTTATCAATCGGTGAGTACAATAATCAAACTCACTTAATAAAGGCTGCATCACTTCTATAACTAAGATTGGTGATATTTTTGACATGTAGAGATAAAATACTGGAGCAAAATCTAAATATTGTTCAACTAGCACTAAATAATCTCCTCAACAGAAATGCAAGGCGGTGCTGGCCTCCTAGTCTAGAGGAAGGCAATGTTGTAAAAATTCACTGTGTGACATACATAGGCCCAAAGGGGGCTTCATGTCACAGTGAAAGACCAGGATCAGGCCCACTTGGACAGCCAGCACGGGAAAGAGGTCCTCAAGTCAGGAGAAGAGGCTAAAACCAAAGTCAACAATCCTACCTGTTGAACTTTCACCTGGGCTTCAACTTTATTTGCAATAGCAGATAAGAAGAGAAGGTCTCACCAGTGAGAGCTGAGACAATTCAAGACTGGAGGAGAGTCTGAAAATGGAGAAGCCGGGGAGAGGAGGCAGAGAGTCCCAAAGTGTAATTTTCATTGAAAATTAAAGTGAAACAAACCTATTTACAATAGAAGCCAAGTTATTTCTGGGGTGGTGATGAGTAAAAGAGGGTACTGGAAATAGGCTTTCGGACTCTCATATTATTTTATTTCATGATCTGGATGATGGCTACACAGGTGAGTTTGCTGAAAAATTATTCATCTGTATACTTTCCATATATTTGCTGTACTTCAATAAAATGTTTAATTAAAAAAACAGCCTACACACAAAATGTTTAAATATATAAGGAAAATGTTGACTAAGCTGGTCCATAAAATCAGAAAATGGTGAAATCAAGGTTACAAAACCTTTGGCTATGCTGAGAAAATACAAGGATAAAATAAAGACAGAGCATTAAAAATTATTAAGAAAAACTTGGTATAGGTAATATGATAAGTATAGAAAAGAGATATCATTAGAAAATTGGAAATAAAAATAGCTATTGAAATAAAAAAGGAATCAATGCTATAATAGCTAGGACAGAAGTGAAAGAATCTTAAAATATAAAAATGCAATTAAAAATACAGACAATAAGTTGGACAAAGTCCAACATTTACCTAATAGTTGTTCTCTAAAGGAAGAGAATGGGGGAAGAAGCAATATTTTGAACAGATAATTGCTAAAATTTTTTTATAACTAAAAAAAGATGAATCTGCCAATTAAAAATTATACTCAGGTAATGAATAGACAAAAGCTAGTCTATATTAGGTAGATTATAGCACCACTGCAAAACATGAAGGATAAAAAGATTTTTTTTTTAATTCCCAGACAAATTGAAGAACATAAATTGATAATTTTTTTGGAAAATATAAATTAGTGACATTAATTCAAGCAGAAATAGAAAACCCAGATCAACCTACTACCATCAACAAATTGAATTAATGATCAGATACATTAAAACCAGAAGGTTTTATCTGATAATACCACTAAAACTTTCAAGCACAGATAACATTTTTCTTACCTAAATTGTTTTGTGAATAAAAGCTCATTTTATGAAGTTATAATAGGCTTTACTAAACCCAGATAAAGGCAGTGATGGGGGAAAAAAGGTGATAGGTAAATTTCTGTTGTGAACATATGTGTGTGTGTGTGTGTGTATATATATACATATATATATGAAAGATTAAAAAAAGTGACTATAAAAATAAAAACAAATGTTGGCAAATCAAATTCAACTTTGTATTTAAAAGATACACTAAGGACTAAGGATTAGTCCTTAGTGATCTTAATCATGTTGGGCCCAGTTCATGGGCTTTAGAAGAACATATGTAGGTTATTTTTATAAGAACTTGCTTAAACAACACACCACAAATACAAATCATAAAAAGAACTAAGATAACAATATAATGGTTTTTTTTTTTCCTATCAGACTGGCAATATGAAAAATACTTGATATTACAAAGTGTTGGCAGAGAGCTAGGGAAGCAGTATGCTCACATGCAAATAGAATTGTCATTGCAGGCAGGGCAGTCTTCTCACATCTATCAAAAATGCCTAAGCTATAAATCCTTTCAAAGCTAGTTTATACTATTACCGCAATTTTAAAAAATAAACAAAGCTTTAAAATAAAAGTATTTAAATTAAATTTAAAAAACAAAATAGCTCTGTACATTGATGTAAAAATATTTCATACATCACATTCATATATTATGTATATAAAGATAAGTAGCAAGGACGTAACATTAAATACTGTCTTGCCATTATTCATCCTGATAAATGTTAAAGGAAAGCGGCTACAGACCCTGTAATTGTGGGTCTCTGCTACTGCTAGGTCATAATACCCACATTTCTTTGGTGGAAAGTGACTCTCAGGGTTGAATTACTTAGAGCTCCCTTCAGCCGCCCAGGCTGCTAATGACTTGCATGGTTGAGCCTATGTTCTGTAACTGTTAGAAATATTCTGTTTCACATGTGCTTTCTAGTTTGGTATCCCACACATGCTTTTGTTTCGTAAAAGTTTTCATTTGCTAAAACAGTTGGATGGTGTGGACGGAGCCAAGAAGGGGGAGAGTGTGCTCAGAGCTCAGAGTGGCCTCAAAACCACGCCAGCCCCACATGTGGAGATGATCAGGAGCCATAAGTTGTGCAGGATGTGGCCTCCTCTTCCAAGCTCCTCAGAAGAACACTTGAGCCTCACCGCTTCTGTGAGGCTAGCCCAGACTAGCCTTTGAGGAGCTGGCTGCTTTTCTCACAGGCCTCTGCCGCCAGTTCTGCCTGATGGGGCCTGGAACTTCTCATCACCATCACTGTAAACCTTGGCCTCCAGGGCAGACAGTCCCATTCTGACCTGGGTCAGTGATCAGTGTCACTGAAATGGGTGACATTCTTGGACCCCCTTTGCCAAAGTATTTTTTCAGGGCTCGTGTCACTGAACTAATCCACCATGATGCCACACAGTGGGGCTGGGGAACGGCAACCCCACCAATTTCTTTCTTCTCAACAAACTGAGCCCTTTTGCCATTCTTGGCTGAGGTGCTACTTATCTTTATATACATAATATATGATGTCTTGATGAGCAAGACATCAGTCATCACTGCCTTTAGGGACTCAAGTCTAAAAGCAAAAGTGAAAATAGGCAGGGACATAAGAGTTGTGACCCAGAAACTTCTGAGAGAACACATAGAATGGTCACCTTATCCAGATGAAGGAGGACGGCAAAACCACCTTCTGAAGAAGACTCCTGAGCCTCGATCAGAAATACGAGTTTGATCAAGGAGCAAGCTGGAGAATTCTGACATTCACCGTCCAAGGAAATGGATGTCACCTGACTTGTAAAAGCTTGTACAGGTAGCCAGGCAGGAAAGCAGGCAAAGGCCAAACTTCCACACAGGCCCAAAAGGGTCAGCTGCGGCCCTCCTGTGACAGGAATAATCTTCCTAAATGACACCTCAGCACTTCCTGAAAGTCCCTCTCTTTAAGTTCATTTGGTGCCTCTTTCCTTTTCTTGGTTCCCCCTCTACCTCTCTCATCCTCTTTCTTCCCTCTGTCCCCTTTAGGCTCAAAGCAGTTAGGTTCTTCACGCTCTCCCCTTTGGCTAGTATCTAGCCCCCTCCACACACAATGCATGTTTCTATCTCTGTCTCAAGTCATTTAATTCATTAACTTTTTTTTTTTTTTAAGATTTATTTATTTATTCATACAGAGCTGGGCAACAGGCCAGAGATGCAGAGGGCAAGAGGATTCACCAGAGACAGAGAGGGAAGCAGAACAGGCAGATCGACGAAGTACACTGATGAGGGCAGCAGCGGGCGGGTCAGGAGAGGTCTGCCACGCCATGTGGATCTCCTCCGGGGCAGGCAGGAATGGAACTCATGCGGAAGTGGCTTCAGCTTCTCAGTGCTGCGCTTTAACCTGCTGTGCCACCAGGGAGGGCCCTAATTCATTAACTTTTAAAAGCCATTTTAATAGTAAGAATAAGAGACATTTATTTAACAGATGTCACTACTGACAATGAGTGACTTGTTAAAGGTGGGTAAAGAAATAGGTGGAAGATAGAAAATGCCTCACCACAGAGGTGTGGGTAGAGGAGATCAAACTAATGGAACTGGACAAGGAACCCAGTTATTTTAAGTCCTGCTAGCCAGTTACTTTAAGTCCACTTCCTGCTAGGGTAGCTAGCGTGTTTCTGAAGCATGTAGTTGGACCTGGATCCATTTTGCCCTGATCCCAATTGTTGCCTCACTCAAGGTTTCTGAGGTCTGTTTGTGCCTGAGGCTCAGATTTTCTGAGAAGTGAAGTTCCAAAAAGACTTTGAAGACAATTTGCTATTGGTGCTCCTTCTCCCAAGCTCCACATTTAGAAAACCAACAACTGCCTCTTACCCCCTAAGCAGGATTGGAGCTTCAAAACAGGTGAAATAGTTGAGTCTGCTTCTCTGAGTCCATCACCTCTTGAAAGCCTCAGGACACCTGCCAGCTTCCCTCCGAGAGGACACATCACAGCCCCTGCTCCTTCCACTTCTATCAACCCAGTGATGCTATTATGAGTAATCCCAGTGATGTTATTATCAATATAATAGCACAATGAACAACTGCAAAATGTCCGATTTTGGACACACACGATCACATGTAATCCTTATGGTATGCTTATCTGGTATTATCTTCAATTATAGGTAATGAAACATATTCAAAGTCACAAAAGAAAAGAGAGCCAGAATTTAGTGTACCAAAAAAACAGAACCAGAATTCAAATCCAGTGTTGTGTGACCCAGAGTCACACTCTGTGCTCAGTTCATGGCCTCCCCTCTGCATGCAGTTGAGCACTTGCTGTGTACAGAGCCCAGTGCTCAATGGGGTAACAGGCAGAAGCCCCAAACTTTCACCTTTTGGGAACAAATAATTGAACTAGGAAAAAGTTGCACATGACACTGAGCAGGGCCTTTTAAAAGCCACCCACTTACTCAAGTAGTGAAAACACTCATAAAAATTGAATGTGAAGCAGGGGGGAGGGAGCTGAGTAGAGGAATGAAGAAGATGCAAAGGAGCCGTGAATCACAGAAGTCCTCTCAGATGATGTGGCCAGCAGAAATGACCGAAAAAGGAGTGTAGTCATCGCCAGGCAGAAGGACACATAATGTTGCGGAATGGAACTGAACATCTGGTGAAGATGACCACAAAACAGTCTGCTGGGAACAGGAAGGGGGGTGCTCCACTGGGGCTCCTCACCATCAGAGAACCTTAACTGCACCAGAGGGCTTAGATTTGCTATATTAAGCAGAAGGGAGTGAAAGGTGGGTTTCTAACCAAGAAAAACGTAGAATGAAAATGGCATCTCTAAGTTGTTCTAAGGGTCACGCAGGCATCTGTGGTGAGCAGGGACTAGTTATCATGGTTCAGTCCGGAGGAATGACAGGACTAAACACGAATTGGGTTAGCAAGATTAAAAAGGATATCTAATAAGCTCAGTATTTTATTAGTTTGGAATTTTTAAACTTAAAAATTAAATATATCATGGAACAGTGAATATCTATAGGGTGAAAATGAGTCATGTTAGAACTAATCAAAATATATTTTCTTATAAAAATTTACTTTCTTACAGATACATAGACTAAATATTTTGCGTGAGGCAGAAAAAAATAAAATGGGCTTAAAAACATGAGCACGGTGGCCAGGGGAAGTTAATTTGGTGACTTAAGAAAAGTGTCCTGGTTATCGTCATTCCCATTATGATTGTGGGGTTTTTTTTTTTCTCCGTCTCTTAAATTCACCTCAGGGGAGGACTTTTAGGGGACCTTCCAAAAGTTAGTATTGCATAAATTCTTGTTTGAGAAATAGAACAATTGACTGAAAAAATTTCCATCCAAGGCCCAGGGCCCCCCACTTACCTGAACTCCCAATGGTGAACCCCAGAAGGAGCACCCAGCACCACAGGTTTCTCTCCCAGAAGTCTGGGGGCATGACGGCTGGAAGTTTGGGAGCTGGGGTGGGCCTGACTCTTAGTGCCACATAACCCAGCCTCTCGCTCTTTTCAACATGAAATACCACCTTGAGTCTCACTAATCATTAACTGGCCTCATGGACCTGAAAAAGAAAAATAAACTCTTCCCTATTTATTCAACTACTGCATTTTTTCAGTTTCTTTTTCTCGATGAAAATAAATAAGCTTTTCCTTTCCTTTCTTTTCTTAAAACCAGGGTACTTTGAAACACGTTGTCCTTCCTCTCTGTACCAAACATCACCAGGAAACTATTTCCTGTACCTCTCCCACTTCCCATTATAAAATGTTAGTAAAAACCAAAGCAGAAGTCCTTCATCTCTAGGTGATCCCAACACCGTCATTGTACTGGGATTGTCTCGGACACGTTTGTGTCCCCAGGAGTTCAACTTCTTAAATTCACAAATAAAGAAATCTGGGAAGCCACTGAGAGACGTGAGGGCAGAAACTTTCTTCTTTCATTTCTGAATCTCCAGTGCCTGACACACAGCTGAGCAAATAATACTTGTTTAGTGTACATTTAATTAATGGAATAAAAGAACACGCAGTTTACTTCTTGAGAGTATTATTCTTTCCTAGTAACATAGTAAAGTGCAAATTCACAAAGAAATCAACCTACAGAAACCCTGTTCCTGAATGTAGCAAAGCAGTTCTGCAACCAGGGTGTTTCCAGTAGACCACATGCCTCTGTGTACCTGCCCAACACTACATACGTTATAACATTGCTACCAGCAGAGAAACTCCTCTCCCCACTCACCCAGAAGGGTCAGTCCAGACATTTTGAACTATAGTTCTGAGAGGTTACAACTACCTGCATACTCTTACCCACAGCCTTAGGGCATAGAGAAGCAGAGGAATTTGCATAAGATTGTGAGGAATTGGGATTTGAAGCAAAACAAACTAGCCCAAGCCACCACACTCTAAACGACTGAACTGGAAAGCAAAATCCCCTGGCGAGTCATTGGTGCCATGTGAGCAAGGTTGGGCCAGGCCTGCAGGAGACAAAATGATTTCAGAGGGCCCTCCTCCCTCCCCCTTATGCACTTAATCCCACTGTTCACCACCAGAAAGCAGCCTGACAACAAATGGGGCACTACTGATGTGATCTGTTATCCAGGTCCTTAGAGAAGAAGAAGCCAAGATGGGACTAGGTGTGGGAGAGAGGTATTGGGGACTATGAATTTTAAGGGGCACAGGAAGAAAACAGGGAGACCCTTTAGATACGATTTCCTGTCACAATCATCCCCAAGGACAGTGCTCTCCAAGTGGCCCCATGAAGGAACATCTGCCTCAATCCCCATGGGACCTGGCACACACTGCTGGTTCCAGCCCAGACGTTGAAGGAGAATCTTTGAGGGTGTAATGCAGATGCCAAAGATATGTGGGTTCAGAGACACCCCCCAAAGAGAAAGACTTCATCACAGAATTTCAGATGAACTAGGCAAGCCTATATCAGAGGCTCATGCATGAGGGAACCAGTGCCACGAAAGGAGATTTTTAGCCTGACTGTAAGAGAGGAGGTAGGAAATTTTTAAGGGGTAGGCCTGATGGAGGGTAAGCATAGAAAATTTAAGATGGAGGCATCACAAGAGCAGAAACTGGAGGTAGGGGTAGAATTATTAACATCGTGTTAAACCAACTATAGAAATGAAAGCTCCTTAGATGTCGACTGATATAGGAAGTACCAGATGCTATGGAAAGTATTTGGCGGCATAGAGCAGAGGTATGGAGACTGAGGGCCATTATAGAGAATCACCGGTCCTTACAATCAACCTAGACATACCCTAAAAGTGATAAACAATAGGTAACAGTTTCACAAAGCAATTAGCCCCTCCATAAATGAACTAGTCAGTAGTACAATGTCTGGCCTAGCAAAATGTGCCTACCTGTGACTTTGCAGATGCTTCTCTCCATTTCTCTCTCTGTTCTTTCTTCTTTTCCTAATAAACCGGACCTTTTAAAATGTATCCTTAACCTGCTTGTGTCTGTGCCAACGTCTTCATCTGGGTAAACTTGCTCTGTGTCAGTGAAAGGGGAACTCTGTTGTAATTTTTCTCAATGATAACCCACAGGCCCCACTTACTAACCCAACATCTCCCCTTAAGTGCATCACCAAGGACACTGTCATATTCAATATCTAGTCTTCATAATCCTGGGTCCCCTGCTGTGTGTTCAGTGCCTAAAACAGTGCCTGGCACATCATAGGTGTGCACTAAATACTTACTTTGAGAGAGGGAGGTAGAAATTCAGAGGAAGGGAAGAAAAAGAAAGGAAAACCTATAGCCTACCATCTCTAGATCATTGAATCCATTTCTGTCTTCCCTGTCTGCCTATTTCCAGCTCAGATATTTAGTTTTCTCACTTTCTTCCTGGACCCCTAGTTGACAGTTCTGAAGTAGATACGCTTTTGCTTATGTGTATATGTGTATATATGTAAACACGCTGTAACATTTTCTGAGGACCTGCCCATGGTCTGGCTGGCAAGTAAGCGACCTATCTTCACAAGCTCGTTCTGAATGCAGAAATTTCACATACGAAGGTGAAATCAGTCTTTTCAAATTAAAAAAAAAAATTTAAAAGATTTTACAATGGGCATCCAGTTTTTGCATCTCTGCAGTGCATTCCTTAAGATGGAAAAATTAAATCCCAACATTACCTTCCTCTATCATCAGCACATCTGTAGATTTAGGTCTGGAAGCCATTCCTAATTACACTCTTAATGTTAATTATTCACTGTTTCTATCTGTATAGTGTGTTTACTGGAACAGCTCTCAGAAAGTACAATCTTTCGGACTGCTTTCTGGGTTTGAACACTCACTTTGATTATCGAATGAACTCTTTTCCAACTATTCTTGAGATTTATTTTCAGTTAACATATTTGTGTAACTGCTACCTCCAATGAGGATGGGAATTCGAGTAGGGGTGAGGTAGGGTCATAGGGATAGAAACTAATTTTAGGAAACAATAATTATAGGCCTCATCAGTTTATGACTACACATCAAGTTTTACTATTTAATTAAATATTCACCAGGAGGTATTTTCACAATTTCCTTGCTTATTTGTTTACAGATATTCTACCTCACCCTTCCTGAACTCTTTCCTCATATGTTGACCCATTACACAAACTCTCTGCACCTTGCTTTTCACACTACACAAAATATTTTGCACCAGTCTTATTCTTTCTTTAAGGTTGCATAGAATCCCTTTGGTAGAACACCTCAGGAGGCATTAATGCCAAATCCCCAGTGGCTCAAGCCCCTATTTTACTTCATTTTCAGAGGCCCTACCTTGTGCTAGATTCCCTCCAACCTGAGGCGAAGAGCAGGATTTTGGTGGATGTGTTCCATGTGTCAGCCTCACAGAAGTGCAATCACAGGACAGGCAGCCAGTTGGCACGTGCCTCTTCACAGAGCAACCACTGGATGGTGTGATTTCTTTTGGAGAAAGAGAGCATCTCAAGCCTGATGTCCCCCAAACCACATAATTTTCACTTGTGCTTTAAAACCCTCTATATTCTAGACCCTCCCTGGTGGCACAACGGGTTAAAGCACAGCATTGGGAAGCTTGCCACAGGTGCTTCAGCTAAGTTCGATGCCCAGCCAAGCCCCACCTGGGGTGGCAGACTTCTCGTGACCACGCCTGCTAGTCCCCTCAGCAGTGTACTTCATCAGTCAGCCTGTTCTGCTCTCCACTCTGTCTCTGGTAAATCCTCTCACTGCCCCTGCACCTCCGGCCTGTACCCCAGTTCTGAATGTATAACCAAAAATCTAAAAAATAAACACTCTATCTTCTGTCTCCCCAGGGAAGAATATGTACAGCCTGTTTTACATTTATCCAGACAAAAGGCCATGTGTTGTTTTTCCAGCACAGAGAGGCTACATGCCCCACAGTTATCTATGAACCTCCAAATGCTGACAAACTAAAAATTGAAGCTATGTAAAAGCAGTTTGATGCTAAAGTTCAACCTTTGTTCTACAAGATCTCCTAACTTCAAAGTAAAATTATTTGTGAAATTTGATAGCTTATCATTGGGTGTGCAGTACTGAAAGGCAGACCCCTGAGAAGTTGGAAGAGGAAGAGAATGTGGGGGTCCCCTTGGGTAGTAAAAGAAAGCAGTTGGAAGCAATTTGCTTAGGAGCCTCCCTGGGTTTCCCATTTCATGCCAGGCTGAAGAAACATTAACAACAACAAAAATGTACCAGTTGATATGTAGATAGTATTTTCTTTCACCTTTTATTATTTTTTGAGTTCTTTTAATGCCACAAACTAATTTATATAAAATATAAAGCAGTTCCTCAGCACAGGTACTACTACCAGTCCCATTTTACACAAGTAGAAACAAAGACAGAATTAGGTTAAATCACTAGCTAGTAAATTACAGAGCGCGGGTTCGAATTTGGAATTGGCACCTGCGTGTATGACCAATGGGCTATGAATTAGAGGTTCCCTATGACCCCCTTCTTGGGTTTGATTAACTTACTAGAGCAGAGGACAGAACTCAGGAAAGTAATTTATCCACATTTACTAGTTTATCATCTTTAAAAAGTCATAAAATATAACAGATGAACATGAAGATGGAAGAGAAGCACAGGACAAGGGGTAGGGACAGGCCCTGAGGCTCCCTGCCCTCTCAGACACACCACTCTGCCAGCGCCTCTGTTAAAACTGCGATTCCATTACATCCAAGCTGTGTGACTTTGGATAGAATGAGGCCTCTCCGAGACCTAAATTTCTTGAGCTGCCTGATACGTGGCAACCTTGTTCTTCCTCTTCTTCTTTTTCTTCAAACATCTACTCCTTTTCTCAATTCCCAAACCTCAAAGATGAAAAAATGAGGACCATGTTATGCCCCTCTCACTATCTCTGGCCCTGTTCCCCGTCTATTTTATGTCTTTATCCTTCCTTACTCAGCCAGACCCTAGGATCCACTCCTGGAGATGCTGGTCTTTAGCTGGCTGGCTGTGAAGTCACCAGAGTCTTCACTTGTTCCTTCAAACCCCCAATAATTCTGTAACTGTTTAAAAAAGGTGCACATTCAGGCCCTTCCTGGTGGCACAAGGGGTCAAAAGCACAGCACTATGAAGCTAACTAATCACAGCCACTTCAGCATGAGTTTGATCTCCAGCCATGGGGATGACCCACATGGCACAACAGACCTCTCCTGTCTCACCTACTGCTCCTCTCAAAAGTGAACATCAATCTGCCTTTATGCTCTCCATTCTGTCTCTGGTGAATCCTCTCACTGCTCCTGCACTTCTGGCCTATATCCCTGTTAGTATGCATAAATAAATAAATCTTTAAAAAATATATGCACATTCACCTGCATAGGAGAGGTTAAGACAGAAGAAGAATAGAGAATGTTGTGACTGAAGATTATTGGAGACAGGGTATGAAGTCAATGCTAATTTTGCAGATTTAAAAAAAAAAATTACCAAGACTTCTAGAGAGCATCTAATCATCTCAGGTAATTTTATGTGCAACCTACTGTTTTTGGTGCACAGTGTCAACCTGAGAGAAACAATCAGGCTGTACTCAAATCAAAGGTGCACTTATTTGAGAACACAAGTCATGATTTTGGTGCATGACCAAGGGGCAATGCAGAGCTGTTTGCCACAAGGATCAGGGTACAGGAGAGTTTTAACGGATCAGGCAGGGATCTCGCTTGGTCAAATTTTAGCCTGTTGGGTTGGTCTTTTGAATTGATTCCTAAGTCCCTCTGTTTATGCATGATTGTTGGACAGAAGTCTCCAGACACAAGACTACAGTAGGGGGTGGGGAGCCTGTAGTCACTACCAGTACCTTCTAAACTCTTACTGAGGTTTGCCTGTGATAATTAGTGAGAATCTACAAAGCAAATACAAGAGGCTCTCTAAAGAGTCTTTCCCAGTCATCTCCATTGTAAGGAAGTCCTGCAGGGAAAAACAGCCATTGTCAAGCCCCACCCTCCTTACTTGACTCCTATTCTTTCCTCCACCCCACCTCCACCCCCCATCACATTTTAAGAGACTAGAAGGATTTGGAAAGACTTACTAAGAGTTAGGGGACTTCTCTGCTATCAAACCTTCTTTCTTCACCTCCCCCAGCTGAAAACCATGGATCTGAAGGGAAAATCCTGAGAGTTGTAGTTCTATGGGGTTTTTTCCTTCCTTTCCTAAAAAGGGATGGAGAGTGATGCTCTTCCTTACCTTCAAAACAAATTAAGTAAGGACCAACCAGCTGAGCTGAGGATGACTGCATGAAGGTGATAGCAGCATCTGTTTCAGAGCTGGTGTCTGCTGGACAGCCTGTCCTGTCCTCAGGGCTTACTTGAGGGGTGGGGTTGTAAAGACAGCAATGGGTGGGGCAGCCTGCATTCACCTGTGGACTTGTCCAGTGAGGGTGCTCCCTTCCTATGGCACCTCAGAGGACAGCTGACTGCAGTATTTCTTGCCCATGAGGAGGGCCTGAAGTCAACACAGGGAGAGGAGCAGAGAACCCCAGAAGAGGGACAGGCAGAGTAGATGTGTTCATGGCCTCATTTCTCTTCTAATTCTTTTAGGCCCAGGCTAGACTGATGGTGGGGAGGAAGGCGGACATCACATTAATTTTTTAACTGAGCGGGACTGGGATTCTTACTTCCAGTTTTTACTGTTATGTGAACTGTAAATCCTCCACTTGTAAAATCCTGCCATTCTGACTGGCTTTCCTGCTAAGATATCTTTTGCCCTAGCTGTATTACTTAAAATGACACATTTGGTTTCTGAAATATATAAATCCATGAGACTTTTTTTAAGCAGAAAAAGAGCTTCGGAATGTCCTTCATTTAAACATAGAAGAATGACAAGTCTTGTGCCTTTGGTGGAGTCCTGCTGCAAACACAGAGTCTCATTTAAGTCAGCACAATGGCATGGTGAGAGCACCAAATTCTCCACCTCTCCAGCACCTCTTGGCCAGGTGACATCTGGCAATCCTGAAGTAGAGGGCATAGAAAGCAGATGTAGAACTGCATGTTGAAAGCATCCATGCCAGCACAACTTGATGATGTTACAAAAGTCAATACTTTCTGAAGGTCTCTCAAGGGACAAGCAGGGAGGCCTCAGAGAATAAGAAACTGCCCCTCACAAGGAGTCTGCTATTTCCCCTGAAGACACTCAATCTGCACACATCAGGGTCAGTGGGGTGACGGGGCTGAGGCCACAGGGCTGGGATATAGTGAGGAGAATGGGCCGAGTGCTTGAATGATCCGTGCAGGTTTCCCCTAAGAAGGCTGTGCCTGGGCTGGGCTTGATCAGGTGAGAGGGAGAGGGACAAGCGTCAGGAAATGAAAACAAGGGAATGACGTGGTCATTAGACATGACTAGAAATTCAGAGTGATCAAGTCATTATCCGTGATGTTACCGTTGGAGAAGAAAGAGGAAAGCAAGACTGGAGGAGTTGGAGGCACCAGACAGGTTAGCTGTCAACACTCTTGACTATACTGATTAGCCTCTCTGTGTGCACAGGCTCCTTTTCTGTCTAGAGAAGAATAAAGACAAGCAAATAGGCAACAACAGCAACAACAAAAAGCTGGAAATGTGTTAAGGGCTATGCCTGGGATAAGACAAAGAGCTGCTAGAAGCAACATCTACCCAGACAGAAATTGAATAGCTTGGACTGCAGAAATGCAAAAGGGAAATACAGGCACAAGAGGCCACATCCTAAAGGATGTTTAGAAGGTAAACTCTCTAGCAGATTCTGTTGGGACCCCACATATACCCTGTACCCTGTTACGCACGGACAGCTCTCCAGGGTAAGCATCTCTGAGTCACAAGATGCAAGCCAAGAAGAGCCCAGGGAATAGTATCTCTGGGAGTCTTTGGTTTCCAAGCTGTATCAAATAGGACTTGGAGTATAAGCAGCCCAGATTTGCATGTCCCTCAGAGTGTTCCCCTGAGGAGAGCCATGTAGCAGAAAACCCAAATGGACTGAGTCCCAACTGCCCACTGTGGGAACCTACTCTCTGACACCTCTTGTCCTGGCTACCCTGCCCCTTCCCCGTCTCACTTCCCCATTCTCTTACCAGTGCTTCCTGGAATCGTCTCCCACATAAACTACATGTGCTCAAATATTTGTCTCAGGTTTACTTGGCAAGAAACCCAACTTGAAAAAAACTTAGTCCAAAGACCAGATGATGAAAATGAAGACTTTAATATAAGGTTATGAGACTCAGGCGTGGGAGACACTGACCCCATCACCTGAAAGTAAGACTCTTCAGGATAAGAAGAAATACAGATTCAGGAAAACAAATGAGTTTGGAAAGACTGAACATCAGGTGTCCAAGGGACAAGTTATTTAAAAAATATCTGAATACAATGTTGAAACTCTTGACTTTGGAAAAAGTGAAAGAAATCTAACAGAAAAGGAACTATACCTGAGGAGAAATCAACAGAAATGAGTGTCACAGTCCCTAAGGGGCAATTCCAGCATCTTCCTTTGACCCAAGAGAATATAAAGCCCTGGCTGTCTCTTCTAGTCGGTTTCTGTACTCAAGTTTCTCATAGTTGGAGGGGCTCACTCCTTTAAAGCCATACATGATGCCCCACCAGCAGCCTGCAATGGCAGCTGTAGAATCACTGTCTCCACCGTGGAAAAAAGCCCGGTGTGCAAGCTCCTTCCAGGAGTCTCCAGCAGCCAGGATGGCATCGTAGGCAATCATGGGGGCGTCGTGGCCACTGCTGCCACCCACGCCTGAGTAGCTCACAGAGGTGTAGAACTCATCCCTCTCCTTCACACCAAAGGGCTGAGGAAAAGTAGGGGCTGACTTGCCGCTCAAAATCCCTCTAAGTGTTAAGTATTTTTCCCATTGGTCTTGGAAGTAAGACCTGTAGGAAGAAAGAAATCTATAATCAATTGAAAAAATAAACTCATAAGGAAAGGTGCCAGATGGATATGTGAGTAAGGAAAATTCCAAGATGATTTCAACTTTTTCTATTAATGTCATAAACAATGCAAAAAATCAAAAGGAGCTGTGACATTCATTCAAAAACTTGCTAGGTGTTCAAATAAATAAGCCAATCATGTCTGTAGCTAAATAAGAAAGACATCTATCAAGTTACAGCGAGCAATAAAGGTTCTGTTTGTTTTTTTGAGTAATGTTATGTTACCTTTCAAGAGAGGAACTTTATTTAGTCTGTCATTATATATATTTTATTATTTATTTTATCTTCCTAATATAAATTATATATATATATATATATATATATTTAAGGTATAGAACATGATTTGTTATGTATAACAAATCATGATATGATTACTTCAGTCAAGCCAGTTAACACATCATCTGATACAGTCACACTGCTTTTTTTTTCCCCCCAAAAAGGAACTTTAGAACTTTTATGACCAAAGGTGATATTAGCAGAAAGTCTGTGGACTTTTTTGTTCCAAGAAAGACAATGTGAACTAAACTCAAAGAAAGGGGAAGATGTGGTCTTAAGTCTTATTAATTAGCTAGTGGAAAAACCTAACTCTTGGTTATGCTAAACTAGGATTTCCAAATTTTGCTTGTGTGTCAAGACAACACTGAAAAAAACAAATTCCAGCAATGAGCAGGAACTGAGCTCACCTCATTCTAGAATAACCACAAGAACTATAGAAAGCTGGAGCACAGAAGAGGATCTCCACACAAGAGGGGTGCACTACAGCTCACTGAAGTGCTCACTCAGCTACTTCGTAGCAAATGCTGCTGAAACTGAACTTGCACTTCTTGGCAGGTACAGGAGTGCCACCAGATGCAGTAGAAGAGAAAGTGATGGTGGGAGCGTTGACAGTTGCCATGACCTAGGCATCCTAGGAATATACATATGCATGCTTGTGGGCACACAGATTCCACCATTTCTAGCAGCCGTGGACCTACAACTTACCAGTGTTGAAGATTCTCCTCCACAAAGTAGCCTGATTGGACAATATACTTTTTTGCTTCTGGCAGTATCATCATCAGTCCTTTTCCCCATTGCCTGGGTGGCTTGCCATTGACAGCATAGGCTGTAAAGAGAGCAGATGCAAGGGCTCCCAGGTAGCCTGTGGGGTGGTGGTGGGTCATTCGGCCGCTCTCGATGCTCACCTGGATCAGTGTGCCCAGCTGGCTGGGGTGGGGCCACCTGAGACCAATGCACATGGCCCGCATGGCAGCCCCGCAGCCGCCTTCATGACTGTGGAAGGGAATCCTCCAGCCATTGGCCTTGTCTGGTTCCAGACGACAGGCGTTCTGCACTGAGGCACCACCTGGAAAGAGGTGGATGGGTGCAGGGTCACAGGCCCAGCAGAAGGAATGAAGCCAGCTCGAGCTCCAAATTTCTTTGATAGAAAATGAAAGTCAAAAAATGTAACGAGGACCTTCAACCCTTAAACCCTAAGCCAACGTTGCCCCTCACACTATAAATAGGAGTCCCCTCCGATTTGTGGTTGCTCCTGCAGTTTCAGTTCTGCGGTCCAAAAATATTACATTGATATTTTCAAAGAGATAGAGAGACTATATTCATACAACTTTTAGGACAGCAGATTGTTATCACGATTCTATTTTCTTGTTAATTATTGTTGTTACTCTTTTTTTTTCTGTGCCTAATTTATACATTAAACTACCATAATTATGTAGGAAACATAGTATGTCTAAGGTTTGGAATTATCTAGTTTTATGCATCTTGAGTTTGCCCTCTGTGGATAGGTGTAACACTGAGCCTGGTAATAAGCGAAGATTCATAAAGAGAATCTTTATGGAGACATAACATTAATTCAGGTAAGTATAACATTAATCTCTCTTTTTAAAAATAATAAAATAGTTTGTTTTTACATCATTTTGTGCCTTTTTCCATCCCAGCTGCAATCCCCATGGGCTTCCCATCACCAATCACCCATGTGCCATCACCAAAGTCCAGTGCATTTCCCTCCCCCCACCATTTTTAACACTAATTCAAACAGGTATGTATAACATTAATCTCTTTTTTAAATGAATAAGCTAAAGATCAGAGTTGAAGACCCTTGCTCAAAACCATGTAACTAGCTGGTCCATGCCCTGCAAAACATCAGACTTTAAACTCAAGGTCTTTGAGAGCTCAAAGAGAAGTTGACAAATGGAGTGCCTGAATATCAGAAAGAGGTGACAAGTTCAAGTGCAGAGAGCGGATTCAAAAGAGGAGCAGTGGATTCTGGGCAAGCGCCCTTGCTAACAGAAATCAGGCATGTATGTCTCTCTGGCCTGCTGGGAGCTGAGAATACATGAATGAGTCACAAGCAGCAGTAGTAACATGGGGTGTGGATCACTGTTGCCTGATGGTCACTTTATTGCCAATGATGGATGGAAGGCCTCCATGGCAAAAGTAGACATAGAAAACTTTCTACTTGCCAAACTGATGAGCTATCAGATATTGAGAAAGAATAAACAAAGACCAGCTTCTTTAAATAATCTTGGGGTGACTGGAGGTCCCTAGCTTAGTATGTGTGCATGTGTGTTAGGAGGGGAATTCATCAGGAGCTACTATGAGCTAAACTGTGTTTCCCAAAGTTCATGTGTTCAAGATCTAACCACTAGTTAACTCGGAAAGTGATTGCATTTGGAGTTAGGCCCTTTAAAGGTACAGGGGTCAAATTCTCAGTACCATCAAGGTATCAGCAGCCTCTGTGGCATAAATTCGATCCCCAGCCAGGTAGGTGACCCACAGAGCACAGCAGACCTCTCTGTCTCTCACACTGCTCCCCCCAGCAGTGGTTTTTTCATAGGTCTACCAGTTCTGCTCCCCACTGTGTCTCTGGTGAATCATCTCACCCCCACACCTGTGGCCTGCACCCCGGTCCTGTATGCATAAATAAATCTTAAAAAAGGAGAAAGAGAAGATGAAGTTAAAATAAACCAGTAAGACCTTAATTCAATATGACTAGTGTTTCTATAAGAAGAAGAAATTTGAACACAAAAAGAAATACCAGGAAGGTGAGCTGTGAGAGGAGACAAAGGTCAACAAGTCTCAAAGGAAACCACACCTCCCAACACCTGATCTCAGACTTGTATCTTCTGAGAATAAATGAGAACAAATGGCTGTCATTTAAACCACCAGTCTAAGACCCTGCTGTGGCACCAAGCTGCCTTGTCCCGGAGGAGAGGCAGCTCAGATGGGACACGGAAAAGGTGGTCCGCGTGGCAGCAGCAAATTCAACAAGTGGGTAAGAACCACTGATTTGTAGAACTAGGGCCAGAGAGAGAATCTCTACAAGACCCTTTATGTTTTTCTTACAAATTTTTTTTCTCCATACAGTTGTTTGTTATAAAAAAAAAAAATACAAATAAACAGAGAAAGTAAATGATATTCTCATCAATCAGAAGAGGTTATTAACATCTTAATGTATATTCTTCCAGACTGCTTGTCAGATATGTGTGTGTGTGTGTGTGTGTGTCTGTCCATAAGATAATATTGTTTTGTAGTCTAAAAGAGTTAATATATATAATATTTTCCCATGTCAGTAGATATTTACCTAGTTTTTTTTTTTTTTTAAGATTTATTTATTTATTCATATGGAACTGGGGTACAGGCCAGAGGTGTGGATGGTGAGAGAATTCACCGGAGACAGAGCAGGGAGCAGAACAGGCAGATCAACGAAGTACACTGCTGAGGGGAGCAGCGGGCAGGTCAGGAGAGGTCTGCCACGCCATGTGGTCACCTCCGGGGCAGGCGGGGATCGAACTCCTGCTGAAGTGGCTTTAGCTTCTTAGTGCTGTGCTTTAACCCGCTGCGCCACCAGGGAGGGCCCTATTTATCTAGTTTTTAAAATTCATCTAGCTTTAAAGCTGTAAAGATGTCCCCATGATTAAATGAGTTATGGAGCATTTAGGTTATTTCTATTTTAAAATCACAGCTACAAAACTACTGTCTTGTTAATACTTAAATCTCAATCAATATTTTACTGCTTTCCGGATCTGTTTTATTTTCCACCTGCCTACGACCAACACTGCTGCTTACCTGGTGCCCGACCATCCATGTCTCCCATGCAGTTTTGGTAATTCTTAGCAAGGAGAGGATACAGTTGGCCCAAGTCCAAGATTTTCCCGGCTTCCACAAGAGCTTCTGCCGTGGCAAGGTGCATTACTGTGTCATCACTGACTCTCCACCTCTCCACATCGATGGCATCCAAGCCACCAAGCTGGGCCAGCTGCTGGTGGATCTTCTGCCCACTCCGGAGGAACTCCCACTTCCCATTGAAATATCCCAAGGCGTCTCCAGCCGCACTCAGCACCATGGCAGCCACATACTTCTCGATTAGCCCGTCACACATGGTGAGGCTGTCTTTGGGAGAGAATTAAGACACACAGAATATAAAGACTCTGGGGAAAAGAATCACAGTCCTATCTACATTCTGGACACTGAGTATGCATCAGCACTACATAAAGGTATCACATTTAATCTTCACAACAGCTGTCTGAGGAATGTGTAAGGCCCATCTTATAGAGAAGTAAATAAAGGATCACAGAGATAATGCTGTTTCATAACTGTTAAGTGACTTGTCTTGGGGCACAGAGCTTTTAAGTGGTAGGGCTACCATGCCATCTAAGGTTCACTTGACTCCAAAGTCCATGATTTTAACTACAACCCCATCTTTACCTTTTTGAGTAACGAGCCCATTAAGTTCCACAAGTCAAGTCAAATTATCATTTTCTCTTTTTAGGTGGCATTTGACCTCCTTTACTTAAACCATCATACTTTCCACTGGTGTTATGATACATGGTTCAGAAAGCACCTATACATTTCCCAGCTCCCTAGTTGGCAGGGATGACAGTGTGTGCTTTTCACAGATAAGAAAGCCGTGGCTCAAAGAGAGTAAATTCACACTACCAGGGAGTGTGAATCTAAGAAGCCCAGTCTTCTGAATCTAGAAGGATCTAGACCACTCTGTCTCAGCACATAACATACGTTGGGCACTCTTTTTGTGCTTCCGCCTCCACAACTATAAGATGATGACAGAAATAATAACAACTTCCTGGGTTTATTGTGTGGCTTAAATGAACTAATTTTGCCAAACTCTTAGAACAGTGCTTACCATCTGGTAAGCATTATTTTGATTATGCATACACAACCAGGGAGAAAAAAAGGATTTGTTTATTTATGCATACAGAACTGGGGTATAGGCCAGAGGTGCAGGGGCGGTGAGAGGATTCACCAGAGACACAGAGGGGAGCAGAACAGGAAGATCGACAAAGTACACTGCTGAGGGGAGCAGCAGAGAGACAGGAGAGGTCTGCAGTGCCATGGGGATCAACTCAGGGGTGAGGATAGAACTTGCACTGTGCTGCGTCCTAACTATTTGCATATTTCTATTATTAAATGAGAATACTTTCTCCATACAACAGTCCTTTCAATATTTAATTACTTTTCTTCTCAATAGTTGACTTCTAGGTTCTGAGGCTATCAGCTAATATTCATTCCATAGACTTGGTACCAATCAAGTCCTAGTTTTCCTGTAAGAACCCCTCCCACCCCCACCCACCTAGTCCCATTTCATTCACCCAAGTACCACTTGCACCTGCCAGGCAAACGCTTTTAAACATGGGTGACTTAGCTCATTCTTTCCTCAGCTCAAACTCCTTCTCCACCCAAGATGTCTTTCTTGCTTACCTTAATCCTGTTTATTCAGAGCTTAGTTCAAGTCCTAGGATTTTCAGGAATCCTTCAGTTGTACCTGCTGTGGGCCAAGGAGTGCAGGTTGGCAAGAACCTGGGAAGAGTAAATGATTAAAATGGCCTGAATGGAACATCTGACCATGCCGTATTTCTTCCATAAAGGATAGCTGTTAGATGTCATTTACATAATTTATTATCTATAAATGATGCCTAGGAACGGGAATTATGGGTTGCTAGGTGGCTGTAGACAAGCAACCCATCCAGTTGGCAGCGTTGGGGGAAGGAGACAGCTTGAACAGGGACTATAAAACCTCCCTGCCCCCACGCCCTAATTCTGGACTAAGAGCTTCAGAGGTCACGTTTAACTGGCTTCTGAGAACGAACTTGTGACACCCTGTACTCTCTTTCCCAGAGGCTTCAGTTTCCGTTCTGTAAGTCCTCTCTCTACCTAAAGTGTGTTTTTGCAAGCGACAGGGGACCTTCACCCATTCTGTGGGAAATTCCTTGGGTAATATTCACTTACTGCCATAGCAGCCGGCTTCCAGTGCCTTTTCCCTCAAATTCCACTGAACTCCGGCCGTTTACATTTTTCGCCCAGAGCTACATATTCAGAACTAGGGTCTGGGTAGCTACTTCCCCAAAGTCCTCTCTTTGTCGTGTGTGTTGGGGCGGGATATAGGAATGAAGGGGAGCCACCGGAGTGGGGGCGGGAGGACGACTGTGGGGATCACAGTGAGTTGCCCGCCAAGCTCAGGACGATTCCCGTTCGGGGGCAGGGGGTGCGGGGTGCCGGACACCTGACCTCCACCAGAATGGCGCTCACCGGCGGTCAGGACGGGGTGTACCCACAGCCGGGAGGTCTGGGGGACCGCGCAAAGTAGGGCCGCGGAAGGGGTGGAGTCCGACCTGGTGCCGCCAGGAGACGAGCGCGACCCGGTGCGAGGTCGGGTACCTAGAGCGCGCGCGCCTAGGGCGGGGCGGGGTGGGGCTGCAGCCCCAGGGCCGCAGGGTCCAGTTGCCCCCGAGTGCGGACACGCCGGGCCGAGCCTCCGGGAGCCTAGCGGTAGAGCCCGGCCAGGGGCGTCGCAGCGTGGGGGACCTCGCCCGGGCTCAACAGACCACAAACAGGTGTCCAGAGCCTTCCGCTTGACCAACCTCTCCTTGAGCCAATGTCGGGCCTCTAAAGGGCTTCCCTGCTGCTCTGCGGCCTTCGGGCCGAGCGGAAGGGCGGGGACCTGAATCAGAGCCACTGTGGTTTGGGAGGGCCGAGCGAGCCTGGAGGCGGACTGGATGGCGCGGCTGGGAAGCTGCCTTGTGTGACTGTCGGTGACTCAGGTGTGACCCTCTCTACGCCCCTCTTAGTTGTTTTGTTTTCCTATATAAATGAAATGACTAGACTGATTATTTATAAATAAGCCAGTAGACTCTGGATAAGTAAGCCCCACATAAGGAGAACTTAAAAGACAGTTTGCTGTTCAAAAAAAAGTCACATTTTAAAATGAGGAAATATATATGGTTGTATTTATGTGGGGGAACGAAAGAGATGTGTGTGTGAAAAACAGAATAGAGACCAAATTGTTAGTAATGATTATAATTATCTCTCAAGAGACTAATGAGAGTTTTTTTGGGACTAGAGAGAGAAGATACACTTTTAATCCTTGAAAATAACTTATATATGTATATGTAAATTTACAAACAAATGTGTATGTATATACGTATGTAGAAAAATTTATAAAGCACATCCCACCACTTTGTTTATACTTACAGTTTTTAATGCACATATTGTTTGAGAAAAATTATATGTTTTTTTATATACAATTTTATATACTTTTGTTTAATCACTGAACTATGCACCATAAGTATTTGTCCTGGCAAAGAGTAGGTTCTTTGCCCTCTAGAGAAAGAATTCACCAGAGAGCTCTCCCTGTAGTTGAACCGGGCCAGGCTTCACTAGACTCATGCCTCAGAGAGCCAGCTCTTGGTGGGAGAAGATGTGTTGCCCCAAATTGTTTGGACTAGACAATTCATGATTTAGACTATCTGTTCAAACAGAATTAGGGCAATATCTTACGAGCTCTGGATTTCTTTTATCTCGGTCATTTTGAATCATATAGTATTGATTACTGTATATGGTTGATTCCAAATTTTCAGTTAAGGCCTCCAGAATAAACTCTCTTTCAGGTAGATACAGAGAGAGATGAGGCCCTGGTGATCAGTTGCTTCCCCCACACCATGGCCATGGTTCAACAAAAAGGAAAACAAAAACAAGGATAATTGAAAAATATTTGCAGACATGGGGCAAGAATATATGTCTACTTAAATGCTAAGAGCATAAACAAAAAAAGCTGGAGCTAACAGGAAATGGTTACTATCAGGGCCCCTTGAACTGGTTAGCAGACACAGAATAACAAAGATTCAAAGGAAAACATCACAAGAAAGAGTCATATTCAGAGGAAAACATCGCAAACAAGATTCAACATATGCTTATTGAAATGAATTTAAATAAGGAAAGAGTGAAGGTTATTCAGGAGAAAAATGGAAGAAAGCTAACACAGGATAAATAGGTAAAAGCAACTGTTCACATATCATCAATTCACTTCACAAGACTGAGGAAACATCTGTGATTAATATTATGTGTCAGCTTGACTAGGTAATACTTGGTCAAAATTTTCACTAGATATTTCTGTGAAGGTTTTTGTTTTTGTTTTTGTTTTTTTACATAAATTCAACATTGAAATCAGTAGATACTGAATAAAATTGATTTTCTTTCATAATGTGAATGGGCCTTATTCATTTAGTTGAAGGCCTTAATAGAAAAACACTGATCTTCCCCAAGGAAGGAATTCTGCTAGCAGACAGCTCAGACACTGCTTTCTGACTCAGCTCTCACCTGTATCTCTAGCCTGCTGGCACCCCACCCAGTGGATTTTGGACTTACCAACCTTCACAGTCACATGGGCCAAATTCTTTTTTTTTTTAAGATTTATTTATCTGTGCATACAGAACTGGGGTACAAACCAACCAGAGGTACAGGGGTGGTGAGAGGATTCACCAGAGACAGAGTGGGAGCAGAACAGGCAGACTGATGAAGTACATTGCTGAGGGGAACGGCGGGTGGGTCAGGAGAGGTCTGACCATGTGGATCACCTCTGGGCCGGGCATCAAACTTGCACTGAGGCAGCTACAGCCAGCTTGCAGTGTTGCGTCCTTACTTGTTGCCAGGGAGGACCCCAAATTCTTAATCTCTCTTGTGATAGAGAGAGGTAGATAGATATAGAGGTGTATATCTATATATGCATAATACTATGTTATAGTCTGTTAGTCTGGAGAATCCTGACTGATACAATGTAGGGGAGAAAACTCAGTTCTTCCTTGATACAATGTAGGGGAGAAAACTCAGTTCTTCCTTCTATTAATAGTTTCTTCGGTAGATCTAAAAATAATTCTGACATATGACAGATTAACAGGGAAAAAAATTTTAAATCATATGTATGGAGGCCTGTAAATATGGAACTTAGAGGAGTGACAAGAGCATTCAGTTTTTTACCATTTTAGGCAAAATAGAATTGAGAAGAAAGGAGAGTTTGTAAATTGATAAAGAAGTAACAAAGTGTGTTCTTAAATTTTTTCCAGGTATAAATCCCTATCTCTAGTGAGAAGAGTGCCTTCTCCCTTTATGTTACAAGGAGAATGCGTACTTTTCATATAGGGAACTCATCTCCTCTTTACAGGATGAAAGAGTGATATGGTGTTTTCGCACCAGCTGTTTCTGACTCAATTTTAGTTTAAAATAACCAACATAGCAATGTGCATGATTTGAGGCAACTTGCTCTGTGCCCCATTAGCAGCATATAAAATGTGTTAGGTACAGTTTGCTAGATGCTTCTTGTAAAGACAGAGCTGGGGCAAAAATCTGCAATAGAGAAAACTTGATAGAATGTAATGAAATTAGGCCAAGAGGACTATGACAAGGAGGATGTTCCAGGTACAAACTTGGCAAATATGAAAAGAGACATTTCAGCTTAAGGTGTTCAGAGAAGGCTTCCAGAAAAATTACACCTGCGTTGATTTATGAAGAAGAATTAAGAACATAAATATTGCCAGAATTCCAGAAGTAATGCAAGCACATGTAAAGATTTAAAAAAAAAAAAAGTAATATCTAGGGTGACGGTTTAGGTTGACATTTCCTCCCTGATTGATGCACAGTTGCTGGTTTTCACTTCAGTGCTGAGGATGAACTGCCTTCCCCTCAAGCTTGCTTACTAAGTTTCTCACAGTTGCCTTTTTCTCTCCTACTAAACCATTGTACACACATCACCATGCTAAGACTGAATACCAGATTTGCATAATGCAAATGAAAGATTCTCCTGGAGGGTTTCAAAATGTACCAGTAAGACTAGATCAACTCATCACATCAAAGAAAACAGGCACCCTGGCCATTAGCTATCACCATGAACTTGTCACTGGGATGAAGTAAAATGCCAGAATCAGTGCACCAGTATTTCAAATTGTCTTTTTGTTAAAAAAGTTTTTTAAAGATTTGTTTATTTATGGATACAAGAACTGGGGTACAGACCAGAGGTGCAGGGGGTGAGAAGATTCACCAGAGACAGAGTGGGAAGCAGAACAGGCAGATCTACTAAAACACACTGCTGAGGGAAGTAGCAGGTGGTCCAGGAGAGGTCTGCCACGTCATGTGGGTCACCTCACTGGCTGGGGATAGAGCTTGTGCCACAGTGGCAGCAGACAGTCTCTCAGTGCTGAGCTTTAATCCACTGTGCCATCAGGGAGAGCCTCAAATCGTCTCTTTAATGTGTGCCCCGACTTACTTTCCAGAATATTGTACTACAGTAACATTCTAATTGGCTGAGAGGTATGTCTTCCTTTCCAAACACAGAGAAGGATAACTGCTTACTGCAGTTAAGTTTTAGGAAAGAGCACATTGATCCTCTTAAAATGACCAGTGCCCATCTATCCTTTGAAAATCTACAAGTACCTCAGTTTGAGGATGCTGCTTTTGCCAAAATAAATGTATCTCGGTAAAGGCATGCAAATACTGTGGATGCTACTCAGGAGAGCTAATGCAGAAGTGCACCCATCAGATCACTTCACATAAGCTGCCACTCAGTCTATGAAAGGTTTGTCTCTGTGCAGGCAACCATTTTCCAAGGCTTGAGACATATTCCCTTCAGGAAGGCCACACCACAGGCCTGATCGAAGCCAAAGCATGGTCACAAGTAGAAAAGTCTTCATTCTTCCCTTCTCCTCCTTCAGGGTGATTTTCACCCTTCCTCATACTATGGCCTCCCAGAGAGCTCAGCTGGCATCTTTCCCAATCAGCAGCTATTTATTTCAAGGAATCTCAGTGCCCTCCTTAATACTGAAAAATATGGGTTGGGTGGCAACTTAAACTGTGACTTTTGCCAGGCAAGTGTGTTTTCTAAGTCTTAAGCTGTTACTAAGAGCTGCCTCATTGAATATTCATAGTGTTTACCACATTCACCTACCATATTTGCTACCATTTCCTTTTTCCTCTGAATTGCCTTGCTTTTCTATTTCTAACAAATTTATTTTAGAAGGAAACTTCTTTTATCTTTACGAATACAGGGTAATCACTGCTTTCATCTAGAATCTCCAGAAAGCAAAGGTAGAGGCCAGACGTGAATGAAGTAGATTGTTGGAGTGTGAGTTTAGAGTAGCAGGGCAGGAGTGAAGAGGGTAAGGAGGCAACACCAGTGTAAGCAGGCCTTGCCAGTGGCACCGCTGCTGCAGGGAACTGGCACCTTCTAGAGAACCTCATGAAACAGTTTCCAGAATTTGCCGTCTGGGTGTCAAGAGGGGAAAATGGTTATCCTTCAGCTTCCAGTCTTTTGTCAAATGTACCCTTATGGACATTAACTGCCCCCAAATGTCCAGGCTGCACATGTTTGAGGGCAGATCTTCCAAGTTATTCCATGCCAAGACACAGAGGTACTGGGGTGAGAAGCAAATGGTGAAAGGCACAGACCTGAGCAATGTGTGCTCAGATTCTGCCTGCACAAAACAGGTCAAGTCAACTATCATGAGTCAGTTGCTTACCCACAGAAGTTTCCAGAGGGAGTGGGAAATGGGGGAGGGACTTAAATCTTCTTTGCTCCACCATTTGGTTTTGTCACTGTGCTCAGCGGAGGTGCACTGGCCATGGTTGGGTTAACTGGGGTACACTGTCCATCAGGGCTACCAGTGTTGCTGGATGTGGGTCCACTACCCCTATGGCACAAAAGCCAAAATTTATGCCACCAGCTTTTGCAAAGAGAACCGATTAGCACGGGGTCACCTGGGAGGAGCCTGGAGGCAAGGCTCTCAAATCAGTCTCCCAAAGGATGGGACTTTGGGCAGCGTTTATGGGATTGAAGAATATAGAAAATGCAGGTTGGTAGAGTCTGATTGGTTGCTTTCTACTAAATCAGGGTGTAACTTGAATCTGGGCCCAGAAGTGTTACACACAGAGAACCCCTCCTGAATATTGTCCCACTAACCATGAGTAAGACACCTTGGTTCTGTCTTCTAAGGCTATTTTGGGCCTAGGCTACAAACACCCTTCTGTGCCTGCATTCTGAAACACAACTTGTCAACTTCTGAATGATGGCTATTTTTTCCCTTTGTTCCAAGGCTGCCCTGCTGTTCTTGCAAGAGGAGCAGAAGCAAGACAATCACGACCATTACCATCTCACCAGGAGCCCTCTATGTGAAGATAGTGGGGATGCAGGAGAGAAGGGTGCCTTTAAGGGTGGCCCTGTGACCGGAGCACTCTCCAAGAAGTATCCCCCTCCATGGAGGTGAAGACCAGTCCACTCTTGCAGTGGTGTGGTTGCAACAAGGAGGAGTAACTCTGGGTGCTGATACAAAACTGCAGACCAGGACAGAAACAGCCACCATGACGTTCACAGACCATCGCCCACACAGAATCAACAGACCTCCCCTCCCACTAGTGCGTCACCTTTCTTCCCTCCAACCCTGGCTGTCCAGTGGAGCCTTCCTTCCCCTTCGAGATTGCTGTAGTGTTTGGTGTTTGTGAGTGTGTGTGTGGTAGAGAGGGAAGACTGCTGAATGGCTTGCCCTGGCCCCACCCTCTGAGGACGTAGAGGAATTAAAAAGGACTGCAGTGGGGGAGCTTCCTTAAATCACCCATTGCACCAGAGTCATACACTGCTTGACCTAAGTATTGGTGGGTGAAGAAAGCCTTCTATTAAAAAGGAAGTTGGAAGGGGAAATGCCACCTCACTGATATATTAACCAAAGAAGATGTGTGTAGCTTGCCATTACTTTAAAGACAGCAAAAGAAGTTCTCACAAGTGGAATTTCATCCTCTGATTTTTACAACTAGAGAAAACAAACATTTCTTCAACAGTAAGTACATTTACTATGAACTTCATATGCGATGGCGTGGTTGAACTCATTAGATACGACAACTTGACTCTGATTCCTACCTCTTAGGTGCGTACTTGCCCCCAAAGGAGGCTTTGTACTGTTTTTTATTCCCATGGAGGCTACAGCTTCCCAACCTACTTGGAAAATCATCATCGGAGTTATGACCCATTGTTTCAGATTTCTTAGAGGGTAGCAAGATTAATTTCTGAATTTGAGTTTTCCAAATCAGTCAAAATCAGGTAAATAACTATCTCCAAACAAATTCTGATTAATGGGGTGTGGCTAATAAAAGAATCTGGTGTGACAGGAAAACTGCCTCTGAGTGGTTCCAAAATATCCTTTACCCAAACAGTCTTTGGGTCCCCTGGAACTGTGTTTGTGATGGCAGTCTGAGAGAATCATGTTGGCCAGAGCATTCATTTTCATTTCTAAACTTTGATGTTTTTGTTGAAAAAAAAAAAAATCATCTTCCTGTCTTTATAGGTCATAATATGCATAATTGCTTATAGTGTTTCTTTTTCCTTCCCTTTCAAATGATAGAATTTGCTGTTATATAAAGTCCTCTACCCCCTACATTTTGCATAATTTAAATGCTGCTTTGTACAAAACATGCCTTCACAGTGTTCAGTGTTTCTTGGTATGTTCTTGAAGAGGATCTGAACTTCATGGGGTAGCTGACTGATAGTGAGGGCCAATAGAATTTTCTGTTTGTACCAAAGTCCTAATCATTCTCACTGAGTCAAGAGCCATTCCATAGGAAGAGCTTTGCTCGGGTCTTGGAACTGGCACAAAGAAGTGTCTCCTTCCCAAAGTTCCCTGACCTGTGCCTGGTTCTCACCATTATGACTGCACTTAGAGGGGCCTCCAGTTAAGATCCCCCACTCATTTCAGACTGGCGACTCAGGAGTTTTATGACCCAATGGGAGGCTGTCCTAATTTCTTGGGTGATTTTTTCTTTTTCAGGTTGTGAACATAAATCCACAGTCCTTTATTTGGAAGCCCGTCTATACCATCTGGCCTCTCCTCAGTCATTTTGCAAAAATCACAACAGAACCTGCTATTTAGGCAATTGAATTGTCTACTGCACAAGACTGGTGCATACTGGGAGGTACCCAAATCTCACTTGGCTCAGAATTCTTTGCTTTCATTTTCCGTCTTGTACGGCAGCAGCAGCCATGCATCTCACAATGAAGTGTCTAATATCAGTATTCATATTCTTGAAGCTCTTGTTGCTGAATCTTCACTACTCTGAAGGTAAGCAGCTTCCAGGATCTTAATTAACTAAGTTCACTGCCTCAGGGTTTAGAGAAAAGGGATGGTATTCTTTGTGCTGTGACCTGCTATTTCCTTGTAATCTGGAAGGGACCTTTAGGGCATTTCAGTCCATTTTAGAGATGAGAAAACTAAGGGTCAAAATCCTGCCTGGGAACAGCATGGCAAGTCAGTGGCCAAGTTAGTTCAAGAACCCAGGCCATCAAGAAGGGAAAGGCAATGTTATTTTTACAGGATAAAAAAGCTGATCCAGAAGGAAAGCTTAGGTGGAGTCTCTTTCATAAACACTAGGTGTTCATTCATCTTTTGTAATCATCTAAGGATGCTGGTCTAGAGCACTGATTCCTAGACCATATTTCTATGAGACAATGCAGCTAAAGTGGTCTGCTTCAAGAACAGAACACTGGCGATCTTTCCAAGTAGAGGGGGGGAAAAGTAGTTGAGATATATAGTCTTCTTACTACTAAATTTTTCTCTTAACATTGGACAGGTTTTTAGTGGGGTGACATGGTCTGTGCCAGTATTGACTGAACTTCCATGAAATGTATGAGTCACAGGGGAGCCTTGTTAAAATGTGGTTGGTAGCATTTTTTTTCGGCCATGAAAATACTTTATATGATGCTATTATGGTGGGTAGGTGTCACTATCATTTTTCTAAACCCATAGAACACACAAAACCGAGAGTGACCCCTAATGTAAACTGTGGACGTTGGGTTGATAATGATACGTGGTGTATATTCATTGTCACAAATGAACCACTGGGAGTTTTGTTGACGGTGGGCAAAGTTGTGCAAGTGAGAAGGAAGGAGCATGTGGGTATTCTCTGTACTTTCCACTCATTTTGCCATGAACCAAAATTTGCAGTTTCTGCTTACATTGGCCTGGGGTGGAGTCTGTGATGCTGCATTTTTCTATTTTTTCTTTAAGATTTATTTATTAATGCATATACGAACTGGGGTGTAGGCTAGAGATGTGAGGGGGTATGTGTGAGAAGATTCACCAGAGACTAAGTGGGAAGCAGGACAGGCTGGTCTATGGAAATACACTGTTGAGGGGAGCAATAGGTGAGGCAAGAGAGGTCTGCTGTGCCATGTGAGTCACCTCCCTGTTCAGGGACCAAACTTGTGTTATAGTGGCTGGCAACAGCTTGATAGCGCTGTCTTTAACCCCTGTGCCACCAGAGAGGCTCTGAGATGCTGCATTCTTTTTTTTTTTTTTTTTTTAGATTTATTTATTTATACAGAACTGGGATACAGGCCAGAGATGCGGAGGGTGAAAGGATTCACCAGAGACAGAGTGGGGAACAGAACAGGCAGATCAACGAAGTACACTGCGAGGGGAGCAGCGGGTGGGTCAGGAGAGGTCTGCTGCGCCATGTGGGTCACCTCTGGGGCAGGCGGGGATCGAACTCATGCACCAGTAGCTTAAGCTTCTTAGTGCTGTGCTTTAACCCACTGCGCCACCAGGGAGGGTCGAGATGCTGCATTCTTTTTTTTTTTATTTATTTTTTTTTTAAGATTTTATTTATTTGTGCATACAGAACTGGGGTACAGGCCAGAGGCTCAGGGGCGGTGAGAGGCTTCACCAGAGACAGAGTGGGGAACAGAACAGGCAGATCGACGAAGTACACTGCTGAGGGGAGCAGCGGGCGGGTCAGGAGAGGTCTGCCACACCATGTGGTCACCTCCGGGGCAGGCTGGAATTGAACTCATGCAGAAGTGGCTTTAGATTCTCAGTGCTGTGCTTTAACCCGCTGCGCCACCAGGGAGGGCCGAGATGCTGCATTCTTAACAAACATCCAAGTGATGCTGGCACTACTGAGCCCCAGATCTTTAGCTTGAATATTAAAATTCTAAATGACATTTAAAGATAAAGATGTTTCTGAAGCATCAAGAGTGATTTGTATGACCCTGTTTGACTCTGACTGGCCTATCTGGTGGTTGTTTTAGTAATTTCTAATGCCTGGTGATAACTTTGATGGAAAATATGGAATTGAAGGAGATGAATGAATTGGAACGTGTGTATGATGCAGAATTGGTGAAGATGTGATAGACGGGAGTGTAGATGGGACTTGTGCGTGACCTGTGGGGCACAAGACTGGGTGACGCGAGCGGAGTGAAACTATGAAGGGGCAGGGCGTTTGCCACACAACACCTTCCTTTCCTGCTCTGGATCAGAACGTTGCAATTTGTCCTATCCTAGGCAGTCACTGCTGCCTAAGACAGATGACCTCTCCTTCCTGTACAGAGCAGGGCAGCTGGCATCTCTCCACTTCTGATGTGGTCTGCAGAGGCTGAGACACTAGAGCTCATGTGCTCCAGGAACTGGCCGTTGTGAAGCACACGGTCTGGCAGGGCAGCTCTCAGAGGGCATGGGCAACTTTTCCTCAGAGCTGAAGTCCTTCCAGGAAGCACAGCTGTGGGGCTGGGGGCAAAGGGGAGAGAAGTGGAGGGGAGAAGTCTCTAGGAAGAGTAAGCTGGATTGCAGGAACAATGGTAGCCTAGAAGTCAGGAGCAACACGGAGCTGGAGGAGCCAGAACCTCTCCCTGTATCCTCCATGCACTGCCTAAATACTGCTGGCCACGGACCCCAGACATCCACTTCAGTGAACTGGATACTTTTTCTATTTTCCAATTTTTGAAAAAGATTTATTTATTTATGCGTTCAGAATTAGAGCGAAGTCCAGAGGTACATGGAGTGAGAGGATTCACCAGAGTCAGAGTGGGAAGTAGAACAGACAGATGTACTGAAATATACTGCTGAGGGGAGCAGCAGGTAGGTCAGAAGAGGTCTGCCACACCATGTGGGTTACCTCCCTGGCCAGGGATTGAACTCGTGCTGCTGTGGCTGTGGTGGCTTCCTAGTACTGTGCTTTAACCCACTGCCCCACTAGGCAGGGCTCTGGATTTTCCACTCTTTCTAATGTGTGTTTCTTTAAAACCAGGGAAGACCATTCTTTTTTAAAAGTAAATTCAAGTTCTCAATGAGATAGGGTACCTCACAGCACAGCGTGAAGTTAAACTACACCAACACTTCCCCTTCTACCTGAGTAGACACTGACCCTGCTGGCCCTGACTGCTGCTAAGGGCCAATTCGGCAGAAGAGGCCAGGCCAGAAAGTTCCCCACCCCACCACCACTATGAAGGGATTAGAGAAGATTCATGTCTTACTAGATTGGGTTTTTTTTTTTTTAACTTATAAATTAAATTTTATTATTTTTATTATGGTGTCTTCTGACATGCTTTGTTTTGCAATGATAAAAGCCTCACCATCATATAATTGAATACAACTATATTATTATACAACTGTATAATTCTGTGGCCTTTAATGTATTGATTATATTGGGAACCATCATAACTACCTAATTTCAGAATATTTCCATCAGTCTATAAAGAAACCCTGCCTCTATTAGCAGCCATGTCTATTGCCCTCTCTTCATCTCCTGGGTCCACTGATCTACTCTCTGTCTCTGTGAATTTGCCAATTCCAGACTTTTCTTATAAATGGAGTAAGACAATAGGTGGCTTTTGTGTCTGGCTTCTTTCATTTAGCATCACATCTTCAAGGTTCATCCATGTTGTGGGATCAATATTTCAATACTTTTTCTTGGCTGTATAATATTCTGTTGTATATTGAACTCTTTAGAGGTGCATTATTGGTCTGAATCCAGTAACCCCCATGCTTGTTGTGAAAGGCTCCTCCCCTGGGGAAAGGTGGGTTGGGGGGTACCCACTGTGTAGAGTGTCCATGTGCTGTGCAGGTGGGCATTTTGCCCACAGTCACTGTGAGATGTGAGCAGGTGCCTTTATTTCAACCTCCCCTCTACCCTGTCACAGTCCCTGTCCCTCCAGGCTGCTGCCTTGGGAAGTGACTTGCGGGCACCTCACATCAGATGCAGACACTTGGCTCAGTTCAGCTGTCATCCAGTTACCTTTTGATTTTAGACCAGTCCTGAGTGTGATTCAACCAGTCAGACTACTGTGTGTGAGAGGAACGACCCCTTTCAAATTTGGGCAGCACATGATAGAGAGCAAAGTACCTTTACATCATTGTGTCATGTGGTCCCCATGATAATTATATGATGTAAGCAGGGGAAATAATACTGCATTCATTTTGCAGAAATGATACCTGACACCTAAGAAGGTTAGTCAGCTTGTTCAAGATCATGATTCTAATAAGCAGGAGATGGAAGCAGAGCTCATCCCCTAATCACGCTCTCGCCAAACACATGGAATAGCCCCTGCTTTTTGAAAGTTCCTGTCATACCATCTCACTCTCTTGAGAAAGCAGCTTCATACCAGTATTCCATAAGGGAAAAATCAAAGAGGATTTTCACTTTCGCAAAAAAAGCAGAAAAATGAAAGTATTGCTTCAGGTTTGCTTTGTGGCAGCTCTTCTTGGAGCTGCAAGCCTCCCAGTAGGGTGGGGTGGGGCTGCCAGATTCCTGTGGGAATTGCTTTCTACAGGCTGGGTACCCATCATGTCATTCCCATATGGACTATATGTTAGTGCTGTTTTAAGTGTTATATGTTATTTGGTAGGTTATTTTTTTTTGGTTATATAACACTCAAAAATGTTTCTATATAAATTAATGATAAATAAACTAATGATAAGTGTTTCTTCAATTTGTGCCTTTTGGGCTTATGAGCGCTTCCTAGGAATACCCTACTTACCATAGTGGAAGATTGGATATACTGCTGTGGACCAGGCCCTGTTCTAGATTCTGTACACTGGGCAATGAGCTAAGGAGACAAATCCCTAGCTGTCATGACTCTCAGAATAACAACATATGTTAATATAGGCCAGCTGAAGACAGGCTTGAAGAGAAATAAAGCAGACACGGGACTGAAAGTGGCAGGATGGCACAGATGCAGAGGTCTCCAGGGTATGTTTGGAACTGAGGCAACTCTCTGGGAAGGCGTTGGGCCATGCCTGGTCAGCTCAGCATGCCGCTGAGAAGGTGTTGTGGTGTCTATTATAAAATGGTAGAGCAAGCTCAGACGTTCAATTAGGCTTTAGCAGTGATGCTTATTACACTTCCAGAATCTGATTTTCCCCTCCACTGCTAAGTATAGAAGCCGAGGCCTAGTGGGAATTTCCAAATTTCCCAGAAGATTTTTGGTTCCTCTTTTCAGTCTGGTTCTTCCTCAGCCAGGCATCTGGTGAGAGGACCTCACATAATAACACTGAAGAGTTCACTTGACCTTTAGAGTGCACCCACGCTTTCCTGAGATCGCTGGACAAAAACTCCTTGGGAACCATCATTAAAATTAGATCATTTTCAGTTTGCACATGGCAGAGTCAATTAGAAATCCTGGATTCTTTCTCAGTGGGTCCAAACAGATTGACGAGGAGATATTCCTTAATTAGCGTCCCAGATGAGTTAAGTGTTGTCTGTCATGGGATCTGGTTTCATAGCAATACCAATGTCTTATGTATCTGACATAACCCCAGAGTGTGATAAAAGGAAAAGATAAAAGGATTGGAATGAGCAGAGGGAAAGAGGAAAGGAAACTCTTACAACAGACCTGCTATAGCCTAGTGTCTTTCTTGCTATACTGCTTAGTTGAATTTAATTTTATAATGATTCTGAGGGGTGGGCATCACTTTTTTTTAAGATGAGAAAGCGGTTCATCAGCGAGTGCTAGAATAACTCTGATGAGAGCCCAAGCCTATGGAAATTCATAGTCCATGCTGCTTCTGTGTATCATTTTGCTCCTCTTGTATCGCTTTTTAAAGAAAGCTTGGTTTATTTAGCTATTACAGCTTCACTTTAGAATATGCTCCTTCAAGTGTATTTATTTTTTTTCATTTCTCCTCCCCTTTCAGTTTATCCCCTAAAGCCTGGACTGGTGATGTTTGGCATAATTATCAAAAAGGGTGTCTTAGATTATTCTGAGTTATCCTCACAGTGCTATGAAAATACCATGACAAAGCTCCCTACCTAAAGGCTGCCGTGGGGCCAGCTCTAGTTTGCTGGAGGCCTGAAGAGTGACTGGTGAGTTGGAGAGGTGATGCCCCATGACTGCCGTCAAAAGACAGGCAGGCCTAGAAATGAGATTCCTAGATGTGGACCTTCCTGAGGCACCTGTATAGCTCTGTGGATATGGGGCATAAGGGAGAGAAAGCAGCATGGTGATGGGGGGGCAGGGCGGACGGACTGTCAATCATGAAAGAACTCGGGCCTTAGAGGGATGCTACTTTAGGTCAAATATAATAGAAAAATGACCAGGAATTTTGAACTCCCAAATTGGAAATGACGGTTATGATACATTTGGTGCTATTGGTGAATATTAGGAGCTAACAGAGACCCAGTTTAGATGCTGAAATATTGATATCCATGGGGTATACAATTGGGGAAAAGAGCAGAATGTTTCAGTTGGGACCCTCTTAGCAACAGCAAGCTAGAAGGCAACTGTTGCATGGATGACAGACACCCCAGAAAGATACATAAAGGATATAGATCCATTTAGGACACTGAGGAGGGCAGGAATAGTTTTAGAGCATGAATGAGGCTTGTCTGGTGGAAATGAGAAGAATTAGTCAGTTCAACCTAAAGTCACAAGGTGGAAAGAAAAGGACTCTGCTTTTTAAAACAAAAGAGTCAAGTAGTGAGAATGGGCTGGAGTGGAGAAGAGCAGTATTGGCTTATTTATCCTAAATAAGGCCTAAAAATCTGAAGATTATGCTCGATATAAATCACATCATTTTATCCTTATAGTAACCAGTGAGAAGATTGGACTTCAGAGAACTTAAGTTGCCTAAGGTTACACAACTAACATGGAGTTTATTGACTACCCATGTTCTTTCCACCTCAACACACAAAGCAGCCTCTCGGTAGAGGCATTAACACTCACTCATGATTCTCTTTTATATCTTGTTCAATTCTGAGAGCTTCAAATTCCAAATTAGTCAGGTGAAAAGAGAGTGGATCATAGTGTATACTCAGAAGACAGGAAGGTTTTATTCCTGAGTCAGTCAGTGAAGTCCCATAAGTCTGTTCTTGCTGTCTAAATTTGCATAAAATTTATCCATAGATTCTCCTACACTTCTGCATTTTAAATGAAGTGGTGCATATACATGCAATTATGTTCTGTGCATTGCTGTACTATATGCAGTTGGGAGAACAGAGGCTGTAGAAATGACAGATAGAAAATGGAGAGTTCCAGGGGTGAGGTCTTTATAATGAGTATCTTATTAACTTCCCAGTGTTGATAGTAACTAGGGCAGAAAACCCTGGAGGAGGTCTTCTAAAAAATGAACTCCCTGGAGGGTTTCAGTTTTAGATCTGGAGCACAAGAATTTCTAAGGAAATGGATGTCACATATCCAAAAAAGCATGTTACTTTCTCCAGCAAAGGGTATGTATTTTAAATAGGTGATGCAAGTACAGTTGATTGTCATTATTTGTAGTGGTTATTAGCACTCACTTGCTTGACAACAATGAATTTAGTAAATCCTGAACCACTGCTGTTCAGGGTAATAGAGGGTTAGTTTCCTGTGATCCTCTGATGACATTTTGTTAACTGACAAATTGTAGTATGTGTGTTTCTGTTTTCAAGAAGCCTCATTTATTTTTATTTTTAAAAGATTTATTCATTTATGCATACTAGAGCTGGGATACAGACCAGAGATGGGGGGCGGGGTTAGGGGGGCCGTGAAAGGATTAACCAGAGACAGAGTGGGGAGCACAACAAGCAGATTGACTGAAATAAACTCCTGAGGGGAGCGATGGTGAGACATGAGAGGTATGCTGCGCCATGCGTGTCACCTCCCTGGCTGGGGATCAAACTCTTACCGCAGTGGCTGCGGACAGCTTCATAGTGCTGCACTTTAACCCTTTGTGCCACCAGGGAGGGCCCAAGAAGTTACACTGAGTATGTACTATTGATTCACTAACATTGAACTCATGGCTATAGCACTATAACCCATGCCTGAACAAAGCTTACCTAACACACCTATTTTCTCTGTGAGCTACTTCACAACCTTAGCCAGCACATCAGCACAGTTTTAAACAACAAAACCATCAAAAAATGAATAAAAATATGAAAACTATGGCATTAGTGGGTTGCCAAGTGTGTACGGTTATACTCCGAGAGCTGAAATGAGATGGCATGGTGTCTCCTCGCTTTACCTCATCACTGGCCACTCGGTGTATGTGTGTGAATGACTGTAAAATTATCACAAGTACTGAGTATGGTGTTACCAAAAAATCCTAGACTAGGTGAATCTGCAATTATAGAATCTGTGAGAAGTGAGAATCGACTTGTATTATTTAAAATATGAGCCTCTTTTGGATGGCTTCTCCATCTCTGTCCTTAGACTTCCCTCACGACTGCAGACCAAGAGGTGCCTGGAATCTTAGGCCTTCTGACCCGCTGCTAGATTTCCTGAATCTCTCAAGCCCCAGTTGCCTCATACAAACAATGGGGATAATAACACCTATCTATTATTCCCTTTGTTTGGCATCACTGAGGCACCAGCCTCCAGAATGAAGTTCAGTCCCCTTGTCATATCTGAAGAGAACAAGAGTTGTAAAAGATATTTTAATGCACCTTCCCACATTCTAAAGAACTGAGGCAGATGTTCAATGTTGCACTCATGCCCATCTGGAAGAATGATAAAGTTAAGGTAGTTTCAGGTCAACACAAAGGGGAGCAGATAGCAAAGCAGTCCAGACTTACTGGAAGAAATATGTCAGAGCTCTCCCTGGTGGTGCAGCAGGTTAAAGCATAGCACTAAGAAGCTAAAAGCCACTTCAGCATGAGTTCAATCCCCGCCCCAGAGGTGACCCATATGGTGCAGCAGACCTCTCCTGACCCACCCACTGCTTCCCTCAGCAGTGTACTTCGTCGATCTGCCTGTTCTGCTCCCCACTCTGTCTCTGGTGAATCCTCTCACCGCCTCTGCACCTCTGGCCTATACCCCAGTTCTGTATGCATAAATAAATAAATCTTTAAAAAAAGAGAGAGAGAGAGAGATGTCATCTACATTGGTCAGGAGCCTGAGGGAAGGCTAATGGCACAAGCATCCATGTGGGCATTCACCCTTGCTAAGTGGCTATGATTAGAGTGAAACTGGACAAAGACTGCAAAAGGTCCTGGCATACAGCCAAATCTCATCAAGTAGAAAAGGAAAAGGGCAAATACAAGAAAGAAACAACTGAGAAGATGCACAAATACAGTGTTCTTATATATAACTCACATTACAAACTGCTAAAATGAAAAAATCATAATAGCTATCTACAGCACCATGAGGGGGATTAAATGAAATACTTGTTCTTCTCCAAAGTGAAAGCTCAGAAGAAGCAAAATAGGAGATGACAGACAGTAGGGAGAGTGATTCACAAAAAGCATTCAGACAAAGATGGGCAGGAATGGCTTCCTTCCACCTGCTCCCACCCCCAGGACCTTGGTCAGGGCTGACTTCTGTTGGGGGTGGTGTTCTGTTGGATTGAGAAAATAAGAAGTAATAGCACTAACAATTCCCTGATCTAGAAGAAGGTTCAGATTTACTACATATCATTTGAAAATCCTTAAGAAAAGTATCACATAATGGTCACATAATAATGAAAACTTAATGGTTTAAGTTTTCTAAAGAATGACTTACAAAGAACGACAGAGAAACTGCTATGGAAAACAATATGGCATTTTCTCAAAAAAATGAAAAACAAACTCTTAATGACCCAACAAACCCATTAGTGGGTATATATTCTGAAAGAATTAAAAACGGGATGTTGAAAAGATAATTCACTTTCATATTTGGCCTAATTGGCAATCATGGGTTCCATAAGAAGTGGTTCAAGGTCCCTCCCTGGTGGTGCAGCAGGGAAATGCAGCACTAAGAAGCTAAAACCACTTCAGCATGAGTTCAATCCTTGGCTCTGGAGGTGACCTACATGGCACGGCAGACCTCTCCTGACCCGCCCACTACTCCCCTCAGCAGTGTACTTCCTCAGTTGTCTGTTCTGCTCCCCAGTCTGACTCTGGTGAATCCTCTCACTACCCCTGCACCTCTGGCCTGTACCCCAGTTCTGTATGCATAAATAAATAAATCTTAAAAAAAAAAGTGTTCAAAATAGCCTACAGATGAAAGGATAAAGAAATGTGGGGTGTGTGTATTTTTATATATTACTTATATACATACCTGTGTGTGCATGTGTGTGTAATATATATGTATATATATATATGTACATATATATATAGGATATTTATATAGGATATATTTAGTGGGATGTTTTTCTTTACCATCACTATTATTATCATTATCATTCCTTAAAAAGGGAGGAAATTCTCCATGTGCCACAACATGAATGAACCTCATGAAATTGTGCTAAGTAAAATAAATCAGTCACAAAATGACAAATACCATATGATTTCACTCATATGAAGTATCCAAAGTAATCCAGCTCATAGAAAAAAAAAGTTGAGTGGTGGTTGCCTAGGGAGGGAGAAAAGGAGAGTTGTTCGTGCTTATAAAGTTCCAGATTTGCAAGAAGAAAAATTTCTGGAAGTCTGTTTCACAACAGTGTTAGTATGCTTAGCACTACTACCTGTACACTTAAAAATGGTTCAGATGGTAAATTCTGTTATTTGGTTAATCCCATTTTTTTTAAAAAGTGAAGGGGAAAAAAAGTACTAGGGCCAAAATAGTCAAAGTCATACTGAATTCTCTGGTCATGCTCAGCCACTTGATGCAACAGCCTGGGTTCTTTTCCTGCTAGCTCTGCAGGACTGTGTACTTAATACATATAACAATCTTGTTCATTTGCTTCTCCGTAGGCACCATCGAGGTAAAGAAGACAGTGAAAGACAAAGTGGTACTCCCCTGTAATTTTAACATTTCCTCAGAAGAGCTGGCGAGGGTTCGCATCTACTGGCAAAAGGGAGATGCAGTGGTGATGACTCTCATGGCTGGAAAAGAAAAATGGTGGCCCGAGTATGAGAACCGCACCTTCTTCCTCGCCAACAACCTCTCCATCGTGATCCTGGCTCTGCGCCCATCAGACAACGGCACGTATACCTGTGTTGTTCAGAAGCAGGATAAGACGTCTTTCAAACTGGTACACTTGAATCTGGTGATGTTATTCGTCAGAGGTCAGTGGGATTTTCTGATTTATTTTAAACCCGAAGATTTGTGATACTCTTAAAGACATACTCCTATTGATCTGGGTGGAAGTTAGACTAAACGGTGATGCTTCTCACTTCATTTTTGAAGTTAATGTGAGTCTCTAGCTTTACAATACATTAGAACTGCTTTCTCCAGATGTCCTGGAAATAGCTACTCATGTGCATTTTTTTGCCCAGAGACAGTTTAAGTTTTGGACACAGTAATGACGTAAAGAGCCTTCAGAATCATATGGGAACACATTTGATTTGATATAACTATACTATTAACTGCACTCGATGCAGTCATATATTCTGGTAAAAGTAAAATATATTAAACAGTATAAGAACAATGCAGGTATAAATAGTTTTCAAGTCTATTAGTATGAATATTGAACTGCTTTTTTCTAATATCTTCAAAACAATTTACTTGTACATTGAAAGCTCTCAACTCACAGGCATATCTATAAAGTGAGATGTTAGAGAACTGGATACATCCTTTATCCCTTCCCCGGCGAAGACAATTCTTTTGATCACACCCTATTTATACTTTGAAGGGCAAGCATTCTTCATTGATGGGTAGAAAGAGGCCTTGTTCTGACCATCGATGATAGTACTAGAAGATGCTGATACAGCCTGAGTCCTTGTTGAGATTCTGTAACCCTGGGTGATTCCTTCACACTTAAATTCAACATACTGCCTCTCCCACATTGCCTCCCTGAGTTCTTGAGCCTCTTATGGAATCCGAACTTCTTAATAAAAGATCATGATTAATCTCGACAATAGATAATTTAAGCAGGTATTGATTGAGTGAGTTCTTCAATACTTTGCCATGCTTTGGTTTTCAGCTATGCTGCATCTTCAGCTGTAGCCTGCAGATCACAGCTAAAACTTGGGCGATAAGCCAGAATTACATGGAATTATCTTACTTACCCTGTAGATTCTCTATGCATGGAGAAAGCAAATATTATGTCATGGTGTGAACTGAGGGGGCTCTAAGAGCCCCCCTCACAATTCTGACCAGCGTTGATCCCTAGAATTCCCACCATGATAGCTGCTAATTGCAACAGTTCTTCTACAAGCTCCCTGATAAAAAATGAAAATGTGTTACCTGGGGGAGGTGACACTACAAATATATGAGTCTGTACTGTTTCAGTTAATTACATTATATATGTAATTTTTTTTTGTTAAGATTTATTTTATTTATTCATACAGAACTGGGGTACAGGCCAGAGATGTGGAGGGTGAGAGGATTCACCAGGGACAGAGTGGGGAGCAGAACAGGCAGATCGATGAAGTACACTGCTGAGGAGAGCAGCGGGCGGGTCAGGAGAGGTCTGCCGTGCCATGTGGTCACCTCCACATGGGGATTGAACTCATGCGGAAGTGGCTTAAGCTTCTTAGTGCTGTGATTTAACCAGCTGCGCCACCAGGGAGGGCCTATATATGTAATTTTTTAACATAATACCAAGTCAAAAGTAGATTCAGGACAGATATATTCTGATAGGAAGACAGAGTGAGAAATCCATGATGGAGAAGAGGCAGTTTCAGGGAAGGCAGGACCTTGCAGTAGACGTAAGAGTAGGAGACCTTGGACAGCTAAAGGCGTGCAAGTGCTGGGGCCTCAAAAGGGCTGGGGAGTGGGGAGGGGGGAGCACACCAAAACTGGATAAGAGAAGGCTGAAGAGGAAATTTCGTATACTTAATTTGACCCAGTACCAATTCTAACTTTTCCAATTGTTTCCACAAATGTCAAGATACTTGTAAATCAGCTGGGGATCTTGTTAAAATGCCATTTTAAGTTCAGTATTTCTGGGCCAGAGTTTAAGAAGCAAGAAATCAGACATCTCTCATTTATTTGGGTAGGGGATCAACTGTCCTATTTTCCCTAGGACTGAGAGGGTTTTTCTCACACAAGTGATTTTTTTAGTGCTAAGCCTCGGGAAACCTCAGGCTAACTGGGACAAGCTTGTTTCCGTACTTTCACCTAAGTCTGCAAAATAATAATGTATTGGCATAGCAGTATATGAAAGTCTCCACTAACTTGAGGACAGGGCTATATTTAACACCTTTACTAGGTTAACAGATTTCACCCTTCTAAAACACTTCTCCCTTTTCTAATAAAATATTA
>NW_004567104.1:34766888-34866135 GCF_000260355.1 Condylura cristata
TGGTTGTACTAGTTTGCATTCCCACCAGCAGTGCAGGAGAGTTCCTTTTTCTCTACATCCTCGCCAACATTTGTTGTTGCTAGTTGTTTGAAGATGTGCTTAGGCACTGTTTTAATAAACAGATCACCTTACATAGAAAAGTTAGGAGATAAACCTGAGGGTATTCCAAGCCTATCAGACCTCAAAAAGATGATTTTTAATATACTCCCTGGAATTAGTGGTTTTCTTGTAACATAGCCACATCTCAGAAAAACAGAGTACAGAAGAAAAATGAATCATATTTTAGGATATGAGATACTTGGATTTGTTATTCCAAGTTGAAACACATCAAATATTGATGTTATTTTACGAAACAAAGGGATATTCTTGATGATAGCTACCGCTGTGATATGTTGATCATATATGATAAATCAAAGGAGTGGGAAATGATAATGTCAACTAAAAATGGCTCAGGAAGATGTCATACTTAATTTAGGGGCAGGGTTAATTCAAAAAAGAAAACCAGCTGCTCCTCCAAATAATTCCAAGCTTTTTCTTGGCAATTAAATTACTTTCAGGGGCAATTAAATACTCTCCCAATACTGCCAGGTAGTCAAGGAAAATTTCACCTGGCAACTTAATTTAAATGAGGGAACTCCTCTAAAAGAAGACAAATTCAAGACCCGCATAAACCAGGGCCTTTTAACTAATTTCCCTTGTGTAAGGCTCTGTGCTATGTGACTTAGCTTCATGAAGTCACTTAATTCTTACAACCCTGGAAGGCAGGTATTATTATCTCATCTTAGAGATGAGCAAATGAAGACTGAAAGTGGTTAAATAATGGGCTCAGGGCTACAAGGCAAAACTGATTTTAAAACCTGCTCTTGGTGACCACTATACCATATGCCATTTCTCTGTGGAACTCAGAATTCTAAAATGAAAACTTATGATATGGAATGTAATATGGAGAGATGGGTTCCCCACATTCATGCTGACTAGTATAAATTTTTCAAGTCTAAGTGAGAAGGTGGTGTGGGGAGCTTACTTCTCTGTTCTTCATAGTCATTTCATATGCTTTGCTTAGAACATACATTAGTCTCTTTTGGGGGTCAAATATACAAATGAAAGAGTTCCTTAAGTACCTTAGAGGAATGTTAGGGAAGCCTCCTTGTCCTTTTAAGGTATACTGGAATAACAAGGGAATCACTAGTGTATAGCGGTTGAGATTACAGGCTCAATGTGTACCATTTGAACAGTGATTGAAGACTACTTTTTTTTTTTTTTAAAGATTTATTTATTTATTCATACAGAACTAGGGTACAGGCCAGAGATGTGGAGGGTGAGAGGATTCACCGGAGACAGAGTGGGGAGCAGAACAGGCAGATGGACAAAGTACACTGCTGAGGGGAGCAGCCGGCGGTTCAGGAGAGGTCTGCCGCACCATGTGGTCACCTCTGGGGCAGGTGGAGATGAACTCATGTGCAAATGGCTTAAGCTTCTTAGTGCAGTGCTTTAACCCGCTGTGCCACTAGAGAGGGCCGAAGACTACTTTTTTTAAAAAGCATTTTTAAATGCCTCTGGCATGGGAAGTAAAGTAAGGTAAAGATCTGTGAGACCATCCAAGAAGATTTATATAACTTATAGTCAGTGTTCTGGTTCTCAAGTTGGAGATTGAGTTTACAGGTGTTCATTAAAATATTGTAAATACATATATACATAAGTAAATAAATAAGAGCCATTTTGTATAACTCAAATATCAAGAAGAAAAGGAAGTCTCTAACATATATCAGCAAAACATGAATTCAAATCTCAGTTCTTCCTTTTATTGTGATTTCTCTAAACCCCAATTTGATTATTTCTAAAATAGAAACTGTATTAGGTTAAATCATATGCAATTACTGATATTTGACCTTTTCTAATTTACAGCCTACTTCCTTAGGGTTGTCTAGATCTAGTAAATATTAAGAGCTCAATAAATGGTGTCTATTATTTTTCTCTTTACATCTTAGATGTGTAGTATTTGTTTACATAAAACAACTTCTTTCTTTAATAAGTGCTCTCTTATTTCCATCAAAGAAATGAAGAATTAATATGACCAATTCAAACCAAAGTTAGTCTTTGGATATACATAGCTATACATGACTTATGAGAAATTGCAAATTATGCCTCATTCTTATTAAAACTAGGTTAAGTTCTTAAAGATACACACACACACACACACACACACACGAGCGTGATCGTACAAATACGTGATGATACGGATTTCTATCCTATTCTTTCTTTAGCTGACTTCTCTGTTCCCAATATAACCGACCTTGGAAGTCCATCTCCTATGATCAGAAGAATAAGTTGCTCAACCTCTGGAGGCTTTCCAGAGCCTCACCTCTCCTGGTTGGAAAATGGAGAAGAATTAAAAGCCACAAACAAGACACTTTCCCAAGATCCAGACACTGAGCTCTACACTATTCGCAGTGAACTGGAGTTCAATGTGACGACCAACCACAGCTTTGTGTGTCTTGTCAAGTACGGAAACTTAACAGTGTCAAAGAACTTCAACTGGCAAAAAAGTAAGTGTCCACACCTGGGCAGTAGCTACTATTTAAAATCTAAAAGGAAAATAACATAGCCAGATACATTTAGAATTGCTTCGACTCTGATAGCAGTTCTTAGGAAAAAAAAAAAAAGATAATAAACTGTTTGTGATTTGTTAAAGTCACTGTAGAAAGTGTAGAAGTACAGTATTACTTGACTAGTTTTTATTTTCCTTAGTAAACCTTCTAAATATTAAACATATAAATAAGTGCTACCTATCAAGTAGTCATCTTGGGAAATCATTGCCACAGCATTGTTATTATGAAAAGGGCTAAATTTTGCCTTCAGGGCTTTGGCACTTTCCTTCCCAGGGCACCTCTGCATGGTTCCTTAGTGTCAAATGATCGTCTTTTGACTGATTTACTTAGAGTCAGCATGGTGAAAAAGGTGAATGACAAGTCTTGAAGACAAAGCCTATAAAAACAGGTCATTTTTGACAGAATACAAGTGAAATTCTCTTACCCCCAAGAAGTGAAATCATCTAAAAATACAAAGTGGAAAAGCTGGGTTTATATAAATCTATGTATGTTAAGCCTGTGACAGTTAACTACAGGAGAACTCAGATACTTGCAATACATATCCAAAGAGTATGGCTGATGAACCGCAGGGCTCTCTCACTCCCCAGGCCCATTCCTAATAGTATGTTTTGTGGTTTCAGAGTAAGAAACAACACATAAAATCAGACCTACAGTGTTACACAACTAAGTAGTGTTGTGTTGATATGTTTATGTCTTACTCTTATACTAATCTCCGTTTAGTAGAAGAAATATTTTAGATTTTAGTGAATGATTTAGTCTAGATCTTTCCGCTTTGAGGTGGGTTCTTTATTTTCCTCAATAGGTAATGAGACAAAATTTCCTGGGAAAATCTGTTCAAATATAAACAGGCATCATTTTACTAATAGTCCAAACTCATTTCTCTCAATCATCTTTTATGTGTTCTAAAAAATTTATGAGGATGGGGTGTAAATTATGTAGTAAAGATATTCAGCACTACTTTTCACCTTATTACTGTATCATTATTTAACCAATTTTAGACATTGTGACTAAGGTGAGGGAGAGTACACATCTGCAGCAGCACCTTCAATCATCTATTGCTTTGGATATAATTAATATAAGAGTATGGGTACATATAATGTTGTAGGATGTGGGGGTGACAAAATTTCCCATCAATGGGCCAGCTACTAAATATTTTTATCTTTCTGTATCATATGGCTTCTTGCAACAACTCAAGCAATCAACTCTGCTGTTACAGTTTGAAAGGAAATAAGTGGTAGGTAAGATTTGGCCCGTGTACTACGATTTGCTAATTTACAGGGAACAGAATGCAGCCCTTTTAATAAAAGGTTGGGGCTATAATTTAAAGATGATTTAGTCTGTCCAGCTTTATCATTTCTCCCATTATGTCTTCTCCCAATCCTTCCTTCAGGCAAGGCATGAGCAGTACCCCTCTTCAGTCTATTCCTAAATATTATCCCTTTTCCCTATCTGGTCTATAGTCACCTGGTTAATGGAGATATGATTAAGCTTGTTTACTCACTCATCCACTCATTCATTCTTTATTAAGTATTTATCACACACCAAGCATCTTGCTAGATGCTAATGGTCAGAGAGTATGTACATGCTTCAAATCTCATTAATTGAAACACAGATATCATTTAGAATCACAAGAAAATAATGTTTTTATGGGAAGTCAAGGGCTGACTGCATAGACAAATATAAATTAGGTGTAGAGTTCATAGAAATGTTACACAGTAATGAGAGTATAGTTTTGCTATCTATTCTAAAGACACTCAAATTTGTCAATTAAGCAGATTAGGGCTATAATTCTTTAGTCTGGGCTGCCAAGTTTGTTAGTCCTTGATATACCATTCAGCGTATGTGTGTGGATAGGAACCCCCCTCGGGTGTTTGATGAGCTAAATGTGCACACATCCTCTGCATATAACTATTAAGCACTGCCCTCTAAAGTGTTTCCAGGTTCTTAAGAGGCATTAGAACAGAATTGGTTTTCTGAGAATGATTTCTCCTCCTTTCCCTCAAAAACACTCAAGAGGCTGAAAGAAATTTGAGGGTGGGTGGGAAGTGACTTCTGAGAGAAAGCCAGAAGTAAGTCAGAACCTGTGAATCAGCCTGTGCTATTATTCCAGGAAAACAGCAAGAGCTTCCTTGTTTGTTTGGGTTTCATTTGGTCTTCAGAAGGTGAGTTCTAATAATCATTCCATGTCTCCATTTTATCTGGTGTTTTAAAGAAAAAGCAAAAACATTTCCCCTAGTCTTTAAGTGGCACGTACACTCGTATTCGTTTTACAGTGATTAATGTAGCTGAACGTGTAACAGTTATTACAGCCCAGGAAACCAGAGGTAACGAGGCCACAGGAGGGTACTAAGGAGGAGATGAGGGGGAAAAGGCAACTGAACTAAGGCAGCTGCTGAAGAGACTTTGGGGGAAAGGAATCGATCCCAGAGATATCCTGGGTACAATATAGAAAGTTCATTGGCATCTACTGGGTAGTCACCACAAAGACAAACTTTCACTCTTATCTGGGTAAATAATGACATTGCTATCCCCCACATAATAAGTGGAGCAGATAAGTGGAAGGCATGCTTTGGAAAGAATATAGTGGGTTCAGTTTTAATCAGGTGGAGATTCTGGCATCCATCCATCTAGTGAGCTTTTGGAAATATAAATCTGGAGCTAATAGCTGAGATCAGAAATATGACATATGAATGTAGACATTCAGTGGAATTTCAAAACTGGGGTGTAAATAAGATCACCCAGGAAGACAAAGGTCATTGGAAGAATGGTACCACTGGCAGAAGGAGCTGCAGCAACAATACATAAAGCACAGCGGGAAGAAAGACCAGGAAACCAAGTCATAACAAACAGAAACAGAAGAATGTGCTGTTACAGAAGTCTGAAATTTACCTACAAGACTTAGTAATCAGAAAAGTGAAATGCAACAAGTAAATCCATATTAGGTATTTATGTGTCAGGCGTTCCAGAGTAGTCAGAAGATGAGCTACTACCATTCCTTTTGGTTTGTGGCCCTCTCCTTCTCTTCATGTTGTGGTTAACTGTACCTCAAATGTGCAGCTGCTGCTCCAGGTCAGGAGGGATGGAGAGTAGTGACGCACACGTGCTTTCTACACCACATCCGCCCTCGGGTCCCAATATCATCTGTAGGATGGGGAACTACAGCTGGCAGTTTGCTTTCCCCCAGAATGGTCCCACCTATCTCCAAGCCACATCCAGCCCTAGTTCTTTGTTGGTGCTCTTCTATTCTTCCGAGAGCTCTAGGCTAGATGGTGAAAAATATTGATCTGAAAACGAATGCCAAGTGGCTCCTGTAGCCACAAGGGTATGTGTGTGTGTGTGTGTGTTTGTGTGTGTGTGAAGAGAACATGCTGGGCCCTCCCTGGTGGCACAACAGGTTAAACCGCAGCACTATGAAGCTATCTGCAGCCACTGAGGCAAGAGTTCGTTCCCCAGCCAGGGAGGTGACCAATATGGCGCAGTAGACCTCTCCTGGACCACCAGCTGCTCCACTCCGCAGTGTATTTCAGTCCAACTGCCTGTTCTGCTCCCCACTCTGTCTCTGGTGAGTCCTTTCACTCACCGTACCTCTGACTTGTACCCCATTTCTTGTATGTATGCATAAATAAATAAATCTTTTTTTAAAAAAGAACGTGCTAAGAGAAAGGGAGGATACCAAAGCTGACAAAGGAAAAATAAGGTCTTTCTAGAATAAGACATTAGCTAATTGTTAGTCAAGTAAAATTAGTAATACATAGTAATAGCACCTATAAAAATGAGATACAGATAAAATGCTTTTATTTACTTATTTTAAAGATTTATTTATTTATGAATACAACAGCTGGTGTGTAAGCCAGGGGTGCAGGGAGTGTGAGATGATTTGTCGGGGACCAGCCCCGATTACGGGTTGCTGAGGGGCAGAACAGGCAGGGTCTTAAGGTGGGAGCAGCATTGGAGAGTGGAGGTTCTTAAAAGGGGGGAAAAAGGGAGCGGGAGTGAGGAAGACATGAAATTGGAGTGCAAGTCTTCTTGTTCTGCTGTCAGCAGAAGTTTATTTTATACATTTCAAGCAAGCAGTGAGATAACATTAGCATATGAATTGGGCTGAGATAAGAATTATCTTTTTTTTTCTGAGAACAGTTTGGGATGTATTGACCTTCAGCTGAGATTATAATCTTATAACGTTATTCTTAAAATTGGTCTATTAAAGTTAAGATAGGTACATAAATTCATAAATTTTAAGGCTGACATTATTATATTTATCACAGTGATGATGGGCTAAAATAAAGTCCCTTTAAACCTTAAATGCTACTTAATGACCTTCATTCTCATTGAGAGATCTTAGAGGGTAAAGTCAAGTCGAGGACTAAGGTGGAGGCTGGGTGGAGATATGGAGGATAAGGTAAGGGAGCAGTGGGTGGATCAGGAGAGGTCTGTGCCATGTGGGTCAGCTCCTTGGCCAGGGATTGAATTTATGCTTCAGTGGTTGCAGATAGCCTCATAGTGCTGAGACTTAACCCTCTGTGCCCCCAGGGAGTCCTCAAAATGGCTTTTAAAGTATCCTTTTAGAACCTTTCTATGACAATTTAGCTCAGTAAAAAAAAAGTTCGGATTTTCCTTTTTATCTCAATATCTGTTGCATAGGTATTAGTTGCCTGCATTATATATCTGATTGAAGAGGTAAGTGAGAAAAATGATAGCAGCTATATACAGAAAAGCTGACCAGGCAAGAAAGTGAGAGTACTCTCTATCCGTTGTGTCAATGTAAGCAGGGTCGGATGCATATTAGGTAGTTGGAAACAAATTAGAGTTGATGTATTTTTTTCCTTCACAGATGAGTCAGACCGTCTTCGTTCCTCCGTGAAATGGGTTTATGCCTTAACCATGTGTCCTGTTCTAATAATCCTGTATGTCCTTTACAGTAAGTACTTCATACTAATATCAGGATCTCAAGTTCTATTGGAGTGGTTCAGCATTTCCCCAAGGTTTAGCCATTTTCTTCTCATTTTTAAAGCATTTTGGAAATATTAGTGTCTCCTTTACTAGTCCCAGCAACTTCTGTTCATTCACTGGACTGACATTTCTTGCATACCTACTATGTGTTTGGTACTCTGTTAGCCCCTGGAGTTACAAAGATGAGAAATCACGGCCCTTGAGACACATTCTAACTTAGTGCTTCTGTTTTTCACCTGATTTTATAATTTTTTGGAGACACTGAAGCTTGCTAATTTGAAATTATTTCTTTCTTTAAAAAAGATTTTTTATTTATTCATACAAGAAGTGGCATACCCACCAGAGGTGTGGGGGGTGAGAGGATTCACCAGACAGAATGGAGAGCAGAACAGGCAGATGGACTGAAAAACACTGCTGAGAGAGCAGCAGGCGGGGCAGGAAAGGTCTGCTAAGCCATGTGGGTCAGTTCCCTGGCTGGGGATCAAACTCTTGCTGCAGTGGCTGCAGATAGCTTCACAGTGCTGCCTTTTTAACAAGTTGCACCACAAGGGAGGGCCCTGAAAACATTTCTGATGTAAAATGATTATCTAATCTTCGATTTGGAATTGAAGGAAAAGCAGAATAACAAAATTGTGGGGGGGGGGGCTAGGGGAGAGCAGGTGGGAAGAATCATTTCCTTGGAGGTGAGTAAGAGGGTCACAGATGAGTTACTGATTTTCAGTTCTTCAGAACACATTTTTGGATAAAAGATCAGGAATGCTGAGAAAGAAGAGATAGCTAGGATATTTTCCCCTGTGAATGAAAAATTTTGGTCTTATTCATGTGTTATCCTCAATCTCTATAATAAAATGACAAAGAGCTGTTAGGCCAGAGAGAAGGCCAGAGTCACCATGCAGGAGGAGCATCAACTTATACTGAGTAGGAATCACAATACTGAGCAAAGAAAATTGGAACACCAACACCTGTTTACTTTCCCAACCTTCAGCATAAAAAATTGTCAAAGCTCAGGAAAGCCACTAGAAATTTTTTGCTATGAATAACTCACTCCAGAGCTAGGACAGAGGTCTGATGAACTCAGGTTTTTAAAATACATACTGACTAGCCTTACCACTCTAATTCAGGGCTTTTCATCTGGGTATTACTGATATCTTAGGTCAGGTTATTTCTTTGTTTTAGGGTCCTGTTCTGCACAGGATGGTGAGCAGTATCTCTCACCCCTATACACAAGATGCCAACAGCACCACTTTCTCCAGTTTTAAAACCAGAAATATCTGCCAGCATTGCAAATGTCCCTGGGTGTGCATGTATGTGTGTTTCTACTTTAAAAACTGCTGGTCTAACTGTAAGCCAGTCTGAAAGTTTGCTGAGATATATGGGCAGACATATTACATTATTATTATACATTATTATTCATTTTTGCATAGTTTGCTTTCTCCTCTCAGGTGTTGTCCCCATAAAATTCCCATTACCTGGGGATTACAACTGAGATGGAAAAAGGTACAAAGTGATGTAAAAATAAACTATTATATTATTATAAGTAAATATATACATACAGGTTCTTTTGGGGAGGTGACAGAAATTGGAATTAGATAGTGGTGCTAGTTTTACAACCATGTGAATACACTAAAAATTGAACTGTACACATTCAAATGGTGGATTTTAAGATATATAAATTACATATCAATAAAAGAATTAAAAAAAAAATTCCCACCACCAAGTTGCCTGAGAACTCTCACCATAGTCTCTCTACTCTTCTTGTCCATTTTAATCCCTCTCCCTCCCCTGCTGAATGTCTCCAATTTGTAGTTGCCCATTAACTTTGGTTTTTATTTCTTTATCTCTGGCCCTTTATTTGGTTCCCCTATATATTGCTCCTCTAAGTGAGAGCATCCGATATTTTTCTTTTTCTTCATGACTTATTTTGCTGAGCATAACCTCTGGGCACAATTTAAGGGAAATTCATTTTTTAAATTTTTATTGTTTTGTGTTTGTCTTCAAGGATCTTACAGAACACAGAGAGAAAGAGAAATAGAGAGAGAATGGAAACAAGCTCCCCCACCTGCAGAAGATATATAGAGGAATCAGACGGAACATCTGAAGGTCACCTCCCTGAGCTTTTCTCTGCCTTAAAAATATAAATTATGTGAGAGCGCGTGCACCATGAGCCGCTGGGTTTTCTTCCTCTCGGTACCAACTTTAGTATCATACAGCTTTTTGAAAACCTCACTCAGGTTACTTGAAACAGATGATTAGCATCTGTCCTTTCTCCCCACATATATTTTGGTTATTCTCACCTCTTCGTTGTGCCACTCTGACACTTTAAATATTCCCCTTCTGTCTGTCAGCTTAGTTTCATTATCTGTGAAACAGTTATGTTCATCTTGAAGTACTATTCTGGGCTAAGTCCTTATTCTGCTCCTTCCTTTTTCTGATCAATCTGATGGACACAGATGGAAGTCACCAAGGGCTCATTCTGTTCTAACTCAGTAATACCCTTGTTGTTTTCTATGCTTCTGTCATTCCACTGACCTCATCATTGAGCCAGATTTCATAATGAACATTTTTCTGTGTTATTTTTCCACTTAAAAACTCAGAAAAGACCCCAGTATCCATAGGTAAAGCTTTAAAACTTTTCACATTCTAGCTGCTATCTTCAGTTTAAACATCCTCAGTTCTTTCCATTGTTCTTCATAGCTCCGTGTGAACACACTTGACATCAACAAATGGAGTCCAAGACTTTAGATAGCTAAAGTCCAAGAAGTCCACATACAATGGTTTAATTATTTTCTGGATTTTTTTTTTTCCTATAAGGGAGCATAAACTTTTGTGAGCTATACTGTGAACATATATCAATTCTTCTTATCCTAAAATTCCTAGGTCTTTTTCAGATAAGTGAACCACTGGAATATTGGAATCCAAGAGACTGATACCATATTCAGGAGGCTATAGACTCCATAAACTGTTCAGTTTTGTTTTGTGAAGCCAGTATCAGAAATGAGTCTTCAGAGTTGCCTTTACAATAAAGGGCAATGGGGAGCCCTCCCTGGGGGCACAACTGGTTAAATCACAGCATTATGACGCCATCTATAGCCACTGCAGCACAAGTTCCATCTCCAGCTGAGGAGGTGACCCACATGGCACAGCAGACCATCTCTGACCTGCCCACTGTTCACCTCAACAGTGTTATTTCAATAATCTGCCTGTTCTGCTTCCCACTCTGTCTCTACTAAATACTCTTACCCCGTGGCCTGTACCCCAGTTCTCATGTACATAACTCAGTCAGTCTTTGGGGGAAAAGGGTAATAACACCTGAGACTTATATAACAGCTTATGTTTTACAAGAGCATTACTTCTTGTTAGTCTTATAAAAGTCTCTAGGAGTAAGACCTATCTCCTTTCTACAGGAGAGAAATCTGATCTTCCAGAGGTTGATGTAGATCAGACAAAACCAGCACATCAGATTCCACTCTGTGGCTTATTTTCACGTACCCTATCTTACACTTATAAATTGCTTATTAAGAATAGCAACCATGTCTGGTATACCCTGCTTGTCCTCCACACAGAAGACAGTATTGAGCTGTTTGCTCATTGGTGACAGCTGGTGCTTAGTATTTGGTTTTCTACGTAAAAAATTTGTCAGCCTAGTCCTTAATTCTTTCTTTATATTCCTTAGCTAACAAGATTATTATCTAATGTTAGTTTAAGTTGGGAATACCTTCACATAAAAACTATAAAATTTTAAAATGTTTTTTCCTTAGGGCTCTGGGCTGATGCTGTGGCCCCGCATCCATGCTCCTGCTCCATCCCACGTTGCTGCCAATCAGGCCAGAAAGGCAGATTCCATGGCCGACTCCGTGGCCTACTTTGGTGCCAGGCCCAGACATGGTCCCCCGCAGGGCTCCTGGATAGAACTGCACTTTAGCAACAGTGGGGTTGGCAGTGGCCTGCCAGCTTCTATCTGTGGCTAGGGGAAATATCTCCTGGACACCCAGGGCTCTGATGTAACAGCCGGACCCGACACCTGGAGAGTTTCTGCAGCTGATGCTCACAGCCTTGGAGGGTCTGAGGAAGATTATACTGAGAGTTGGAAAGAAATTGAAAGTATCTTGAAGAAAAACTCAGATTGGATCTGGGATTAGTCAAGTTGGTCAGAAAATCCCCCCACCCACCTTCCAGAAGTTCCTCTTTCAACAACCAAAGTGCCCATTCACTCTCAGTATGAGAGACACGAGTGTGAAGAAAGGGGACATTTTCTTGGCCAAATTTCCGAAGGGTTTTTTCCCCCTCCCATCTCTGCTGCTCTCCCATCTGCTAGCAGTCAAGATTGGGGATCTATTTTTGGAAGGTGGCTGACAACCTCCACCAGGATCTTCTGATGCAGTGGAGTCACTTTTCTCAATAAGTGGGCATCTATCTGGGAGCTGGGAACACTGGTGTAAGAGAGATAGTTGGGCTCAAAGACTTATGTTCTATTGGTTCATATTGGACTGACAGTTTCCTTAACTGGTTTTATGCTAGTTTAACCTTATAAACTGAGAAAGTTCTCATTAAAAATAATTTTTTATTAAACAGTAAGCTGTGTTTAGAAAAAAAAAATTGAGGTAATGAAAACAAAATTTTATAGGACTTTTAGGTCACTGAGATGGCTTTCCCTCCGTGGTATTTCTGGATCCTGCTGACATCAGCAGGAAGTTGAAGGAAGGCGGGGGTCAATTATTATTCCTATGTTAACTTACCATTCATTCTCCTTTCTCTGATATTGCCTCCCATAATTCATTATACCCTGGAATGGACCTGGCTTAAGATGGGCAACATTCTCATCTGATTATATGGGGTTGGATAGCAAGAGCTAACCAAGTTCTTCAAGTGGGGCTGAATTTAAAACACTTAGTTTGGGGAGTTATGAAAGATTAAGCTTCATAGTCAAAAGATGTCTAAATGGTGGTTCTCAGAACAAAAATCACTGAAAAAATAAAAGTAGATGGATAAGAACTTAGAGCCAAGAGAAAAAATAACATGAAAGATAAAAAATTGCTGCATTAAGATCCACTAGATATAATCAAAGGAGACCCAATAAGTAGTCAACCATAACACAGGGCAAATTTAGTACAGCTTATTTGTTTGAAATAAATTATATTATTGCTTGTTACATTTGATAAATGTGTTACTATTGTTTCAAGAGTTGTTTTATTCTGATATTTCATGATATGAATAAAATTATTTTTGAATGCAACAATCTAGTTGAAGGATTTAATCAATATGTGGGTATGAATAAATCAATATGTGGGTATGAAAAACAGATTGCCTAACAGCTAACTTGGCACAACTGGTGAATGGAATTTTAAAATAACATCTTTATGGTATGTGATAATAACAAATTATGGTGAAAATATTCTGGGGCAGACAGAGGCTCTCATATTCTTAAGACTACTGATTTTACCATTATATAATGGGCACTATTATACAGTACCTGGGCGATTGTACTACTCTTCACATGCACCATTTCATTTACTAGCCATTCTGAGGCAGATTCTATTTCATTTGCAGATAAGAAAACTGAGACTTAAAATGGTGTTGCTATGCCTCACATGGCTGCAAAGCCTCACGGGTAGGTTTAGCAGCCAGTGGTCTGTCTCCAGAGCCCATGTTTTTCAGCCAGACCATTACGCTGTTTCATATATCTTGCTTCTATGGAACAGCAGTGTTTTCATAGTAGTTCTAAAACCAAAACTAAGCCATAGAAGTTTTTTCCCTTCAGTGTACTTTGTAATTTCCTGCCTTCACCCTCAACCTCCTCATCCAGTAAAAGTTACAATCTGTGGGAAGACTTCCTTATAAGGCAGCAAGCTCCTTGGAGACTAGAGATTGTGCCTCTAGGTTAAGTAATTTTACAGCGCATCATGACAGACTTCCTCAGCAATACTAAGAAGGAAACAAAATCTGGATGTCTCTAAAGATTACGTCCTGTTTCTTAAATTTTTATTTTATTGCAAATGACACAGAGGTCACCTTTGATTTTTATTAAAACAAAACTAAACATTGTAACACATTAGACCCACAGTGTTTCCAGGACTCAGGGCCCATGGGGCTTCATAGACTATTTCCTGTACCTGCTTCTCCTCCTAGTTTTTCCTAGAGTACTCTTTTAAAGGTTACAAGAATAAATATACAACTTGTAAAATTCAACTTTAACCATTTGGGGCTTTACATTTACTGTTTTAAAATCCAAGGGGAACAATATATATTGATGGATCAATATAGATATAATGTCAAATGTGTCAATGGAGAAGGAAAGTGAAAGTACAACAGCCCAAATCTTGGTTTAAAACAAAAAATAAGAGCAAATCAATACCACCTCAAACACCAGCACGTACATTTGTCAGCTGACTACTGACATCCATGATAGGGCCACAAATGCCCCTTCAACTCTGACAAAAGTTTCAAATGTCCAGAACATTTTCAGTTCTTGTCTTGTTTATCTGTTGATGAAGTGTTCCTAGGAAGATTTAGCAGGGCTTCAATTTTCTTAACATCATCCTTGGATTGATCTTTCTGTAAGTCACTTTCAATTTTTTCAGGAAGTATTTCTGTAAATTGTAGTCTGGCTTCCCTGTATTTGAAGAATGAAAAGGGAATGATATTTCCATTTCTTTAATTCATAAATAGTTATAAAAAAGATATTTGTCTTACTCTTCCTGCAACTTATGACTATGATTCTACTATAATAGCAGCTATGCTCCAGAAGATATTCCAGAATTCTTACAATAATGGAGCTAAAGCACACGTTGCTAAGGAATACACCTCAAAATCTGGCTGTCCCATTGTCCTCAGTGGCAGGGGGAGTGGCAGTAGAGTTTCCTGCCACTTTCTGTTGGTATACATTGTAGCAACTAGAAAAAGGCTGAAATAGTGGTAATGTAGGTATGAAAAAGTGAAACAGGCCACTACAGATGTGTATGTGTGTATATTAAAAGTTAATGGGCCCTCCCTGGTAGTGCAGTGGGTTAAAACGCAGCACTGAAGTGAGCCGCAGCTGCTTTCAGTGTGAGCTCGATCCCCGCCCTGGAGGTGACCCACATGGGGAGGCAGACCTCTCCTGACCTGCCTGCTACACCCCACAGCAGTACTTTTATCAATCTGCCTTTTCTGCTCCCTACTCTGCCTCTGGTGAATCCTCTCACCATCCCTGAGCCTCTGGCCTATACCCCAGTTCTGCATGAATGAATAAAAATCTTAAAAAAAAAAGTTAAACATCAATTTCCAAACAACAGGTAAATTCTTCTAAACCAAGTTTTACTTATTTACTTACCTGATTATCACTTACTTACAGGAAGTAAGTGATAATCAGGATCACCTAAGTCTTTTATTCTCAACACTTCACAACCAGATTTGTCCACATTGTCTTCTCTCTCTCTAGCCAGTTTTCTATACATTGTGCTCAATAAGGCAATTTTTGAGATTGTTTGATTTTCCTGTAACTATTTTCAAGCAAAGAAGCAGTCATACAGAAAGCTCTTAACCGTTAATAATGACTCTCCAGAAATATCACATTTATACACATGTAATATATATATATAATATATATATATATATATATATAAAACCTATATATATGTATTAATGACCTGTACATTTTTTTTTACTAATTCCTTCTGTCAAAGTATTCTTTGGCATATTCTATATATTATTGTTCTTGCCCATTCTTAAGGTTTTCTATCTCCAAATAAAGTTAACGATCAACTCTTCCAGTTTTTTTTCCTTTAATTGGACTACAATTATTATTTGAGTATATCTTTTCAAATGTTAATTCTTCTACAATTTCTGTGTCAGATTAAAATGGCAAATACTTTTCTTTCCAACTCCTTTCTCAAAGCTTCCTTTGTTTAAAAAAAAAACGATAAGGTCTCTTGACACAAGCTATGCAACCTCTATCAACTGACATATTCCGGATGGAGACAGAAATGCTCTGAAAAATCAGTCTTTCCATGGTAATTTATGTTATGACCTCCCTTTTTTGTATAATTGTAATATCAAAATATTCTGAGCAACTTTCAGTTTACAATTGGATTGCCTCAGCCTCATAAGGTGCTACCTGGCCCTGACAAGCAAGTACTGCACCAGGGTGAGAAATTCCTCTAGAAGTAAAAAGTCATTAAACAACTGGCTGACTAATAAAAACAAATGGCTGTTACTGCAAAGTCTCTCTCACTGCCAGACAAAAAGGAAAACCCAAATCTATTACTCTATCTCACAGTTTCTAAAGAACCACTCAAACTTCCTACCATCTATTCAGTTTCTAAAGAACCACTCAAACTTCCTACCATCTGTAGGAAGTCTTTAGATATGGAAATTCACCCAAGTCACCTATTCAGAGCTAATCAGGTTTTCTACCATCTAGACTTCAAGAAAACTCACTTAAAAACTTTCTAACAAGTTTTTCAAAGAACCTTACCTTAATTTGATTTACAAGATATTTCCTCTCCTTGCCCTCACTTTATTTTACCCCCTACGACGTCTCTGTGAGAATGAAAGCCATTAAGTAATAGATAATGTTTAAGGGACTTTATTTTGGTTAATCTTCACTGTGGTAAATACAGTAATATTAGTCTTAAACTTTGTAAATCTATGTACCTGTTTTAACCTTGATAGATTGATTTTAAAAATGTTATAATCTCAACTAAAGGTCAAAACGAATCCAGACTATTCTTAGAAAAAAGGTGATTGTGATCTCAGCTCATTTCATATGCTAACATCATCCCTCTGCCTGCTTGAAATGTATAAAATAAACCTCTGCTAAAGGCAAAGTAGGAAGACTTGCACCCAACTCCTATTCCCGCGTCTTCCTTGCACCCACTCCCTTTTTTCCCCTTTTCCCCCCTTTTCTAGGAATCTCCGCTCGCTGACGCCATTCCCACCTTGAGACCCTGCCTGTTCTGCCCCCCAATAATCTGTGATCAGGGACAAAGAGTCTCAACAGTCTCTTGTGACACCTGAAGAACTAGAAATACGCCAGCACTTTCATTCTTTCAGTTCTCCAGTAATTTCAAATTGCATGCTGGCATTCCTAATTTTGAAGGGCTTTTTTCTAAACTGTACATAGCTGGATATTCCACCTTACCTCTTACCCAGAAGAGCAGGGCATGAAACAAACATATTAAAGCATTGTGATTTGATTCTGTCCTTGGTACAGTTGAGAAAACTAAGACTTGATGGAGAATATCTAAGATAAAAGAACTAATTACGAGTCATTAGTTCCTAAGTCCTTGAATCTACAGATACCAAAAAAATTTCCATATATGCATGTGTGTGTAATACAATAGAAGTTTCAAGCAGAAACATGGAAAAAATTACTGTTTAGCTGTTCAACTACTAAAGCAGCAGCAACAAATATCATTGTGGGAACCACCCAGGAAGCTTAACTGTGAGAAGTATTTGTACTTTACTGTGAGAAGTATACAACAGAAGCTTCAAACAGAAACATGGAAAAAATTACTGTTTAGCTGTTCAACTACTACAGCAGCAGCAACAAATGTCATTGTGGGAACTACCCAGAAAGCTTAACTGTGAGAAGCACTGAATCGCAGCTTGTTGTTTTATTCTTCAAAAAAATTCCACACAAAGTCTGCTATCCGTCTGATTACTATATCCGGGGGATTACTATCTAGAACAGGTACACGTTTTCATCCTCTTCAGTGGCGTCCAGTCTACAAACAGCTATTATATCTACTTAATTCTTTGATGTCTAAGACAAGTAGTAGAATCTTTGAAAGGTAGAGACTAACATATTCTGCATTGTTCATAGATGTATGTGTACACTTTTATAAAAAATCAAATAAAGCTTACTCATTGCTGTGAAATTTATTTAATTTCCTGTGACGTAAGAACGCAGGAAAAGAAAAACTATGCAACCAAATGAAGATTTATAGTATTTTATATATTAATGTATTTAAGTATTTAATGTATTTAAGTATTTAAGTAAAGATCCTCCTCAGATTAAAAATAAGTGTTTTTCTTAGATAACAAAAAAAAAAACAAAAATTAAAAGACCATGTAGGATACAAGTTGAAGGACTCAGACTCAGTAAAAATAGATTCTTTTCTGAACTGAATGGCAGTTTAGAGTATGTAAGTTAAAAAAAAAAAAACAGCACCATCCAAAGCCTCTAGCTGGGAAGTCAGATATTCTAGAGTTAACATGCTCCTTACCATTCTTGCCGTTTCTGCTCATGAAGTGCTATCAGATCTTTCTGTTTTTTTTCTTGAAGAGTCTCACCATAGTACTTCTGAAGCACCATTAACAGGCCTCCTACAGGAGTGCTGAGGGGGAAGCAGAGGGAAAATTTAGGAAAAAGGCAATCATCAGACCAATAATGGGACAATTAAAGATCCTGTCGAATAAAGAAAACAGTATTAAGGCAATTTCCTTCTTGATTTGCACAACAGAGACAAACAATCACTGCAACTTCTTAAAATTAACTGACATAAAAACAGATCTGTAAATTGGCTGTTTTTTTATCATGAATGGTAAATAATCAGATATATACACGCGCATGTGACAAGCTTTAGTAAGTACCTCTATATTGTTTCTCAGAAACAATATTAATACCTGGAATGGTACCAGACTCCCCAAGAGGAAGGAACTATGCAGGTAATTTTTAGTTGGGGGGAGGATTCTAACCGGCTTTTAGGAAAAAGCTGCAAAATATCCTAAAATCTAAGATTCTGGGATAAATGTCTCACCCTCCTGCCAATAGTTACCCATCTAAGAAACTGATGACAAATGTGATAATGAAGAGGCGTTGATTCTTGTTTTCTCAAGGGGAAGACATTTTAAAAAGATGTATTATTTATGCATACAGAACTGGGGTATAGGCCAGAGGTGCAGGGGTGGGGAGAGGCTTCAACAGAGACACAGTGGGGAGCAGAACAGGAAGATCAACGAAGGACACAGCTGAGGGGAGCAGCAGGTGGGTCAGGAGAGGTCTGACTCACCATCTGAATCACCTCCTGGCCTGAGATTGAACTTTCAGTTAAGCAGCTGCGGCTGGCTGGCAGTGCTGAGTCCTAACACACTGCACCACCAGGGTGGGCCAGGGAAGACATTTTTGACAACCTTAAGTTCCCTCTGGCTGCAACTTAAGTAATCTTATTAAAAATCACTTTTGCTAAGTGGAAATGTCCATCAACAGGCAAATGAATAAAGACAATCATGGTCACATGCCACAACAGGGATGACATGCTGATGACATGAGGACATCCTAATAAAATTTATGTTAACTTAGAACCAAACCATGCTGATACTTACCCTAGCAAGGCTCCAATTATGCCACCAGCAACCAGGCCACGCAGGCCTAAGTTTATTCTAAAAAGACTTCCTGTGACAGCTATTTAAAAAGAAACAAAAAAGGCAAAATTAAATCATCTTTAAACACCAGAATTTTCATCTTTAAATTTTCCTCCTATAAGAAAAAAAAAAGGCCCTCCTTGGTGGCACAACAGGTTAGGACGCAGCATTGTGGGCTGGCCTCAGCCACTTCAGTGCAAGTTTGATCCCCCACGCAGGAGGTGATCCACGTGGTGTGGCAAATCTCTCCTGACCCACCCATTGCTCCCCTCAGCAGTGTACTTCTGTCAATCTTCCTGTTCTGCTCCCCAATCTGACTCTGGTGAAGCCTCTTACCACCACTGTACCTCTGGCTTACCCAGTTCTGTATGAATAAATAAATCTTTTTTTTTTCCAAAGATTTATTTATTTATTCGTACAGAACTTGGGTACAGGCCAGAGATGCGGAGGGTGAGAGGATTCACCAGAGACAGAGTGGGGCACAGAACAGGCAGATCGACGAAGTACACTGCTGAGGGGAGCAGCGGGTGGGTCAGGAGAGGTCTGACTTGCCATGTGAATCTTCTCTGGGGCAGGTGGGGATCGAACTCATGCAGAAGTGGCTTAAGCTTCTTTGTGCTGTGCTTTAACCCGCTGCACCACCAGGGAGGGCCCAAATAAATAAATCTTTTAAAAAAACCCAAAAATTAAAGCACAGCACTGAGAAGCTAAAGCCACTTCCTCATGAGTTCGATTCCCACCTGTCCTGGAGGTGACCACATGGTGCGGCAGACCTCTCCTGACCTGCCTGCTGCTCCCCTCAGCAGTGTACTTTGTCGATCTGCCTGTTCTGCTCCCCATTCTGTCTCTGGTGAATCCTCTCACCCTCCGCATCTCTGGCCTGTACCCCAGTTCTGTACGAATAAATAAATAAATCTAAAAAAAAAAAAACAAACCCAAAAGACACAAACCCCTAAGTAAGTTTTTTGAATCAAACATTAATATACAACCACAAAACGAGGTTTCCCAGGTCCCAAATGTTCAGTCAGCTAGTTTCTCATCCTTCAGGAAGTTTGAAGAAACATTCCTTTTATAAACTACTTCTTCAATCTATTCTATGGATCTAACTTACTCTGTTTCCATTTCTTTCTGCTCACCTTAAAGTTCTGTAATTTCTCCACTTCTATTTTTTTCACTTCTTCCTTGTTCAAGGAAAGCTTTCCCCAAGTAAACAACAAAACCTTCACAGCTGCAACTTAGCTATGTCACCTCACCCTTCCTTGGATGGCTGCTATTCTATAGCTCAGGCAGGCCCTAAGATGACCCCTGGTGGCCAGTAAACTGGTGCACTTTCCTTCCCACTGGTATTCAATGATAATCTTTCCCATCTTTGTAATATTGTAATTTATGTTATACTCATACAGTTATGCATCTTTTACCAATGGGAATATGTTCTGAGAAATGCATCATTAAGTGATTTTGTCACTGTGCAAATATCATCAAGATATTTGAAGCTGCTGCCAGTATAAAATGCTAGGACTTTCTGATACCTACAATGTCACTAGGTAATAATAGGAAGTTAGGAATATTGCTATATGGTGGCATATGTGATTATATGTTAAAATACAAGTTTGTTGCTATTATTTTACACAACCATATGCATTTTAAAGAAATTAAGGGGAAAAAACAGGCAAAGAAAGGCAAAGCAATGTATTTACAATATCTTTTATATTAACCAATGTATTTATATACCATTTCTAGTAATTCTGTGGAATATGGCTTAGTTACTATATGTTATCATTTCCTTGTTCCAATATACCTCGACTACTTTCCTCTCTTTTGTGCTATGTCATATACAGTGATGAATTTTGCTTATTTGTCAGTTTTTTATTTTTACCTTTAAATTTGAAAGATGATTTGACAGATATAGATTCTTAATTGACAGGTTATCCTTTTCAGCACTTTTAATGCCATTCTACTGGTTTCTGATTTCCTCCTAATGAGTTAACCCAATTGTTGGAGCTGGTTTTTCTTGCTGCTTTCAAGTTTTTTCTCTTTGATCTTTCAACACTGTAGCTGTTATGTGTCTTGATGTCAATCTCTTGGAGATTCTTCTTGGAGTTTGTTGAGTTTCTTGTATGTTTTCCATAAAATTTGGGAAGTATATGGCCCTTATTTCTTAAAATACTTCGTCTTTCCACCTAGTATTCTTAATACATATATGTTGGCATTTTGGCTCGTGTTCCATAAATCTGAGACTCTATTAATTTCTCTTTTGTAAAAATTCTGACTTCCACAAGTCACAATCTATATTTGTTTATCTTCAAGTTCACTGACTCTCATGCTACCTCAAGTCTGTATTAAGCCCCTCCTCTCCAGTAATTTTTAAATTTCTAACAATTTATAATAACTCCATACTTTTTACTTGATTCCTTTTCAAGATATCTGTCTTTATTGATTTTCTACATTTGATGAAACATTTGTCATCATACTTTAAATCTTTCCCCCCTTTTTTATTTAATTCTTTAAAAAAAATGATTTTGATATCTTTTGTTTGCTATGTCCTAAACCATATCTGAAAAGATTGAAAAACATAAGTAAGAACAAAAATGTCTTACCTCCTGCAATGACAAAATGGCTTAGGGTATTTTTATTTCGGTACACATTTAGACCAGTGTTCACAGAGCTGGGAAGAAAGAAAACCCACAAAATTTAAGGCATATCCCATTTATTTTCTGGATTACAACTTACAAACATTTATTTAGAAGAGGCTATGTCAATACCTGGCCCTAATCTAGGCTCATCCAGACTGTTAATGCACCTACAGTTTTTCTAGGTGGACCCTCTCTTGCTGAAGAACAATTACAAAATAACCAAATTTCATAAGTAAATATCCATTTAGAAAGAGAAAGGTACAGAAGAGTTTTGCACTTCTGTGGGTGTTCTGTTCTTATAATTCTACTTGTTCAAAAGATGTGTTCCAAAACAAACAAACAAACAAAAAAAACACCAAACACTTTTTCATAATCCAGAAAGAACTTACTTGAATATGGTAACAAACACTGCAGTTCTCCAACTCCAGCGCCAGCCATACCGGATGAAGCCGCGTGTGGCAGCCTGATGTGCAGATTGCTAGAATGAGGAAAAAGGCTGTGAGTATGCAAGACACCTTGATCTTCTCTTTATTCTACAACTGTAGCAGAGGGATGTCAGCTACTGAATAGGCAGGAGTATCTCGACAGAAACAACAGAAAATCTATAGAAATACCATTATTTAAGTATTGACACTTAAAGTTCCATGTATATTCTATCCTATTAGGATCGAGAAAAGGAATTAAGAATTGCCAAATGTCAATTAGGCATCAACTGAATCTATGTGTCAAACACAACAGATCAGTACTCAACATGCTTTTAATGTTCAAGAAATCTTGGGGAAAAGAAAAACATAAAAAACTGAGTGAAAAATGAAGGGTAAGGAGTTAAGTGATATAGATGCACAGGAAAGGAGCAGAGGGAGAAAAAAAATGAGCACTTACAGGCCATTCAAGTGAAAGTAGCGTTGACCTATCTTACTTAATCTTTACAATAGTTTCAGTGGTGTTTTGGTTTCAACTGAAGTATACAGAGGAAGCTTATAACCAAGATCACTCAGCTAATAAGGAATGCAATTAAATTGGGTGGGAGGTTGTCTGTCACCACTCACCACAGCCCATTTTTGCTAGGTGACCACAGAACAAGTCTAGTACAATATTTTGATAGTAAAATCTAGATTTTTAAAGAACCTGAGAGAAACCCTAAGTGGGTACTAACTGGGTCATATTGGGTAAGTCAAAACCTCTCTGACAGGGATATGTATGGGTTCATCATTTTTAACTAATAGGTAAATATAAAATTAGATGCAGATGTGAGTATGATGTTTATTGCCTACATCTGTCTGCCTGGGGTCTAGTAGCCATGGTATTCTAGTAGCAATGAGGAAACCTTAACAACAGATATTGATATTTAAATTCCATCTTTCACTAAAAGAAACTATAGCTCCTTGGTGAAAGTTAATTCCAGCGCTGATACTAGAAAAGTAAAAAATGAGCCAAAATGCCAAAACATCAAAGAATGGTAAGGTCTTATCAAAGCTATTTAGGACCTAGCCTGAAGGGAGCTCAAATGTCCAAATCCTAGCCAATGTAAGCATCAAAATAAATAACAATAATAGACTATAATCATATAGAATAAAGTAAGAATTCATAAATCCACAAAGACTTAAATTATAAACAAATAAATAGATGGGAAGGAAAAGTTCTCCCTTTGGCAGGATACTAATCAATAAATGTAAGAGGAATGTTGGAATTTGAAAATGGTTATTTGGCAACTACCACAGTAGTTTCAGACAACACTGAATACTAAAACTAGAAGGTAAAAATTTGATGAAATTAGATTTACAAGTAGCTAGCAAGTATCCATTATTTATGTATTAATTACAAAGGGGAAAAAATAGTAATTTCACAGTGAATGACAAAACCAAGGTGATAAAATGTTAACATTTAAAGAGGCCGGGTACAAAGCATATAGGAATTCTTCTATTTCTGTATCTTTTCTTTAAGCTTAACAATTTTTAAAAACAAAGCAAAAACACTAACTCTCTCCAAGGTATAACTTCCTCACTAATACAACAGAATTGAAGGACAGAACAGATATGAGCTGGTACCTTATGAACTGTAAAGTTTGTACATTAGTTACTACTTTAATGTGAGCTAATATACTCCATGAAGGCTTTATGAATAGAGTAAATGTACTACAGCTGAGTCTTGACAACTCATTAGGAGTTTAAAAATACATTTCAGAAACTGAGCCATTCTGGTGATCCCTTCAGAAGAGAGGAAAAAGTATGACAAGCCATGTATATGTATTTAACATTAGCACTTCCCATGATTAAGTATAGACATTGTTGTTTTACCCTTACCCTGACATCCAAAACTCTCCCAAACTACCACCTAACTGAATAACCAAGTACAAAGTGAAATGCTAACTTGGTGTGCCCTCTATACTATAAAAACATAGTACCTACCACAGCATCAAGCTGGTTATGATAAACTTGTGCTTGGCTCTGCTCAACGTAGCGCTGTTTAGCATGAATAAAAGCTGGTATTCCCCCATATGCCCAGCCAATGATGCCTGCTGAAACTGCTGCCCTGTAAATATTCTGAAGTTCTTCTGATGTTCTCTGCTGTTCACTAGGACATCAAAAAGACAAAATTGGATACTTCTCTCCAAAGGACAGGATGATTATTTATCCCAAATGCTAACACCACACAATTTTTCATTGTTAGCATATTAAATCCTCTGATGAATTAAATAATGTAGTTATGAGTAGCTCAATTTTCAGACCAAATGAATCCATACTGTTAGAAATTAGGGAAGTAGTTACTCTTGGGAATGCAGTGACAGGAAAAGACACACGGGGGAGCTTCTGGGTTGCTGGTTTCTTGCTGGATACATAGCTTCTAAATTTGTGAAAATTCGCTGATAAGCATATACTTAGGTGCTTTTTTCCTGAGGCTTATTATACTCCAATAGAAAGGCGGTTTTAAAATTAATTTTATCTGGTGATTGTCACAATTCTACCCATATTCTGAAAACAGCTTCCTGCTTTTGGGAGTTGGAAGTAGAAACCATTATTTTCTCTTTTTAAATTTTAAGCTATTTTTTTTTATTACACAAACTTACAACATTTTAGGACAATGCATGCAAGAATGAAATTCTAGATAGTAATAAAAGAAACCAAAACCCTCTTTCTGAATACCTGATGAAACTAAGTTAATACTGAGATGGGCCCATCATAAAAAAAACATCAGACAAGTAATCTCTGCAAAGGGCAGCATAGATCAGTCCAAAATAAGCAGAACAATTACTATTTCATTCAATGTGTTACTCTCAAAAGCACAAAAAACTAGACCCCTTAGTAGAACTTCCAAGATATTTTATAGAAACTGCTATAAGGAAGAGCTAAGTTTGTAATCATTCAGTAACTATAAATAATTGCCCTCTTAGGAAAATAAACTGTTAAATGTTAATTATTTACATAACTAACTTGTTTTCTTTAGAAACTGAACATATTTATCTAATTACCAATACCAACATTTCTGATATTAAAATCAGTGAGTCTTTATAGTTTTTGCATGTACAAAAGGAATCTAAAAAAATCTCTGAGGAAACTGATTCTTATGTGTGAAGAAAAACTGTTATAATTTGAACTTTGTATTTTATCTTTTCTAGTAAATAAGACCAAGACCAAAACCAAAACAAAAACATTCCCATAAAAACTGACTTATGGTAGAGCTCAGAAAAGAGAAAATGTGAAAGAATTTAAGATTCAGTATGTCAGGAAGGGGTCAATTGTATTTAAACTCTAGACTTTTAGGGGTGAAAAATAATGTAATGCAAAGACATTAATTTATATGACTGTACACCAGAAACCTATATGTTTTATGTATTTTGTCTCTTCAACCTCTGAAAAAGCCCATGAAGTAGGTGATTATGTTTCTATTTGATATGGTAATTGTTTTAAGAAGTTATGTGGATAGCCCCAAATAGCTAAGGGATAAGGAAGAAACTGGGGACACAAATAGGAAGGACCTATACTGTAGGTAAACAAGAATGGGTTTGTGATTCTGGTTCTGTCACCAAATCACATGCTCTTTCAACCTGTTTCCACATCCATGCCATGGTGGCTAGTATGAACATTACTTAACAAATTTTGTTAAGTCCCAAGGTTCTGTGACTGATAAAGGTGAACCCAATAACCCTCTTCTAATTATGTACTCTCCACAGTTTTTTTCAATGAGGTTTCTCATTTTCCTTAAAATGACAAAATCTAAATAACTACATGCAATTCTACTCCCTTGCCCCAACCATCTCAGCATCATAATTTAACCAGCTGATGTTAATTTAATCACTTAACACAATAGGATAAAGTTCTTTACTTGAAAGAGCAACTTTCCCTAGTAATTGATAAATGAATAAAAGATGAAATAAATGAGTCTGAGTTTTTCTTCAAAGATCATCAAAAGGTTATCCTTTATTCTGGAATATCCTATTGAATCTATCAAATTATTTTCTTTTATAAAATAATGTGCCAATAGTCATTACAATTTTTAAAAAATCTGTCTTACTTGGCTGGACAAAAACATTAAAGCCTTCTGCCATTTCTCCAGCCTCCCTATTTTTGGAGAGGTGGGAAAGTGCTGGCCATTAAACCCCAAAGTTGGACGGGTATCAAGTGAAATACAAAAAGAAAAATGGAGTGAGCGCACTCCTGCAAATGTGGGTTTCAGGTTCACTTCTGACACTACCTCGGTCCAACTCTTCTAAGCGGTAAAATAAGTTATCTGTAAAGTAACCTTTTAGCTTATATCACCTAAGTATCCGGAAGAGTTCTTTCAACGAGTCTCACCCATCCCAACTGAAAACCGGCTAGTCAATCTCCAGAACTACTAGATGGCAATGTCAAGATCCAAGTTTGGGGTATAAACATTAGAGATCTAAAAGCCAACTGAAAACAGACCACACCTTCCCGGGGTCCCTCGCACTAGAACGACTCAGGTTGCAGGACACCTTCTTCACCCCCCTTCCCCACAGACCCTAGGCACTTTTTACTCTTTGACAAACAGCTGCCGGAGGCGTTCCCATCCGGATTCCGGGAGGTGCCGTTCGGGGACGTAGGAAGGTAGCTTCTTCTCCGCCAGGGGCTCCGAATCGGCGGCCACAGCTTGCGCGGCAAAGACGCGAGGGAAAAGACCTAGCGCCCTGCTGGGAAAGCTCCGTGGCGCGGGCGGCCGCACCTCCATGGCCCTCCCCGAACCTGCGGACAGATACACACTTGGGTGCTCAAGGCCCTGTAGTCGCGGCGGGAGAAGAATGAGGATAACGGCAAAAAAGAGGCGGCTTGCATCCGAGCACTGAGCCCGCGGGCACAGCAACTGACACACTCGCCTTCAGTAGCCCGCCTCACTTGGCAGGACCCCCCGGTCCCCACACACGAGACAGGAAGTCCCGCCCGCCGGTATAAACGTCAGGGGGCGGGCCGACGAGAAAGCCGAAATCGCAAACTTCCGGTTGGAGACTGGCAGTACTTGAGCGGCCCAGGCCCGGCCCCCGGAAATGAGTTGCTGGGGCTGTTTTCTCCAGACCCGCCGCAGGCTAGCTGCCCTTGGGCTATCTGAACCCCACAAACCGGGCTTTGGGCTGGCGGTGGCAGGGCAGATGTGCTCAGTGGATGCGGTAGTTTAGTTTACTGAAAAGCCAGGTATTCCACAGAGATGAAGGTAGTACAGTTATAAGTGCAATTGTAGAAGTATAAACTCCAGTATAAGTGGAGTATGGAAAGGGGAGGGCGATTTGCACAAGTACAAGCTCAACCAGTCCTGTACCCCCACTGAATGTGAGCAGGGCTGTGTGGCATCATTCTTATGCTGTTCATTTCTTGGTTTTGTAAAGGACATAGCCAGGGAAGCTTGGTCTTGGGGCCAGTTACTGTGAGCTTTCCAGAGCACTGCAAAAGAATCAGATCTATTCAGTTCTTAACAAGGTGGGTTTTACCCACTGGTTCTCAATTTCTGGAAACTTACCAGGACTCTGATGGTGCAGCAATGATTTCCTGTCACCTAGCCTTCTCTGTCATAGTTTTTATTAAAATGTCCACATTTGAAGTGTTCTCAAACAGATGTGTTTAATCTTTGTCAGCAATCATAGTCCCTTTTCTATGTCAATCCCTATCCTTCTTTTATTCTTTTCTAAATGTAATTCGAGATTGCTGCACTGTTTAGCAGAACACAGTGAAGAGTTCTGGAACTTGATGGCTGGACTTCTCGTTATAGGTAAGGCCTGGAGAAGTGACCTGTCAGAGTAACAAGCTAAATCAGTGATAGGACCAGGGAAACAGTGCCAGCAAACACTCCCATCACAGCACTACATTGTACATTGCTCACAATTTCTATTTGCTTATTATGTATAACATCAAATTAACCTTGAGGTCAGAGACCACAAATATTTGTATCTCCAGGACCTAGTGAGGTATATATGACTGTTAAATTCAGATCCCAACTCCTGACTTGGCTCCAAATGCTGCTTAACCTCAAGGACTGAAAGGCCAAGAAAATGATGTATAATTTGTCTACTCAACATTTTGAAAAAGTAAATACAACAGCCCCAGAACCATTCTGGAGAGAGAAGTAGAGGATAGGGGTGCAGGGTAGTCACTAACAAAATTATTTCTATACAAATCTCATTCCCATTCACTGTCCTATTCATACAAATGAAGTTATATGAACAGGCAAACAGACTACATAGTTATTTTCTCCTCTGGGTGATTGGAGCCTCATTTCTAAGTTTCTCTTTGACATTCTTATTACCTGAGAAAATTTCTGACCCTTGGCCACTTCATATTGTTGGCTGCTCTTCCCTTTCAGCTCTTCCATTTATCTACCTGTCACCTTCCTATACACCTGCTTCTCCGAGCTCACTGGACTTTTACTATTAGAGAAATACTCTTCTACATAACAGCCTGCTCTTTGGGAAGGCATCAGAGTGACACTAAGCTAAAAGGTGCTCTGAGATTTACTTGAATCATTGTTTCACATACAGTGCTCTCCACCTTCTAATGTAACATCAGAGTACAGTCATCTGGAAGGATGTCCATGCAGTAACCACATTGGGCCTGGAACTACTATTCTCCTACACTCACCCCTTGTGCTCATAGAACCCAATAATTTCTTCCTCTACAATCAAATTTTCCCCAGGGGTCAGATGGTTTCCTTTCCTGCCAGGTTGACTGGGTATGGCCTCTGCTGCATACTTTATATATTAATATATTGTATTATGTTACTTATCTGATATTTAAGATACAATTTTTATTTAGGTAGAGAGAATGTATTTTGAGAATTCCAAGGATCACTTCGTTTACTCATTTCTCAAAGTTTGAGTTTTACCTTCATGAAGTTTCTCATCTGCCCAGATGAAAAGTTCTCCTTTTTCTAAACTCCAAATCTGCACTGTCTTTATGAATTGACCTTCTGATTAACACCTAATGTCTCCTTAATCACCTTCCACCTGTACTTCTCATGTTATCTCTTATTTTATCTTCTCAACTGCAGGATCCCTTTCAGGGAGTCTGCTGTAAACATTTTCCTATCTTCTACTTTTCATACACTGTAAATGCTCAAGAAGCATTTGATAAATATTAACAGAGTAATTTATCATTGTGCCCTGCTACCTCAGCCACGACACTTTATCTGGATACAGTAGGATTCTTTAAATGAAATTATCTTCAGATGCCCAGGAAGAAGGGTTTTTTGGTATCTGTCTTTTCTGTTTTTGCTCTTGTCTGTAGTCAGCATAGGGTGAAGAGCAGGAAACTGTCCTCATTAGAGCTGATCCATAGAATCCCATGAAATGTCTTCTCTTGGGAATCTTGGGCTGAGAGAGAGCCTGGCAGTCTCTGGAACTGCACACTGCAGGACTCTGGAACAGACCAAAACTCTACTCTACCAACTGCTACAAAATTTGTTTAGATTCTTCAAGATGTGCTCACATCCTTTTAATAAATTGTTTACTGGAACTTGCTAGAGGCAGTTTTTATTCTTGACAGCTAGGAGAAACTAACCTAACAGAGCAGAATAAGGTGGGACATTGATACTCCTCAAATAAAGGAAAACAATATTTGTGTGATTCGAATATCTACTTCATTCAAATAAACTACATTATTCATTATTCTTTATCTGTGAAGAGAAGTGTGGGTTTTAGTCCTCAATCGGGGAAAGAATAAGATTGGGACCCACCCAGCAAGGCATTAACAATAATCTTCAAAAATTATGGGAATAAAAAGTATTTTCAAAGACATACATTTTACATGTTGCTATACACCATCCTTATACTACCTGCATGGAGGCAAACAAACAAGTATAAAATCTGAGTAACATTTGCTATATTTAAATACAAAGATGCCTTACTGACTCTTCAAAAAGCAGGTGAGAATTTATACTGATTCAAGTCTATTAGGCTTTTCCAGTCCTTCTTGGGACTAATGGCTGGGCAATCTATAACTAGGATCTAAGTAAGGCAACCATTTCCTTCCTTCCAACAATTTTTTAATATCTACTCTGTGAGGCACTACACTGGATAATGGACACATAAGACAAGTAAAACATGATTCCCTCCCATCAAAAGCCAACAGGACAGAAAGTCAAGCAAATACAATGAATGCAACATGATATCATATGACACAGATATGAGTAAAAGTATTATGATAGTCCCTGTCTAGAGGAATAAAAAAAAGAATTCAGAAAGGTAATGCATATGCTAGAATTTGAAACACTCCCAGAAAATATAGCTTCAGCTCCTAATCCAAAGGGTGGAAAATTTTGTTCTACTTTGCTGAGGAAAATTAAAATATGAAAAGAATGATCCTAAATATTAGGGCCTCATGGCTACAATGCAAACCACAGTACAACTCAGAAACCTAGACTGCTTAATGTCAGACTTATAGCACCTAAGGACATTGTCCCCATAATTTTTTAGCTCACAACAAAAAAATCTAACTTTAAACATCTGCCTTATTCCATGCAATGATCTTTCCAGGGATTTTCCACTCATTATCAAGTTCCTTAGATTTAAAAATTTTGTGGAAGGGTATTAAAAAGGCCAGATACATTTTTTACAAAAAGAATAAAATCCTCATTTTTAATAACTGTCAGTCTCATTTACTAATTTTGAAACCACTTAATACCAAAGAGTTCTTAAGAGGCAAAGGAAAAGAGTTGATTTATCTGTGGAGAAGTCAGGCCTAAAGGACAGGGATGACACTGAGTTATTGGACTATGTTGACTTTAATAAAAAAATGTTTTCTTCATCTTTATTAGGAACGATGTAGGGAGAGTACCCTGAGAAATTAAACTACTATCCAAAAGTCTTTTCTAATAATAGAAAAGGAGGTACTCTAACATGGATTTGCACTGACATAAATTTCTACTATAGAAGTGCTAAGTTGAATACTCTAAACTCCCAACTTAATGATATTTGGCATTATGAAGGTCCCTGTAGGACATGGACATCAATTTAAGAAGGAAAAATACTAAGGGTATGCAAAAAATAAGAGAGTTGCTGTTTTACAAACAGTAGTTCCTTTAAAGAAATGGAACTACGTCCTAAGTTTCTGAAAAGGTTTTTGTCTTTTCTTTTCTTTTCTTTTTTTTTAAGAAACTATACAAAGAAGGGTGTGAAGGCACCAAAAGGGAACTTGAGATCCAATTGCAGTAATTACTCATGCAACTGGCCCCTTGCTATATAGATTATAGAAACCTCCTGAGTACCAAAGTTAATGCTTTTACACAAGAAAACTCCTACATCATTGCATGGCATGACTGTTGCTTCCTTAACTCTTTCAGGAAATGATCCCCAAGTATTTTTCATAAACCCTAATTAAAATATAATGATGGAGATCAAGCCTAGAAGAACTGCAGAATTGTGATAAGTTGTAGTTGGTCCAAATGATTTTTCTGCTCCAAATAATGGGTAAAGGTCATCATCCCACTAAATCAGTCAGTTTCACAGTGATGGACTTACATATGTGGATAATCTGAGGCACAAGCTGTGATTGGTCTAAGAAAATGAGCAGTTGAACTGGATTTAAAGCTTACTTCTTGTCATTTCTAGTCCTTATTCAGCCCAAGTATTGATCTGCTTCTTATCTGCATTATACACATTTTGAATTTTTCTTGACAGTCATTCTGGATACAGCATGATAAGGAAAACCAAGTAAGTGGCTTGATAAGAGTATTCAGGGTATAGGTGCAACACTCATGGTAAGCTTCTCATCACAGGATACCCAATCTGCTGCCATAGAAAGGACTGTGGTCCAGTGATGACTATTAGAGTTCAGTTTTCAAGATTTTGGGAATAATCTGATCATAGCCTTTCCTTCTTGTTACGTTATAGGACAAGAATTTAGAGTATTCCGTCAACAGATTCTCCCAGTAACAGGTGATGTCATCCATCTGCAAGTGGTTCATAATAAACTGGCTTCCCCTGGAGACAGATTAACAAAAACATGTAAAACACAATATTAAACAATACTTACAGCTTACACCTGAATGTTTACCTGTATCAAGAACTGTTCAAAGTCAAGTATGAATTAACTCGTGTGATGCTCAGGCCAATCCTATAGCCATTAAATTAACACTCATACTAGTAGTAGAACTTCACATTTTAAAAATTTTTTCTTATAGCCAATGTTCAAAAAATGTACTTGTTTTAACTACTTCAAGGATTTCAGTCTATTCATATAAAGAATGGACTTGGGCCATATGCTGATGAGTGCTTTTGCCTCAGGACAGCATGAGCTCTGAGTAAATCTAGTATAATGAGGCTGAAACCCCATTATCACCATAGTGACAATATTCACATAAATTTAACTAGGACTAAATGGGGATGACAAAGTGGAAAAGGAAAAATGAATAGAATTTACCTTTCAGCAATTTTTTGAGCTACATCATCATTTGCTTTTACAAACTGCAGCAGCTCCCTACAACAAAAAGAATTATTAGACTCTGATTACAGACCACACTCACTAGTACCAAGTCAGAAAGACCATCGATTGAAGTCTATGGTTAAGTTTATGTAAGTGGATGGTGAATTATTTCTTTTTCTTTTCTTTTTTTTTTTGAAGGAAAGATATCACGGTCCTCACAGGAACCTAGTAACCACAAAATGCCCCACACAGGCTAAATACAGCCTGTTTTATGTTTGGGGCGTGTTTGAGAAAATAGGGAACTGTTCAAAGATACATATCAAAAATCACCAGTAAGAAACAACTGCTTGTGTCCTGCCCTGACTTCTTGCTCTGACTTCCAGAAGAGAGCACGGGATTAGCCTTCATGGTCCCTCTCCAAACCTCTCTCTAGAGCCTCCCATTGTGAAAAGAAATTTACTTCCTCTATCCTGGGGTCAATTCTCATTCCTTTAACAATATAAGAAGATTGAATATTCCTATCTTCAGTCTTTCAGAATGTGCTCTTTTTCACTGTATACCATCTTAATATTACATTCTGAATCAGCAATATAGCATTTTTCAAAGTCAACCTCACTTACAGTCTAAGTGGATAATAACACATATTTATGTGAACCAAATAAGGAAAAGAAAAATCTTTAAATGGAAAAAGTCATCAGCAGTAATGCCTTAGGTGGGCAAGGCTTAGGGGTTGAGGGTGGGAGTTCTAGAAACTCTCCTTGGGGTAGAGCTGCTTACTGGACATTGGAGAGGTCTGTTTTGACTGGGATATAGTGAACCCACGGCTTCAGCTGCGGATAGAAGAATTCCAGCCACTCATCACCAACGTGGAAAACAAGCGAACCACACAGGAAGAGGTGTTTGAACCGGAAACTTGCAGCTACGCCTCGAAAATTAAAGAGATACCTGGGAAAAAGAAAAATGTACTTGATATGATGTGCTACTGCCATAAAAAGGATCATTTTTTCCTATTTTCTCTTTCCTTCTTTCCTTTTATGACCCTCTCCCTTCTCTCCTTCTCTTCTATTTTTAGTTTTCAATTAATAGGTCATTGTGGGGTTTCATTGAACATCTTGATTCTCTAAAGGCTACTGTTTGTTCCTGGGAACCTTAGGGTGAGGAGAAACATGAGATATGTTGTCCAGGCACAGCAGACAGGGCCAGGAGCTGAATGGCATCTAATGTTTTCCTAAGACTTTTTAAGAACTAATGGACCCCCAAAAGCTTGTTTTTTTGTTTGTTTGTTTTTAAAGATTTATTTATTTGTGCATACAGAACTGGGGTACAGGCCAGAGGCTCAGGGGTGGCGAGAGGCTTCACCAGAGACAGAGTGGGGAGCAGAACAGGCATAAAGTACACTGCTGAGGGGAGCAGCGGGCGGGTCAGGAGAGGTCTGCCGCGCCATGTGGTCTCCTCTGCGGTAGGCGGGAATCGAACTTATGGGGGGGGGCAAAAGATTGTTTTTACCACAGGGTGCCTCATCTTATCCAAGGCATCCCTCGTTCCCTGTTCCTTCTCTTGAAGTCTGGACAAGCATACCTAATGTAGCTTTTTTATTTAAAAAAAAAAAAAAAAAAAAAAAAAGAGTCCCTCTCTCTCTCTCCCCCAGAAAAGAGCTATCTGAGAAAAGAACATTTTCTTTTCCATACATGCACCCCTGTCTCCAACCAAAGTTACTCTTACACTACAGTTCCCAAGGTGCAATATAGTCAGCATTCACCCCTCTGAGTCCTGAATATTGACTATACTGCACCTCTGAGTACCCCCATACATCTCCTCTTGACTTGGTTTTACTGTTCATCAAATTCTTAGTCTTGGCATTTAATTACAATATTTTAGTTATATATGTTTTATTCTTGTTGAACTTTAAACTGTTTTATTAACCTGATACAAACTTAGTCTAACTTTAGTTATTGATCTGTGGTGGTGGAGAGATGGAACCCCATCCTATTATTCACTAGCACACAAACTCTACGGAAGCAGGAGCCATATCTCATTGCCTCTACAGAACTCATGTCAGAGCCTTGGATGCATTAGGTCCTCAGTAACCAATAGGCATGTAAGTTGATAGGCATGTTAATGGGACTCATGAACATGAGCCTTAGTATTACAGTTTTCACCCAAACTGAAACCAAGACAGACACAAGTCCTGGAAGTCTTACTTGTATTTGCAGTGGTCCACAAGATGGACATCCTTAGCAGCTGGCTTTCCCAAGGTATCCTTTAAGTGAAAAGGAAGTTAGTAGTAATAATAGGAACAGCAGCATTCAGTGAAGACCACTGTGCTGCAAATACAGGTCAACAATACATTAACATGACCTCATGAAAGCCTCTAAATGAATACACTCAGGAGACATTATTATCCATTTTATAGATGAAGAGGCCAAGGAGTCAAGAAGTTGGGAGACCTGCTCAGGGCCTTATGGCTCTACGCAGAAGAGTCAGAGTTTAACCTGAATCTGTAAGCCCTCCTGAGGTCAAGTGATCCCCATCTGGACCAGGTCCTGTCCTGGTCGTTGCGCATTTCCCTTTATGTAGATTGTACCCAGGCAGTCACAAGTGGTGGCTGGTGAACTTTGAGGTGTAGCCCACAAACAGACTTTGATGGCCACAAAAGTAATTAAAAACAACTCCTCAAGCCGTTGACAAAATTTCTACATTCTACAAGGCTATTTCTACAAAGGCTATTTTTTATTTTAAAAATCCATTTTTCTAGCTTTTCTTGAAAAAAGAAAAAGGAAGAGCTGGGCTCCTGTGCCCTTGCAGCAATGACTAAAGTGCTCACGTACTCTTCTGTGGCCCCTGAGGGTATTTCAGTTTGTGGTCAGCCACCTTAGTGAGTCTTGTGCACTTTGCAGCTTTCCACAGTAGATGATTTGCTTAATGGGTACATTTTTTCGTGTTCTTACCTTTTAATAAAACGCCTTAAACTTCATTGGCTTGTCTTTGATTTCAACTATCAAATAATAAACACAGGCATCTCAGGTAGACTTAGCTTTTATCCCCAAAAGTTTAAGACATTTTCAAGTATCATCATAATTATGTGATATATGGAAATTTCCTAAGGCAAGAAATCATAAACTTAAGAGGATAGAGATGGACTCTAAACTGAAACAGCCAATCATTAATGGTTTCCCCTTAAAGTCACTTGGGGAATTTTAAATAACAATCTGGTCCTAGAGATTCTCATTTATTTGTTCCATTTTTTTTAAGCTTTCCAGTTGGTGTTATACAACCCACAAACTAAGGATATTTTTTTACCTTTCAAACAACTGAAATAATTCAAAGACTATTTTATGACCTGTGAACATTACATGAAATTCAAGCTGCAGTACCATAAATAGATTTATTAGAATCTACTTACACACATTCTGTGGCTACTTTCCTGCTGAAAGTAACAACAGAGACCAAGCTATCTGTAAAGCCTAAAATATTTATCATGTGGCCCTTGATTTAAAATGCTTATTATCTGTGGTTTAAAGCTTCAAAGTACTATGATAGTATTACTCCTCACAAGAGGGACAGGAAAAGCAATGTGCATTTGAAATATATAATTTACATATATATGCTAATTTTAGCTCACAGAACCTTCTCAACATTCATCGCCCCCATCCCCACCCCAGAGGAAATCTAATCTGCAATTCTACCCAGATGGCAATACTCTTTGAGAATGTTCACTGTTGTAGGTCTATTCAGAAGACTAGTGATTACTTTCATAGATTTCCAGGCCTGGTTTTTGGTGTATTCTGCATCAACAAGTTTAGGACTTTTCCGAGATAGAAGAATGAGAGGATCTCGTTCTGGACTTGTCCTATAAAAGAAACACATGACATAAAGCTATGTGTCCTACCCCACAACACTATCCCCAATCTCTGAGAGGTGAGCAGGACTCAGACCCAATGCAAATTGCTCTTTGTACAGTCGGACAACTCCCCATTATAACAGTAGTGACGGATGTTAAATATTGCAGCATCTAAGTGGTCCTGTGATGTGCCCTCCTTTACCCTTCAGGGATGGGAGTGACTTCCTATTCTTGTTTACATCTAGTTTTTGTTTTTTTTTTTAAGATTTATTTATTTATGCATACAGAACTGGGGTACAGGCCAGAGATTCAGCGGTAGTGAGAGAATTCACCAGAGACAGAGCGGGGAGCAGAACAGGCAGATCGACGAAGTACACTGCTGAGGGGAGCAGCGGGTGGGTCAGGAGAGGTCTGCCACACCATGTGGTCACCTCCGGGGCAGGCGGGAATCGAACTCATGCGGAAGCGGCTCTAGATTCTCAGTGCTGCGCTTTAACCCGCTGCGCCACCAGGGAGGGCCGGAAAATGTCTCTTTTAAGTGTGGGGCACAGATTCTACAATCACTGGTACCATAGCTGTTTGACTAGGTAATCACCACTTATCAAAAGAGCAAAATGAATTTTGTTGTGTATGCTCTATAAAGTCCAATATGATGATTAAAAATAAAAACAGGACCCTCCCTGGTGGCGCAGTGGGTTAAAGCACAGCACTAAGCAGCTAAAGTCACTTCAGCATGAATTCGATCACCACCCGGAGGTGGCGCGGCAGACCTCTCCTGACCCGCCCACTGTTCCCCTCAGCAGTGTGCTTCATCAGTGGGCCTGTTTTGCTCCCCACTCTGTTTCTGGTGAATCCTCTCACCACCCCACACCTCTGACCTGTACCCCAGTTCTGTATGCATAAATGAATAAATCTTTGAAAAAAATAATAAAAAAAAAAATAAAAACAAAGGCTTAGTAACCTGAAGACTATATGTAGAGAAAATCCTAGTTATGGTGTAAGTAGCAGATAGTCTTTACAATGTGTGGGGGGGATGGGATACCATAGATCCCCTGCTGAGAATCTGATGAGAATTGTGGAGCCCTCTTTCCAGAAAAATGTAAGTATATAATTTCAAGGAAGTTCTAGAATCCTTGATGCTCACACATGGATCCAAAGTTAAGAATCTATGATCTCAAGATGTGGGAATCAGAGAAATTGACAGTGAGCAGTTGAAGTGACTATTTGGTGAGTCTGCATCCTGAAGGCCACTGCCCAGATAAACAGGGTGTGATCTCAGACACGGTCTCACCAAGAATACTACAAAAACTCTTCTCTCTTCACAGTCTCTTCTGCATTCACTATGTGTTTATGCATCAGATAACAGTCAAGTCCTTTCTCAATCTCTTCCCTTCTCCTCATCTCTCTCGCCCCTGCTTCCCTCTCCATTTCACCTAACTCTGTCTGTGATCTCTACCATTATTTGGCAGCCATATAGTCTTAAGAAAGAGGCGGTCAGGAGATCTAGTGATGGTTTCTCTTCTGTATCAACTATTAGAGTGCCTGTGGGCAAGATCATGAGCTACTTCTAGGAAAAAATATAGGTTTTTAGGCAAGAGGACAACTCATCTGTCCTGTTCAACCTTATATACTCCCTGTCCATCACCCCTGTGGCACTCTAAATAAGTTTAGATGGATGAAACTTTCCTTTTTTGAATTTCAATTAAAAGAAGAGTGATTTCAACAAACAACTTGAGTTCTTGTCTAGTCTAAAAATTCTGTGATTCTGTTTATTTTCTTTGTTATCTAAGTTTTCTCTTTGAGCTAAAGTTCTTCCCAACCTCAAAACTGCTTCTATTTTACACAATAATTGAAAGTATACTTTGTAAAGTATCAGAAAATATAGTCACCTTGATCCTCGGAAATAAGCTGTAGAATTTTTCTTCTTCCATGGCCACTGTGCTGCTGCCCTAAAAATAGATGCTGATTAGTTTTTGTTTTCTCCTTAACTACACAGGGAATTGTTTTAACCATTTTAAGTAAGTCTAAGCCAGGCTACTCAAGAGAAAAAGTCCTAAATAATATTATATTCTCTTTTTTTACTGCTTCATTCCTCTAGAAGTGTTATCTGGACTATCCACAAATCTATACCTTCATTTATAAGTTAAAAGCATTCAGAGAAACATTCCTAACTCCAAAACAACACGTTTAGGGGCATGTGACTCAGCACAATGAGGATTTCTTCTCTACTTTATGTGCAGCACTACTGATTAAAATTAGCATACAAAGCAAATTACAGCAACCACCAGAAATAAAATTTAGGCAAGAAAACAAGTCACTTCCTGACTTCATGTTTTAGATACATAGGAGATATTGTCAGATTTAGTCTTATTTCACAAAGCAACCTGGCATTCTTGAAACTGTTTTAAGTGCTCTTTAAAGACAAAGTCTGAAACTCAGGCCTGAGTACACATTACCATGACCACCTTTTGTGGCTTAACTGCTGGCTCACAGGTGCATCACTCTGAATGTCCTGAGTTTAGGAACCCTGCACAGAAGTTGTGCAGTCTTTCTCTGTAAAAGGGGGAGCAGGGGCAAGCTGAAGTTAATGAAGGATTGGCTGACTACTTACTATAATGGAGAAACTTAGGATATAAACTTCACAAATAATATACATTGCCACATTATTCATCTTCTCTCAGCTGAGAGCATGTTTTATTTTCCTAGCCCTTTCTCACAGGATCAGAGAGTACCTCGTTACCCAGTCCAAAACTATTCCCAGAGTAATTCCCACTCTGCCCTATATTCCTTCTCATCAAAAGCAGTGTAGCACTGGCATTTTTAATGGAAAAATGATATATGTATATTAAAAAATTCTAACAGAAAAGCATAAAGGCTTAAAAAAAAAAATCATCAGGGATTTCTCCACCCACCGAAAACCACTTTTAAGACTTTAATGTTTCAGTGAAGAAATGGCTTTCAATCACCTCACTCCTTATCAATTCCCAACTGGAGGTGATTTGCCTCTGCCCCAAGGGACATTTGACCATGGCTACAGACATTTTTGATGTCACTCTTGGGGAAGTATGGCTTGCATTTAGTGGGTAAACGTCAGAGAGGCTACCAAGTATCCTACAATGCACAGGATAGCCCTCTACAGCAAAGAATGATTCCGTCCTGAGGGTCACTAGGACCAAGATTTAAAAACTTAACTTTATACAACAGAGAACATACCATACCTACAATGAGGTAAAATTTTTACTACAGTGTATATTACAAAGAATAGCCAGGACACTGATATAGCACCTACTATACTCCAGATGCTGTTCTAAGTACTTTATACACATACTAACTCATCTTCACAATTGTACGTGGGTTTTTATTATTCCTGCTTTACATTTGAGGAGCTTGAGAAGTTAAGCAAATTGCCCAGAGTCATACAGCTAGTAAGGTTTGAACACACAGTCCCTGTGTTTAAATACTAGTCTATCCCAACTTTCCATTCACATACAGTATTCCATATAATAGCCTGGTCATATATTATTTCATTCGTGACTGATGAAACTCGGGTGGTTTCCAACTTTTCGCCTCAGGAACCAACACTATAGTGAATATCCTTGCACAACTCTATTTACAGAATAATCAAGTTAGTGTTTCAGGATAAATTCTACAAGTGAAATGGCCAAGTTAAACATTTGAAATTTTTATATATATTGTGAAATTATCCAACAAAAAAATATCAGTTTTTTTTTTTTAAAGATTTTATTTATTTGTGCGTACAGAACTGGGGTACAGGCCAGAGGCTCAGGGGCGGCGAGAGGCTTCACCAGAGACAGAGTAGGGAGCAGAACAGGCAGATTGACAAAGTACACTGCCGAGGGGAGCAGCGGGCAGGTCAGGAGAGGTCTGCCACACCATGTGGTCACCTCAGGGGGCAGGCGGGGATCGAACTCATGCGGAAGTGGCTTCAGCTTCTTAGTGCTGCGCTTTAACCCGCTGCGCCACCAGGGAGAGCCCTCAGTTTTTTTAATACTCAAGTTTTTACTATAAATTTCCTGGATCTGTGGGATGTATGTAATGTAAACAGACTTGATTTCCCTCTCCTTCAATCTCCTGACTTCCCTTCCCCACATTAGGATTTTTATTCACGCAAGCACCAACAGTGGCCACGAAGGCCTGGTTCTGCCTCAGCTCTCTTTCATAAGCCCCTGCTCACACCTCCTCAACAGAAGAGTAGAATCTTTAAATCCGAAAGGACAATGCATTCTTCTTCAGAGTGAGAATTAAGTCAGAGGAGATAAACTCACATAAAAATAGGAAATGACAGCAGAAATAAATGTGAATAAACAAGCAAATTATTACAGTTTTAAGGTAAGAAATAAAATCAAATGCTTAAAGATTCTGAATGGAGGATTCCAAAAATAAATTTGCAGTTCTTTAATCATTAATAAAATGAATTCTATTGTGTGGAAAGGGAAATGGGATCAGAACTGGGGTGGGGAGAGTAAACTGGACTGTGGCGATGGCACACAGATGAATTGGTGGTGGGAAGCTCATGGGGATTACAACTGAGATGAAAAATGTACAAAATTAAGAATGATGTAAAAAAATATATATATATATAAATAAATAAATGAATAAAAAAATTTTTTATTGGAGAATAAAGGGTGGTAGTACCAAAAGGAAAAACTGTTTGTATGAGGCTGGGTTTTAAAACATATTCTACCTCCCTAAAAATGGTTTGGTAGTTTAAAATAATAACATGCACTAGGGGAAATAGGTAACACCATGACTAAGTCAGCAAAATTACATCATTAGTAAGGTGCAAACGGACACAAAATCACTGATGTAAGTATCTGGCTCACAATGCATAAATAGATTCTAATCATGAGAAAAATAAAACCAAATGGAAGAACACTCCACAAAAAGTGGCCTTTATTCTTCAAAATGTCAATGTCATGAAAGAGAAAAGACAGACTGAGGAGCAGCTCCAGATGAAAGGAGGCTAAAGTCACACGACAAGTAAATGCAATACATGATCCTGGGCTGGTCCCTGAACTGGAGGTAAAGCATTATTTAAGATACTATTGGGACAATTAAGTGTTGTACCAATATTGTTTCCTGACTTTGATAATTGTGGTTTACCACTAAAGTATTAAGAGGTAAAAGGTGATAAGACATGCAACATATTTCCAATTATTCCAGGAAACAATAAATGCATGCATTCCATGCAGACTCAATGTCCATCAAAAGAAATAATGAAGTAAACTATTACCCATTCAGCAGAATACCATGCAACCATTAAAAATGAGGTCTTTTTGGGCCCTCCTGGTGGCACAGCGGGTTAAAGCACTGCAGTAAGAGGCTAAAACCACTTCCGCATGAGTTCGATCCCTGCCTGCCCCGATCCCTGCCTGCCCCGATCCCTGCCTGCCCCGGAGGTGACCACATGGCACGGCAGACCTCCCCTGACCCGCCCGCTGCTCCCCTCAGCAGTGTACTTCCTCGATCTGCCTGTTCTGCTCCCTGTTCTATCTATGGTGAATCCTCTCACCCTCTGCATCTCTGGCCTGTACCCCAGTTCTGTATGAATAAATAAATCTTTAAAAAAAAATGAGGTCTTTTTATGTGTACTGACATGGGCAGATATCTAGGATATACCAACAGGGGAAAGTTAGTTAGGTTAAATATATTTATAAAATTTTAAAAGCATATATAAGTTGTGTAGTCAGAATTAAAAAAAGATTCCTACAGAGGCAATGCTGATATTTCCCGAGTAAGCCCTTTAGCTCCTTTTCTATAGATATGTAACATTTTTACACATAGAAAATGCTTAAACTATAGCTATTTTGTTTTTTATTTTTAACTTAAAAGTCATTCATTTTTAAGTAAGTAATTGTTTATACTCTATTTTGAGAAAACCCACAAAGAAGTATAAATAAAATCTCTCTAAAGGACTTACCTTACCAGATCTTCTCTGAAGAGGTCCCACCGTCCAAGACCAGTAGGATAAATTGGCCAAACAGCAGGTCCCCCTTCCCAAAAGGTCCAAGCAGGGTACATGATATCATGGTACTCTGATGTCTTCAACAGTAACAGAACAAGTTCTGAATCAGTGCCAGGTCAGAGTAGGAAGAAACAAACAATATCTATGCTATAGTATCCCTAGTATTACATTGCCAAAGATTTATTTTCCCTGGTTTTCAACATCTGGACTCAACAAATTAAAAAACAAAGTGACATGACTTTGAATCCCAGAATTTGAAATCACTTTGAAGATCAACTTATCCCGCTAAGGTAGGGCTTTAGTTTAGGGAAATAATATGTCTAATCTGAGTGATCACGTAACTCTCTCATCTTTGAACTGTATTAGACCTGAAGTGTGCACTGTCTCCCTAGTTCTATCCTGGATTTTTTAAAAAAGATTTATTTATCTATGCATACAGAAACGGGGTACAGGCCAGAGAGGCAGGTGCAGTGAGAGGATTCACCAGAAATAGAGTGGGGGCAGAACAGGCAGATCAAAGTCTACTGCTGATGGGAGCAGTGGGCAAGATAGGAGAGGTCTGCCATGCCATGTGGATCATCTCACAGGTTGGGGATGGAACACACACTGAAGCCGTTGCTGCTAGCTTGCAGGGCTGTGTCCTAACCCATTGAGCCACCAGGGAGGGCCCTATTTCCTGGATTTTTAAAGAGCAAGAATCAGGAAATACAATGCAAAGGTAAAGAGATTGGGTTCTTAAGTAGGTCATCTGAGTCTGAATGCTGGCTTTACCTCTTTCCAATTCTAGGTAAGTTATTTTTTCAATGCCTCTGTCTCCTTATCTTTGCAAATGAGTAAATAATAAGTTATCTATCTGTAATAATCTTTCAACATTAAACATTCAGTAAGCACTAGTATTAACTAACACTGGGGGCTGTTGAGCTCACAATGGTGGGCCAGTAAATTCACGGTTAAGCATTGATCAAGGTCAGAAGTGACAATGGACAGAATGAAGGTAAAGAGAAGTATCCCACAGCTTTGAAAAAAAAAGTTTGAAAACCACTTGTTCCTTTTTTTAATGTTATTTCTGCCAAAACTCAGGCTATTGATAAACCTCTAATTGTACTGTCTCTTCTTTTTTAATTGAAGTAATACTGTTTCTTCTAATGGAATTACACACACAATATGCTGTTTGCCTTTTCCCAAATATTTAAGAAATGGTATGCAATTCATCAAGCACCTCAGACAAAAGAGCTGCCAACAGAAGTTGCATGATTATCTATGAAATTGAAAGACTAAATCTCTCCCAGGAGTCTCGATCTAAAAACAAAGGAGAGACTAGCCACTGTCATACTTTATCATCAATACAAACAACAGGTAAATAATACAAAGTCCTTACTGACTTACTTTGGAACCTCTATCTGTTCTTCTGGGAGGGTTTCATGAAACACAACAGCACCAAGAACTTTTGAGAAATGAGGTAAAACCATGGAAGTGCAAAACAAATGTGGCCTCAGCCCACGTGCAATACAGGAAATAAACCATTCTAGAAATGAAAGTAAACTGTGATAAAGAAAAAGCAAGGATGAAAACCTCTCTGCTTTGGAGAAACCAAGTCAAGAGATGGTATTCCCTTTCCCAAAGTCCACGGGGTTTTCCTAAACTCACTCACCCACCTTGAATCTTCTATCTACTCTCTTCCGACTACCCAAGCCCCCTAAATGGTTTCGAGGGAACCAATCTGCCAACACATCATCTGTGAGAACTGAAGCACTGACAAAATATTAACTTTCCCAGGATCCCAAGTCCACTAGTGAGTCCTAACACTCCTATTCCTCAACTTGACCCAGGGATCATATTTTACACGACCTATGTAGTCAGATCACCTTTTGTATGCAAACTACAAGGACTTACCTGACATCTTCACTCTCACCGTTAACCATGTTGGGCCCCTGGGACACAGTAACAGATGTGACAGTGGATACCCAATACTATGGTTGATATATGCATTGTAGGTACTTAACAAGTGTTCTTTCAATGAAGGAATCCCCTACTCCAAGCTCATCAACTTACATGAGCCACTCTCTCCCAATCTGTAGGACTGCTGAACTCCACCTCTAATGTCAAATATATTCTGCAGGCCACTCTACCCTCCACCCCTAGTCCTACAGACACTTAAGCTATCTTACACATTATTTACAAGACCTCAACCTCATCTCTTCAATCTTACTGCTCAACCAGTATGAAGTCAGTAGGGGCACAGACCCATTCCTTGGTCTAAGGCCTCATTCTCACCATCCCATGCCAGACGTCACAGGACAATCATTTCATGTTCATATTCTAGAAGACCACGCTTCAATACCCTATCTGGCTTTTCCTGTACTTACCTTGCTGAAGGAGAAGACTGGAATGGCAGGTTCCATCCATTTAGGAACCTGAGGATAATCTCGAACATTGATCACCATCTCCATGTCAGGGAGGCGCCCAATGACTTCCAAAATAAAGTGTTCTACACCACTACACCTGCCAAACAGAGATACCGCAAGTTCACCAGTGTCTCACAAAGACATTATTTTTATTTCCATAATAATTCTCAGTTTATGAGGAAAGGTAAGAAATATCATATTACCTTCTACCTGAATACAGAATGCTATCGAAATCAGTTTCACAAATCAGTAAAAGAGTGTTATGTACACAGTCAAAAAAAAAAGATCATGCTAGCTTTCTGACTAGATTTGCTAGCAACCCTCAGGGGATTTCCTGAAGAAAGAGAAGATATGCAGACAACTCTGCTGCACCCCCCACTCCCCCCCATCCCCCACAGCCATCCTTTGAGGTCCTGACAAGCACTCTGCCAAGAGTAGCATTCCATGGTTTGCCAAAATGTTCTAGCAGCATGAAATGACAATTTTAAAATAATGATCTGTATGTAGGCAAATAACCTACACTGAATATCAATGTTTCATAACATTAAAAAAGATGCTGGGCTATATTAGTAGTAAGGTAAACTGGTGAAACAAGATAATCAGTTTTCACTGCTCAGATTGGCAGAGATCAAAGAGTCTGATAATACAATGTTAGTGAGGGTGTGAGGACTATTCTAAACATGTGGTACAGCGGCAGTGTAGGTGTAAGCAGGCACAACCTCCTGGGAGGACAATTGTTTCTATTTATCAAGATTTTAAAAACACATTAATTGGCCCATTCATGGGACTTCCAGGAATTCGGCCTGCAGATATATTTATAAGCGCTTAAAGGAGTACAGATAAGAATGTTCACTGCAGCACAGTTTGCATTAGGTGAAATCAAAGAGGTGTGGTGAGGAATAATTTAAGTGTCTTTTGATACAGGACTTGAATATAATTACATTATAATTCAAATAATAGATCACTAATCAGCTATGCAAGGGTCAGGTGTTCTCTATGTACTTTTATTTGAATAATTTCAAAATCTACTATTATACTAAAAAGAAAATAAGTTAGAACAGAAGGTACATGTTCCAATTTGTTGATGAGTCCAGATAGTTGTACATGCATAGTCTACTTCTAGAGGTATACACAAGAAACATGTAATTGTGGTTGTTTCTTGAGAGGTGCCTCTCTAGGACCAGAGGTATGGGAGTCAGAAATAATAGAGAAGGGGTCTTTCTGGTGGCTATAGGGATTAAAGCACACCACTATGAAAGTTATCCACAGCTACTACAGTACAAGTTCGATCTCCAGCCAGGTGATCGTCACCATGAGGTGACCCACATGGCGCAGCAGACCTCTCCTGTCTCACCCAGCTGCTCCCCTCAGCTGTGAATTTCAGTCGATCTGCCTCTTCTGCTCCCCTCTCTGTCTCTGGTGAATCCTCTTATCCCCTATACCTCTGGCCTGTATCCCATTTCTTATATGCATAAATAAATAACTCTTTAAAAAAATAAAATAGGGCCTTCCCTGGTGGCACAGTAGGTACAAGCACAGTGCTATGAAGCTATCTGAAGCTACTGCAGTACAAGTTTGATTCCCAGCAGGGGAGGTGACCCACATAGATGGCAGACCTCTCCTGTCCTGCCCATTGCTCCCCTCAGCAGTGTATTTCAGTCGATCTTCCTGTTTTGTTTTCCAACTCTATCTGGTGAATTCTCTCACCTCCCACACCTCTGGCATGTATCCCAGTTCTTGTATGCATAAATAGATCTATAAAAAAATAAAATAGTAGAGAAACTTCTTTTTCACTCTATATATTTCCACATCATCCAAATACTCTGCCATACATTTCTACTGCTTTTTGCTACTTAAAAAGTTAAAAATACATAGTTACAGGACATTTACATATGGCAATCAAAACACTTATTTTCTTTCACATTTGGCTTTTAAAATAGCACTCTCTCATATTCTGTATGATTCCATTGACACAAAACTCTAGGAAATAATCTATGAGAAAATGCAGGTCAGTAGATGCCTGGGGATAGGTGTGGGAGAAAAGTGTGGTGGGAAGGGCTGGGTGAGAGGGATTACAAACAGGCACAAGGAAACTTTTGGAATGACGAACATACTCATTATCTTGATGTATACATGTATCAAAACTCATCACATTGTACTCTTTAAATATGTGCAGTGTCTTTTTTTTTTTTTTTTAAGATTTATTTATTTATTCGTACAGAACTGGGTTACAGGTCAGAGATGCGGAGGGTGAGAGGATTCACCAAAGACAGAGTGGGGAACAGAACAGGCAGATCGACAAAGTACACTGCTGAGGGGAGCAGCGGGCGGGTCAGGAGAGGTCTGCCGCGCCATGTGGTCACCTCCAGGGCAGGCGGGAATCGAACTCATGCAGAAGTGGTTTAAGCTTCTTTGTGCAGTGCTTTAACCCGCTGCGCCACCAGGGAGGGCCGTGCAGTGTCTTTTAACTATACTTCACGAAAGCTATTATCTTTGAAATGATGTATCTCCAGTATTACTTAAATGGTCCTCTGGTCCCTGAGCAAAATCTCTTAGTTCATCTTTGAAATATTGAATTTATATTTAATTTTGTTCAGAACCAACTTTTCTAAATGTCATACAGTTTTTGAAAGTGGCTGCCTTAGAAAAAAAAGAATTAAGACACAAATTGTAGCTACATGGGAGTCTGACACAATACACAACTGTATGCATTTCATGAAAGCCTGGTTCTGAATATCTCATGCTATTTCTATTGGCTATGATTCTGTTTTCATTAATTGTATATATACTCAAAATAGAGTTCACTGCCATTAGAAATGTAGTCCATTTTATTGTCAATGAAGACCCTGTGTTCCCTTAAGAACATTTCTAAGAGCTCATGAATCTGACTAAAAAGCTTCTGAGGTCTGGAATAAAAGTTACATGCTTTTCAGAAAAATCTAAAGCCTTTAATTTCATTTAGAAATCATTCATCTATTAAGTATCATAGAGTGTCTATGTTCATTTATATTTCTCACTAGTAAAAATTGTAAATTTCAAATTTATAAAAATTATAAATTTTAATTTAATTATAAAATTAAAATTATAATTATGAATTCCTCTAAATTCATAATTTGTATTTAAAATCACTAGTATTGCCCCCCCCCCCCAAATTGAGACAAATGCCCATTTAAAATCACCTCAGTGATTTTCCCCATTAGTACTTATTTGTCTCTAGCACTTGGTAAACACAATGTAACTTTGATTACCTAGGAGTAGTGAGATATTAAGCGATCTTTATTTTCTTATTTTGCTGTTCTTTTTACATACTTTTGACAATGAAAATGTATTTATTTATAATTAAATTACATTAAGAGCAAATAATTTAAACTTTTGTATTCAAATATGCATGATTTTCTGACAGAATAGAGCTTGTTTAGAAATAATATCTTAGGTAAGGGAATATCATGTCCTCTGTTTTACTTTAAGACTCTGAAAAAGGAGGTTTATCATTATTTGTATATAATGTTGCATAAAACTAACTTCCAGGTTCAGCCCATGATTTTCCCTGCTTGCCCTCAGCACATTGAATGGTCACTCTCCGAATCCTGGCTATTCTGGCCTGCCTGATCTGTAGTTTCAGTTACTCCCTTGGACCTTCTACTACCTCTCCTCAAATACTTGGTATCTAGAACAATACTTGACTCACAAGAGACTCAATCAATGTTGCCCCTCCCACTCCAGCTTAGCCCACTCCCACTAGATTTCATCAGCCTGTTCTGAATTATTCCACACAGGGAAGAATGAAAAGGGGCAGAACTTCACACATGGGGAGAAAACAAATACTTTGATATAAGAAAAAAAGAGGACAGATGTTGGGGGTAAAAATCCCCAGGCAAGGAGAGTTTGCCATTGTTTTGTAGTTCCCCTGAAATAGAGTTTTTTCTGTCACTGCTTTTAATTATCTCCTCTATAAGAATAGTACAAACAAAACCACATGTAGTAGTATCAGAAGTTATGTCTATGTAAAACTCTTACCTTGAGGGGAACATGCAATCATTTTCTCGATATAATCTGTTCTTAATGATCTGATAATGGGTCCCTAGCTTCCTTCTGACAACCTCTGCCATCATCTTCCTGGAGATACCACCTCGGAAAGGTGTCAGATCCTCTTCTATGACACTGGGAAAGAATGGGAATTGTCAGGGAAAGCAGGCCAAGAGAGTGATACCATTCCACCCACTTCCCATCTGTGGGCTTAGGTTAGCACTAGAGAACACAGACACCTGAGGGAAAGAAGAGAGGATAGGTATGAGCAACTTCAGCCCCAGAAGCATCATAATCTAAAACATCAACAAGAAAGTTATCTAAGACAGAGCAAGTCAATTCTCTCTTTTCTCCCTCCATTGAGATTGCCCAACCCTGACATGCTTCATATTCTTTTATCACTAATGTCTTTGTCACAGTGGTCCCACTGACCTCCCCTCTCAGATTCCCACAGAAAGGACAGTTGATACCTTACAGTTTGATGCTGACTGACTCCCTTGTTCTGGTCTGTACTCACCTGGCATACTCTAGCAGCCTGACAACAGTCACCAGAAATTACACCATTTTTGTACCCCTTTTAAAGGGATCAGTTTTTAATAAATAACACAAGTGTCAGTTGAATTTTTTTGAGAAGTTACAGAATAACATAATGTGGAGCTAAAGGATACTGTTACTTAGCTGATAAGGAACCTGATGTCCAGAGAAGTGGCATGCTACAAGCCTAATCAGTGGGAAATCTGGGCCTGCAACCCAAGGCTGCTTTTGAAGTAACCTTTCTATCACACCATGTTCCAGACCTAACTTGCATATTTTAAAAATAAGAAAAAGTTTATCAGATTCGATTATAAATGTCTATTCCTTCAACAGTATTTACTGAGGGACAGGACTAGGGATACAGGAGTGGCTAAGCCATAGACCTTGAACTCAAGCTTTCAGTCCATTGGTGAGAGCTGTGCTGAGCGGGTGCTCTCTTATCTCTGGGCATTTTTACTCCCAGGAAAACCACCTTAGGAGCCCTTTCTGCTCATTGCAATCGCGCAGTCTCCCCGCAGTCTCTGGAATCCTAGGGGGACTTCCTTGTGACAAGAACTAAACTCTCAAAGACACAAAAAAAGGGGAGTGGAGGAGGAAGAACTCACCCATGGTAACAGCTGCAGTTCTGACTTGAACATGGCTCATAATTCTCCAAAGATCTGTTAATTTGGTCAATAAACACTTTCCATTTTGAACCTTCGAAAAGTGAAGTAAATCAAGTTAGCAAGATACCCCTGAGCATTCCTTTTTGCTAGCAGCAGGCAGACAGAAACAACAGACAACCCCTTTCCATCTCACTTAGGGAAATGAACCTACAAAATGAAAGATTCATTTTGTAAGTCTGCAGCTCAGGTCAAGATCCTCTACTTGAGCCATCAGGTGTCCCAAAAAAAAGTACAATTTCAAGCGTAACACCTGACACGTAGAAACTATGGATAAACTGGTGACACTGCCTAACCTTTTAATAATGAAACTTAGTCTCATAAAAAAAACTGATTAAAAGCACAGACATTAACCTTTTCATTTCTTCTGGCAGCCTAGGAACCGCCATCACCATCACCACCCCTTCCCCCATCACCTCTCTCTCTTTCTTACACACACACACACACACACACACACGAATTATCCCCCAGTGTTCTCTCTCTCTCTCTCACACACACACACACACGAATTATCCCACAGTGTTTTAGGAAGGTGCTGGGTAGTCAAGTGCGGGCGATAACCCTTGCGGGGTTGTTTAGATCCTTCCCGGTATCACTATCAATTCCGGAGGATGGGTTACTCTCCAGGGTCCTGGGCAAGACAAACCGCGCCAGCCACCCAAAACACGCTCTTAGCTCCCTGAACCCTCGAACCCTCGGACAGGCTCTGTACTACAGGGGCCAAAGCAAGCGCTCGGCGCGGGCTGCGAGGGAGAGCAAGGGGGGCGGCAGAGGGTCTCCGACCCCGCGAGATCCGAGCACAAGCAGCATAGCTGGCCTGCCCAGAGCCCACCTGACTCCTTTTGGCGGCCGGGTACAGGGGGCAGGAGTAGCAACAGCAGCCACAGCCTAAGCTGCGAGCGCGCCCACCGCTCCATCGCCAGCGGACCCACTGCGGAGTCCCGGCTGCGGCGCCGGCGGAAGCACCGCCCCGCACAAAGATGGCATTGCAACCCGCACCACGTGGGCGAAGGGCAGCCCCGCACAAAGATGGCGGAGCGCCTCTCGCCTGCCCCGCCCCCAAACCCGGCCGGCAACCGAGTTTCCCTGGGAATGTAGCATCGGGAGCTTGAGGCATAGCATTGCAATGTTAATGCATCCCGGCTGTGCAAATAGGTTTACTGATTTGTTTAGCTGCTTTCGAAGTGCACATAGATATTTAAAATGTGTCCTCCTCTTCTCCCCTTTCTCTCAGAATCCGAGAATGTGTCATCCCCTGGAAAAAATGTCTAATAATGACAATTTCTTACACTCTGTAACATGCTGAAAACTTCATATTCTTTGCAGCCAGAAAACTGAAAGCCAGAGATGATACATTTCTTGCCCATAGCTTTAGTTAGTGGCACAACCTAGGTTAGTTATTTGCAAGACATACAATTTCTTCTTCTTGCATCACATAGATTTTGTTAAGCATCTTAATGTATACAACAATGTCAAACCCCAAGAAAGTGCAAATAGTGTAGCATAGTCTCTTTGTAATATGAATTTATAATTGAGGTGACGTGAAAAAAATCAGTGGACACCACCATATTCGACAGTATATAGAGCTATACATAATGATCATTCAATTACAAATACTTAGACTTTGTCTAAATGTGTATGGTAACATCCTAGGTTCTGAAAACACATGGAAGTACAAGATGAGGTCTGTGCCCTTTAGTAGGAGTTAAGAGCCAGTGAGAAGATATATATGATCCCCAGAGATAATTTATAATATAAGGCAGTAAACCCAGATCTATTAAGTGGTGGGAAAGAGCAATATGAACTGGAAATCTGTAGCCAGTGAAGAAATGTGAGCCAACAGAAAGGCAGCAAAGGAATTTCAATGTTGCAAGCTATGAAGCAACTAACAGGACAACGTAAACAAATGTACAAAATTGCTTATGTCTAGAAATGAATACAATTTTAAAACGTAAATTATCTTTTTATATACTCATGAGAAAAAGTTTCTGTGGTACAATAGGATAAGAATATTTCTGACTAGTTAACTTTATTGGCTTTATTTTCATCTTGGTTCTGCATTTCCTAGGTGGGTTATTTTCATGAAGTCATTTAATTTCAATTTCCTTTGCAGGAACATTGGTAGTATCAGAAACATTATGGTAGTTAAATGAAATATGAAGTTATAATATCTGGCAACCAACAAAAAACACCTCAATAAAGGTTAACTAATCATATACTCAAGACAAAAAGCTTCTCTTAGGGTGCTTAAAATATCTCTGGCAAGAAAGAGATTTCACATAAGGCCTTTTTGACACTCCTGTAACTATTCCAAGTTTCTGAATTCCTCATGATGTTGCCCATCTCCTTATCTTTTCATCTGCCACTTCCTTTAGTAGAAAGCTTTTCTTCCACGAACTATTTGTTCTTGGAGTCTTGGATTATCAAAAATTCTGCTAAGTTTTTCTTGGTATGACACCACCATCATCCCACACAATTTATTACGCTGTCTTGCTCGCTGTCTCTGACCTTGGGCATACTTTTAATGTTTCATTTATTATAATAAGTTGCAATTCCTGTACTTTTCTGGTATTTTCTTTCTTCCACTATATTGTGTGTTCTTTGTGGTATTCATTTTGTAAATCCAGCATCTACCTAATTTTTCACTTACTGTTTGAGTGAACACTCGATTGGATGCTGAGGTAGGACTTCGGGACCTGGAGTGACCTGGCCTTAAGTGACTTCTCCCAACCTGCCCCACTTGTAAAATGGGGGCTGTAATTGGCACATGGTTGTTATATGAAATCCAGGAGATAGCAAGGACCTTAGCAAGCGTAAATTGCGGGCGCGGTGACCAAGGACTGGAGTGGGTAAAAGAAGCAGGTCAGCGCTGTCCAGGAAGACGCGACAGCGAGCTCAGCAGAGAAGAACGGTCCCATTGCGCAGGTGCACGCAGGAGGGGGTAGGGTGCCCGCTTCTTGGGCTGTTAGTGTAGTTCCGGGGGTCAGCTCGCGGCTAGGCAGCCGTCGGTCGCGGAGCTGACGTCATCCCTGTGCGCTGCCACGTCTGCTCTGCTCCGCGGTAATGGAGGCTGAGGTTGAGTGCTGACGGGGCCGGGCTCTGCTTCTAGCTTTAACTGTGGCTCTGACTCTTGTTACGGACTCGGAGTTTGGGTCTGGGTCTGGTGTGGGTTTAGGTCTGGCAGCCTGAAGACTGGATACTTTTTCTCGCTTCTCGGAGTGGGGACGGCCTGGGTGCAAGCAGCTGGTTAGGAGCTCCTCAACGCGAGAGGGAGTTCTCTTCCCTGGGGTCCTGCCTGTAAAGCCGCCGCCTCCTCCCAGGGATCCCGCCCCACCGGCCGGGCCTCCTCCATGCGTGAGTATTACGGAGCTGCCGGCTTTCGGGTGTCCCTGGCCTATTTTGCCGTCGGGGTGTATGGCGGAGATTGCGTGGTCTTCCCCTCTTGGGGACCAGACAGTTGAAGTTCGTGATCCCTTGCCATATACCTTCCCCCACCCTCTCGCCACCAGTTTTTTGCTCCGCTTTACTTTCTCTTTGCCCGTAAATTGAGTAAATATGAGCAGCCCCACATACACTCAATGGTAGGAATGCTTTGTCTCACCTGGCGTTAGTGAGTCCACGACCGACGGTTGCTAGGAATAGGGAAAATCGATTCGTCGGTAGTAACGTTTTGAAACCAGGGTGTTTCCTGTTGTCATTCAGCTTGTAAATTGTATTGCTTAGAAAACAGATTTATCCATATATTTATCCATATTGTTATCCATATTGGCGGAGTCATAATTTTGTCATAGCTTAATGAAAATGATGTCTCTTCAGTGAGCGTCACTGTTACTTATCGTTTTAATCCTGGCGTTTCAGACATTTCTAAATGATTTTACATATATTGGAGTGGGCATGCATGTGGGCTTCTCCCAATATTTTCACTTTACCATACGGAAATACACTTGAACAATTTGCTTTTAAGGGTTAAAAGGCCTGTTAGTGTACTTTCATTCATCTTTGTCCTGACAACCACCTCTGGAAGACTTGAGAAGTTAAACTCAGAAAACACATGATACATCTGATTTCGGAACCCTGATCCCTTGATGAGAAAATCTAACATTTTGGGCAGTGCTGATTCTTCTGTATTTCAAGTGACTTACTGTAAAATACTCCATTTGAATTGGTTATGTGTGTGCTAGATATTTCTCATAAATATCTACCTGATCGTAATATTGTTCATATGATACAACTCAATGGGTAAAAGATATAAATTATGACTTTATGCTGAACCGAGCTTCATCAGAACCTAGACTTCTAACCTACAGAGTCTGAGTAGTCCTTTCATGAAAATAGAGCAGGTAATAGACACTGGGAGCATTTGTTTGGAAATTTGGCTTTATAAAACTTGCTCAGTTTTTCTGGTTGTTTTATTAACATTGCTTACTTTAACAATGGTAAACTGATACTAATTTTTTTTGTTGTTGTTGTTCAGAGTTGAAACAGGTTGATAACCATTAACCTGGATTGCAACTACAGGTGGCACTGGAAGTAGACTGGTTCCCGGACATGCCCGGTGGAAGGAGGGGCCCTAGTCGGCAGCAGCTAAGCCGCTCAGCTTTACCTTCTTTACAGACTTTGGTTGGTGGGGGCTGTGGCAATGGAACAGGCCTGAGAAACAGGTAAAGAAGAAATAAAGCATAATGTGTAATAACCTATGATCAGTTAGCATGGAAGCGATCAACATTTCTTGACACTGACGTAGAAATATTGCTTTTGAAAACTGAACTTTCAGGGCCCTCCCTGTTAGCACAATGGGTTAGACCGCAGCACTGCAAGCTGGTGACAGCCACTTCAGTGTGAGTTCGATCCCACCCTGGAGGTGTTCCATGTGGCGGCAGACCTCTCCTGACTGACCCGCTGCTCCTTTCAGCAGTGTACTTCCTTAGTTGGCCTGTTTTGCTCTCAGCTCTGTCTCTGGTGAATCCTCTCAACGCCCCTGTACCTCTGGCTTGTACCCCAGTTCTCTATGAATAAAAGAAATTTAAAAAGAGAAAAGAAAACTGAACATTCAATATTTTGGAATACTTTGAAGGTAAAAGTTGTCCAGTGGGGCTTACAAAATGAGAGTAATTCAGTTCTTTTTAGTTATTAAAAGAAGGGTAAAGTGAATAAAATTATAATGCCAATATGATTTACCTACCTACTAGTATTCTTTTTGAGGACAAATTAAAATAGCTAACAGGTTGTAAATTATGTCATCCTATCAGTGATCTTAAAAAAATTTGTTCAAAATATTTTTAATAAAATTAATAAACTGTCAGCAATAAGCTATACATCTTAAAGATTTGTGTCTTATGAGAATAAAGCATTTGATCTTTTTAAAGGAAATTTATCTCTGTCCCTAATTTCCATTTGTAAAAGTTATTTTATTGAGGTAATATTGGCTTACATTATCATTGCTACTTTGGAAACATAGGAACCCCCCTCAAGTATCACCGCTTTAGTACATATCACCAGTCAACCCATAGCCCACTGTGCTCCCTTCCCTCTTTCTCTGTTCCTGAATTATTTCTAACCTGATCCAGGATATCAGGATATTTGATCATGTAGCAGTGGAAGGCGATGACTTTTACCTGATGCTTGTTTTATCAAGATAATTTCTGTTTCCTCTCTGTATAGAGTTTTTTCTTGCTTTGATTCTAATTTTCTCATTCACATTTATTTTTAATATAACTATAATATTTCACAAGCAAATCATAATTCAGACCAATAATTTTAAGTCACAAAAACTCATTTAATTTTATGAGCTTGCATAAGGTAGACAAATGTAGGCCATTTTATATTTATAAATAAAAATGAGTTTATAATAAATACACAATAAAGGTGACAGTGATAGCTATTTTTAAGGTTGAAAACTTAAACTTTAAAAGGCTGCTTTCTGAATCTGTATGATATAATTTGAGGGTTCTCTATGAATTTCATGTCTAGAATCTCTAGTCAAACTTACCCACTTTCATGCCCCAAGATGGGAAAAAGTAGGTAGTTACCTAAGGGAATACAATTTATTATATGCTCCTCTACTCAGAAGTAACCTGTGTCCATCCAGTCTACATTTAGCACTTTATCTTAATGAGCAGTACATCATAGGAGGGAGCATCACAACTTCTGTATTCCAAAACTTGACAGTGTTATCTAAAGCTGTTGTTCATATGTAGGAGACCACTTTACTGTGTGGACCCATCCTGTATGTAAGGTTAGGTTCAATAGCACCAAAGAGCCATCCCCTTTGCTTCAGGGACCCCACAGTCTGATATATTCTCTGTGCATCCAGGTGCTAAGCATTTGCAAAGTAGAGAATAGGAAGTATACTGAAATACTTTTTTCCTGTCAAAGTTGTCCTTACTGCTAGCTTCAGTATCCTACATCCTAATTTTGGGACCCCAAGATGCACTACAAACTTCTTCAACATCTGACCATAGGCTGGAGAAAATTACTTCATATGCCCAGAGGTGGTCATTATGGGCATCCTCGTTATTCCCAGTTGTTCTATTTTCTGTTTCTTTTTCAGTCAATTTGTGGATTCCTCCATTTCAACTTCTTCATCTGTATGGACTGTAGATCAGATCTTTAGTCTCTTATCCTAGGACTCACTGTAATTTAGTTCCTTTGCTATCAGTAACTAGAATCCACTTCCAGCATGACCTTTGCAGCACTGTAGGGTTTCCAGTTGGCTTCTCTCTACATCCCGTTCTCATAAGAGAATGGTTTGATCCATAATGTCACTCAGGAGCAGTCAAGACATACTCTTTTTTTTCACCAGGCCACATCGTTGACAATATCGGTGCTGTCAAAGGTGCTAAGCATTTGACACTTAGCACAGGTGTGGACACATAATTATCATTATTGACTTTACTTCTGAGAACCAGATTAAAGAAATCTTATCAGAACCAGTTAAGATCCATTCCTCTACCCAATTGATTAAACTTATCCAGACACTTGGAACAAGCATTGCCCTGAGGTGTAGTGTATTCATGTATTCATGTTTCACAGCCTCTTCTGATAAGATATTTTCCAATTCTGTGTGTTTGACTAAGGGCATTTGCAGAAACTTACCTTGGGCAATAAAATCAAATTCCACATTTTTGGTTTCCAGTAATTTATAGATGATGTTACTAAGGTTGCAGAGATGGAAAAGGGAATATCATCTATCAGATACTTCTTGTCAGTGAAGAAGCATGTCTACAACTGTGCCACGGCAGGGAGCTCACACAAGATTTGTCTATAGGGCAGTAGGGGCCTCCCTGGTGGCGCAGCAGGTTAAAGCACAGCAGTGAGAAGCTAAAGCCACTTCCGCATGAGTTCGATCCCCGCCTGCCCTGGAGGTGACCCACATGTCGCGGCAGACCTCTCCTGACCCGCCCGCTGCTCCCTTCAGCAGTGTACTTCGTAGATCTGCCTGTTCTGCTCCCCACTCTGTCTCTGGTGAAGCCTCTCGCCGCTCCTGAGCCTCTGGTCTGTACCCCAGTTCTGTATGAACAAATAAATAAATCTTTAAAAAAAAAAAAAAGGCTATGCGCAGCTGGTGGGGGAGACCCAAATGGTGCAGCAGACCTCTCCTGTCTCCCCCACTGGTCCCCTTAGTGATGTATTTCAGTCAACCTGCCTGTTCTGCTCCCCACTCTGTCTCTGGTGAATTTCTTCACCCCCTCACCCCACCCCATACTTCTGGCCTGTACCCCAGATCTTGTATATATAAATAAATAAATCTTAAAAAAAAAAAGATGACAGTTACCTTGATCTCTTTAAGCTACAAAAAAGAGGCAATTCAAAATTAGAAAAAATTAATGTGATTTTGCTGTAGCATGGATTGGGCTTCCAATTTCTTTCCTTTTACTTTTTCAGCTGATTTCTATTTTTTAAAGCTTGAATCACTAAGACTGATTTTAGTCTTTTCTGGTCCTATTGATGATATTTGTGTACTTTTCTCTTTCTGGCTTGCCCTTTTGAAATTCCAATCCAAGCTCTTTAAAATCAGTTCTGATCTCATCACTTCAGTGGGACTCTCCCAGAAATTCCAGTTTGAGGGGATTTTTCTAGAGACTGATTCTCAGACTAATTTTATGTGTTATGTATGTTTGCAAACTACTTAGATTTTACTGTAGATTATTTCTTATTCTGCTGTGCTTTGGATTTGCTCATTTTAAAAACAGCCATACCATGAGCTTTATATGAGGATGTTCAAAATAAAGGAAGTAGTACATTGCAGTAGCTTTGAAAAACTTTATTCTAATAAATTTATTCTGAATTTTTAAAAATTTCTACAATATATGTTATTTTATCTTTAAAGGAATAAAGAGAATGAGACTGAATATGCTTTTGAAGAAAGATACATAGATACTGAGGTGAAATTGCAATAAAATATCATCTATGGTGGTGAACTGAGTGTTTGGGTGGTAGGTGAGTGTGGAAGCCACATCTGAAGGGAGATCCTATCTCTCTAGAAAACATTATAAACCAGTGTTCTCAGTGTAAAAAGAAACAAGAAAATCATAGCCAAGCTTTGCTCAGATTCTTGGCTACAAAAAATTATAATTCTGAGGCCTCCCTTGTGGCACAATGGGTTAAGACACAGCAATATGAAGCTATCTGCAGCCATTGCAGCACAGGTTTGATTCCTGGCAGGGGAGGTTACCCACTTGGCACCTCAGACCTCTCCTGTCTTGCCTGCTGCTCCCCTCAGCAGTGAGTTTAAGTAGACCTGCCTATTTTGTTCCTTACTCTGTATCCAGTGAATCATCTCACTCCTCACAACTCTGGCCTGCACCCCAGAGTAATTCTTAAAACGGTTCTAATTCTGCCTCTGTCTCTACTCTAGCACTTCTTTTTTCATGTTCTTCTACTTTTACTTTGACAATTCCCCTAGATAATTGTTTTCAAACTGACCCATAGAATATATCTTCAGTGTGTCATGGGCTTCCTTAGGAGATCTTAGAAAGGAGAAAAAGGCAAATAGGCCTAGCAGTGCAGACCTCAGGCTTCCCAGCCCTGTCTTAATCAGACTAACTGCTATGTGTTTTAAATATTGGGATATCATGTGAAATATCTTTTGGGGGAAAATAAAATGCGCTGCTCCTACAAATGGACCAAAGCCAAATTCCTTGATGGTTTTGCTTGCACTTGAAGTCTGCAAATATATTGGCAAGTAGTAACATTTGGAAAATATCTCTGCTATAATCATGTATAACATTTGGAAAATATATCTTAGCTATAATCATGTATTCTTTTCTGTGCTTTTTTGTATCTCTTTTATCCTGACTTTCAAGTTTCCAGTCATGGTTGCCTTGATCTACTATTCTCTACCTGCTCTTGTCATTTAGCAATTAATTGGGAGTGGTGGAAAGAACATATTTTAGATATGTTTAGATTAGGATAAAGTAAAATGTGGTTGTGATCATTATGTTTTGAAAAGTTACTAAAACTATTATTGAATAATTACTTTGTAACATTTTTATTAGACATTCTATATTTGGTTCTTGATAAGAAAGAAGCTGCTAGAAGAGGTGGTTAGATTATGGGGGAGGGGCATAAAAATTTGGTAAAACAGAGATAGACAGCCTAGAATATAGATTTAGGAAGTATGTGTAGAAAGAATGCCTAGATGAGAAGAAATCATTTCTGGGTTTCTGTAGATTATTGATAGAAATAGGTATTTGCTTAAGTGTGATAGAGTTTTGGATAATTGATACTGCTACCAGGTCAATTGGTAGATATTTTGTGGCTTGATTGGTAAAGTAAAGCTTGCAAATATCAATGAGCCCCCTTTGGTGACACAATTAAGATTGAAATCTATGGTTCCCTCTCCTGCTTTCAGTCTGTGGGAGGGTAGGTTTTGTTCTTGAAACAATGTGCTTAGAAGATTGTCTTCTAGAGGAGGACATTCTGTGAATTTCTGTGTGTCCTAGAAAGCATTTACTTGAAGGAATATCTTGCTTGATTTCCTTCTCTTTTTCTCCTTGCATGATCATGTGTAAATAACTGCTTTCTCTACCCCTATTCTAGTTCTTTATATCTTTGAATCTTTCTTGCTTTTATCCATTTGCTTAACTAAATTCTATTGCTGTTTATTTCATAAAACTTGGTTTCAGGCCTACTTTAGTAATTCTTCCCTGCACACAAACTTTATATACAAGGACAAAGCAGGTATTGAATATATTTGAACACATTTTTGCTCATTTTAGGTTTAGTAAGCCAGTCTTTATTTGCGAATACTTTTATATCAGCAGAAGGAAGTATTTACCAGTCAAATTTAGATGCCAGCACTGCAGGCAGGCCCTTCTAAGGATAGCTTTGCTGGACACCTACTTTCCTTTTAGAAATCTAGGATTTTGGTACTAGAAGCAGGGTGTGCCTGTGAGATCAGCTCACAATAAAAACCTTCAGAGTTGAATCTCTTTTGAGCCTTTTTGGTATATAGGATATTCCTGTATTGTTATAAGTAGTTGCTAAAGGAGTGAACGGTGTCCTGGTTTCCTCCAGACTTGCCCCCATTACCTCTTCGCTTGGCTGATTTTGATTTGTATCCTTTTGCTATAATAAATCTTAGCTATGAACACAGCTCTGTACTCTATCCTGTGAGGAGTCCTAGTGAATCATGAAGCCTGGGCATGGCCTTGGGGACCTATAGCTCAATTTGAATGACAACATTCTGTGTTAACATCAAGAACCACTCTTCAAGGAGAATCTGTGTGCAACCCCTTGTGTCATAGATGAAGAATCTGAGACTCAGGGTTATAAAGTTTTCTTAAAGACCACACCTGGCTACTGAAAAATCTGGGGCCAGAACTTATATCACATTGTATTTCAAATATTTGTTGTTTCACTTTTCTAGCTTTTGAATCTGCTTTAATATGCTCTTAGAGGAATAGTACTTTAACATTTCCTAAATAATATCTCTGTTACTAATCTTCTGAAATGTATTGAACAAGTTTAGTTTAGCCATATAGTTTTTGGTTTTACAAACTTTGATCATAATCTCTTCTTAAGCTTCCAACTACTGTTGTTCTTTGCCATTGATATACTAGCTCACTTTACGCGAGCTTTGTTTCTTTGTCTTCTGGCTTGAAGTTTAATAGCCAGGATTGTATAAAATATTATACATGTATGTAGCCCTCGTTTTTTTTTCATCTAGGGTTTAGACAGGAAGGTACAGTTTGGAAAAGTTTCATAAAATGGACTGTAAAGATTTAGAGAGTGATTGCATCAGAAGGAAAGTCCTAGTGTAACTCTGAAGTTTCCAATATGAGCAGTTAAATGGGTGAACTGTGACTAGGATCAGGATTATAGGAGAAAGAACACAGAGCTTTCCAGAAGGCAGCTTGATAACATAGGCCTAAGATTCATTAGTGATCTCCTTGGAGAGAAATTCTAGTCTTCAGCATGCAGGAGAGAATGGAAGCTTTGATCACCTATTGGATCAGTGAATAAGAGAGTACAGAGGAAAAAGAAAAGAGAAGAGGATCCCAGGATACAGTCTGGGAAGGCCCATAGTTAATGGGCAGGTGGAGGAGGAAACAAGAACCGTTTGTACTATGTGACACTGAGTGGTATTACCATTTGATTTTACCATAGTTTTCTCTTTCAGGAATGGTAGCGCTATTGGCCTTCCGGTCCCGCCTATCACAGCCTTAATCACACCAGGTCCTGTTCGTCATTGCCAAATACCTGATTTGCCTGTGGATGGGAGCCTGCTCTTTGAATTTCTCTTTTTCATCTACTTGCTGGTTGCTCTGTTCATTCAGTACATCAACATCTATAAAACAGTGTGGTGGTATCCTTACAATCATCCTGCTTCTTGTACTTCACTGGTAAGTCTTAATAGGCCTCTAAGTTCTTCATGTTACTTAGTAAAGAAAAAGTTGGAAAGTGTATGTGTATGAATTACTTTTCTTAGTAATTTTTTTCTAATAGAGCTATTTGTTAAACTACAGATTACTTTCAGAAATATGTCAGAATAAGATTGTTAAAGTAATAAATATCTCAGGGACATCCCTGGTGCTATAAGAAGTTAAGTCTCAGCAGTATGAAGCTACCCACAGCCACTGCAGCATGAGTTCGACACCAGCCAGCCAGAGAGCTGACCCACATGGCACAGCAGACCTTCCTGTCTTGCCCACTGCTCCCCTGAGCAGTGTATTTCAGCCAGTTCACCTGTTTGCCCCACTCTGTCTCTGGTGCATCCTCTCTTCTCTCACCCCTCCCTCCCTTCAGGCCTATACCCCAGCTCTTGTATGCATAAATAAATAAATGAATAAATAAAAATACATACTTTTATACTTAGTATACTATATATTATTCTTGATATATACTCTGTATTCTTAGTATACTATGTATGTATGTACTAGTGTGTGTGTATAAATCTCACTTTAGTCTATGACCAGAGGGAATGAAAATGAAAAAAAACATTTAATTAATTATAATATCACAGGAAGGTTTTAGAGGAGTAAGGTGAATAATGAGATGTCTGAAAAGTAAGAGCATAAATATTGGTAGAATCCAAAATATTCAGGAGGACCGGGAAGTGCTCTAAGGACTAATAAGCCACTCCTGCTGCTGCTCTATCTTTAAAATATATCCCAAATCTGGTCCATTGTTACTGACCCTCTGTCAGTGCACCATCACTTTTCACCTGAATCAAAAGCAATAGCCTAATTGATCTTATTTCTACTACAATATAGTTTCCACATAATAGCCAGCAGGGTCATTTAAAAATATAAATGGAATCATGGTACCTTTCCTAAAACATATAGGACTTCGCTTTAGGAAGAAATATGGACAAACTCAGTCTTCAGTTATTCATTATTTCACTTCAGCCTTCTCTCTGGTTTTCAGACATACCAGTCATATTTTCCTGCCTTGGGCTCTCTGTGATTATGATCTCTACCTCGGACTCTGCCCCCAGATCTTATCATGACTGATGCTTTTTTCTCATTTAGCTCTCAGAGCTACCCTCCCTAATCTAATTTAAATTGGCTCTTTACTGCTCTTGTTATTCATCACCATTTTTTTTTTTTGCCAGCAGTTATAATTTTAGAAATGCTTTCCAAAGGTTTGTCATTACTCTTCCCCCTTAAATAAATGTATTAAAGATACAGATTTAGCCTCTGTAACAGGGTGGCTAAAATGGAGTGAAAGCTTTTTTCCCCATTAAATAAGAAGTAGTAGACGATAAGGCCAATGTGACTAATTTTTATCTATTTCTGTATCACCCCCAATATGCTTCTTCCAAACCATGGTCCAAGGTAGCTGCTCCAGCTCCGGTCATCACATCCAGCCAACAGGGAGGAATAGAAGAAAGAGAGTTTCTTCCTTTAAAGGGGTGGTTTAGGAGTTATACACATCACTTCCTCACATTCCTCTCACATTCTTTGGCTGCAAGTAGATGTTGCAAGAGAGACTGGGAAATGAACATTTAATGAACTAGGAGTTGGTGTCTACTAGAAGAAACAACTAGTAATCTTACTAATCCTACTAAAATCCAGGAGAGGCAGAACCTTGTTTATCATCCTTCAGCACTGTGTTCTCAGCGTGAAGAAGAGTACTTAGCACATTGTGGATACCTACTGCATTTTTATTGAATAAAATTAATTGAGAAATTCAATTTTTTATTCTGGAAGGACTATGGAAACTGTGGGCCTTTTGATTATCAAAATGAAAATACATTCCAGTTTCATTACTGCTTTCATTTCCTTTATCAAAATTTTATACTAGACTTAGAACTAGAAGGAACTATACACACCATCTAGGTAATGCTTTCATTTTAAAGGAGGAAGACATGCTTCTAAATTAAGGAAGAAGACAGTGTAATTGATGTATTAATTAGTAGGCAGTTTAGGTTAGTAGATGCCCAATTTGATTAACATAAACTTGCATCGACAGGCCAACAGCATTAACTCCTGAAGACTGAGAATTCCAACTGATCCATTAAATTTGTGGTTTATAATATATAGCATTTTAGGTGAATCCTCTTCCATAATTCTGCATTTTGTTAAGCCAAAGCTAAATCTTTTCCTTTTAATTTAGTAAGCTTTCAAAAAACAAAAGGAATACATTCCATGTAGTTTAAATAGTGTTTGAGAAGCTAAAGCAATTTGTCGTGAAAGAAATAGAAGGTAGGTGATCTCTTTTACGATCTCTCAAATTGCCATGGTCTGTAAGTACAAGGTGATACAAGATTTTTGAGGGGGCAAGCCTTTTCTTGTACTAGTTCCGCTTGGATACACATGTTTCTTTCTGATGCAGTTATTTGTTTCTCTTATAGAATTTTCATCTCATTGATTATCACCTGGCAGCATTTATCACAGTGATGCTTGCGAGGAGGCTCGTATGGGCCCTCATCTCAGAGGTAACAGCTCATTCCCTATATTCTATCACTTGTAGGTAGAGTTAGTTACTAAAATGAGTTCAGGTTGAAAATATGAAACGTTCAAATATAATTGAATATATAATAAATTTTTTCATCCCTAAGGTTTTCCTACAGTCTATTTAAAACCGAAATGTGAAATAATTCTAGAGAACTATTAAAACATCTGGTGTTGCAACAGGTTAAAGCACAGTAATATGAAGCTGGCTGCAGCCATTTCAGCAAAACATTGATCCCCGGCCAGGGAGCTCACCCACTTAGTGTGGCTGACCGCTCCTGACCCGCCTGCTGCTTCTCTCAGCAGTGTACTTCGTTGATCTGCCTGTTCTGCTCCCCACTCTTTCTCTGCTGAATCCTATCACTGCCCTTCCCCCTCTGGCCTGTACCCCAGTTCTGTATGCCTAAATAAAAAAATCTTTAAAAAAAAGAATCTCATTTGCCTGGTTGGAGCTTGTTTTTAGCTTCTGATTTCTTCACCACAACCTTTAAAATAGTAATAGTTACAGTAAAAATAGGATGATTATTGACATGTAGCAATAGCTAACTGTTGATATGATATGAAAAGTTATATATAAATAAGCACTTGCATCTCAAACATTGCTTCAAGTAACACCCACTTGAAATTATGTGCCATCTGTGGAGCTGTTAGCAATGGACTGCTAAAATTTTAAAATAACATCATTCAAATTTACATAAAAATAATCTTGAAGATTAGAATCTTACATTTTAGTGGGCAGTAGAAAAAATAATTTGGACATTAAAGTGTTTTTTTGTGTGTGTGATGATGATTTTTAAATTAAATGTTGATAGGATTCGCCACTGGTATAATTTTTTAATACATTTTTAAACTCCAGTGAGGAAGGTAAACATTTTCTTAAGATTTTGTTGTCATATGCCCTATAAGTGATTGTAAAAACAGAAAATGTTAACTGAGTTAAAATGGCAAGTGATTTTAATCTTGGAATTTATAAATCAGGTAAAATTTAACAGGAAAGTTTGTAGGGAAACCTGTAACCTTTTCTCTGTGGCTTTTTATTTCGATCATGAAGATAGATGCTTGCTATTGACTATATTGAGAAACTTCTTTCTGTAGAGGATCTCAGTGGGATTTATATTTACATCTATTAAAACAGAATGATTTTGTTTTATCCTTTCAGTTACTTAGAACTAGTATTTGTGTATCAAATTAATATGCTCAGTCACTATGTAAATGCTTCGTAATTGAGGCTTCTACCTTGGATCTCTAAAGGCGTTAGCTTGAAGTGCTGTCTTGTTTCTTTTTCTAATGCTTAATAGTTTAGTATACTTTATGGACTGTAGTTGGAGAGTGTATCAGCTGTTTCCTAAAGAAACTTGAAAATCTTACTGAGAACAGAATACTTAATCAAATTAAATGATTTCTAGTCAAAGAGTTAAAGTACACAAAGAGTAAGGGCTATCAAAAAGGGAATGTTTAAATAATCATGGTATATCTGTACAGTGGAATAGCATTCAACCGTTAAAAAGATGAAAATGTCTATATATTGACAAGCTAGATATTAAGTGGAAAAAGCCAGATGCAGGACAGTGTGAAAATAAGGTAGGTTGACAGAACAAAATATATGAACACATTTTCTCTAAAAGGACATACTGTCTTGCAATGGACTACCTGGTTGGTAGTTGGGAAACAGGACCAGTAGAAAGGGAACTTCACTGCACATTCTGTTTTATGCTTTATAGCTTGAACAAGTGAATATGTTACCTATTCAAATTTTTAAAAAAGTGCTTTATAGTGATTCTATTTCTAAAATAACTAAATTAGGTGGATAAGACCCTTTGTAAATTATTTTTCCTTCCATTAAAATATATTTGCCTTCTTTTTTTTCTTTTTACTTGTAACACAGAAAGAAAGGATCCCTACCCTGAGAAAGAACAATCATTTTTAAGGAGAGGCTGGAGGTAATTTATTTAGAAAGCTGTATACTATTCTGGGAGGAATACCTCTCCAACCAGATAGACATTGTTTATTCACCTCCAGGTCAACTCTACAACTATTCTTGCTTCACAAATCAAAAAAAAAAAAAATTCAACTATTCTTTCACCAACTTGAGGCAACTCTCTTTTTAAAACTTGTTTTTCTAAGTAGAAAAGTAGTGCATTTTATTGGAAAACACTGAAATATGAAGCAGGAACAAATTGTAAATTATTCAAAACCTCATTATTGAAAGAAGCTCATTTTGGTATATTTCCTTCTAGTCTCTACATGCATGTAGAAATTTTATATATACTTGTGATTATATATGTAATTTTGCAATATTTACATATATATTTGGGATATTATCTATATATTGTCAGAATATTTGTGTTTGGAATATTTTTCTATGCCTTACCCAGCTAATTCTTGCTTATCCTTTAGTTCTCAATTGAAATATCACTTCACTCAGAAGTCTTCCCTAAGTTAGTCTTCAGTTTTTTGCTCTCTATAGAAGCCTACTTTTTCCCTCTAGCACTTATCACAATTGTAAAATTGATTGTGAAATTGATTATTTGTATGAATTTTAATATTTGTCTGTTTTGGTTTAGCAGCTTTATAAAGACAGAGGTTTTGTTTGTCTTGGTTACCATTATATCCCCAGGATCTGGTACAGTATCTGTCACACATAGCACAGTGAGAAACAGCTTAGACTCAGGAAATAAGACCAAAATGATACATATATCCAAGCTCTACTGTCCTTGTTCTGACATTGGACAGAAGTAGTTTTTTGTTTATTTGTTTGTTTTTCTGGCCCTAACGATATGAGAATGGAGGCATTGGAATAATTGCATGAAATATGTGAGGTGCATTATTTACCTTGCAGGGACTGAGGACTACTGTACCTTCTTCACAGTTTGAGGATTAAGTAGTTGATTATGGTATTAATTTTAATTGCTTCTTTGTATTTGCAAATAACTATTTAAATATTACATATTGCATATACATTATATATGCTATGTAGTATGTTGGGTAAACTAAGAAATGGACATATACAGGAGGGATCTAAAGACTCTTCATCCCCTCCCATATGCTATTAACTCCAAATAACTTTCCCTTGCCTCTGGATTATGGAAATATACCATTTCCCCTAACATTTTGTTCATTCTGCCCTTACTTGTTTATTTTGAAAGAAAATGACATTGCAAAGCTTCATGTTCAGACAAGTCTGTTTTCTTACCATATTTCATCAGTTTTAAAGATTTGGTTTTAAGAAAAGAATATTTGAACAGCTGTGATACAAAAATTGGAAGTGGTTGTGCATCATTTCCATGTTTGCTAAAGTAAAAAAAATTATTTATATAGGGATCTCTTAAAGATAATCTAATTACTTTTGAAATTTCAGTAATTCTTTAAACATTAATTCAGCAAACAGATTGGGGTGAGTATTCAAAGAAAAACAGAAGCACTGAAACTGCTTTTGAGGCCATTACAGTATATTTGGCACTAGAATAGATAAATTAGTGACTCACTGTCTCACTAAAAATTACCTGGTGGATTGTTAAAATACAGATTCCATATGTATCTTTAGAAAAATTGGTGGAAATTTACATATTCATAAACAGCTCAAGTGATTAATGTGGTTTATAGACCAGATTTTGAGAGACCCTAATGTTAACAAAACTAGACAGTATTATAAAAGCTTAAAGGAAGTATCTGTATGAGGCACTTTAGGAATGCAAGGAGGAAAAACTAGCTGCTTGGGAAAATCTGAACCTTCAACAAGGAGAAAGTGATCGTTCCTTCCTACCTTTTTTTTTAAGTTCACAGTTTGTCTTCCTCTAAAATAAGAAGTCCTTATTTGTCACATTGCTTTTGAATAGGATCATTTATAAAATGATTTTGATTCTTTCCACATTTAGGCCACCAAAGCAGGTGCAGCCTCTATGATTCACTACATGATACTGATATCAGCTCGCTTAGTGCTACTTACTTTGTGTGGATGGGTGCTTTGCTGGACCCTCGTCAACCTCTTCCGAAGCCATTCAGTCCTCAATCTCCTTTTCCTTGGCTATCCGTGAGTACTTCAATTTTTCTTTTTAGTAAATCTTTTAAGGAATTATACAGATCATGCAAATGATAAAAAAGTGAAAAATGAAATTCTTCAAGTATAAACCAGTCTTTCAAAAAATTAAGAAATTGATGTGGGGCATAATCATAGAATTCATTTTCTAAATAGGAATATAATTGCAATAATTATTTAATACAAGACTGTTCTAAGAAATTGGAGAGGTATGGCTACCCCTACCAATGGAGAATATTTTAATTAATTCTTCACCAATTGAAGGCCCCTGTATTTCCTATATTGGGACAAATGGTGGTTGATATTAGTTAAATCAATTGCCTCAATCAATACTGTTCTTTCTGGCAAATGAAAACTTAAATTTAAAATTTTAACAATTCTTATGGATCTATAGTGGCATCTTACTATACATATTATGAAACTGCTTTCATAGTTTAACTTATATACATTTCTCTAATTGTATATATTTGTATTCCTTTGACCATCATTGGTTGTTAATAACTACCATTTATCAAATTCTTATTATGCAATCATTATTATGTAGTCATTGCCAAAGATAAAGACAGCCTGAGAGACAAAAAAACTTTCTTGTGCTCAGACAATTAGTGAAAAAGACTAAGGTCTTTTTGACTCCAGAATCCTTGTCTTAGCCATTATTTTAAAACTGAGTTTTAAAGTGTGATTCCCAGCACAGCACTAGCATCACTTGAAAAGTTGTTAGAAATCTCAGAGGCTACCCATAACCTATTAAAAAAAATTCTGGAAAGAAGGACCCAGCCATTTGTCTTTAACAAGCCTTCCAGATGACTCTGATATTGCTCAAATTTGAGAATCATTATTTTATGCTGTTATGTTGCTGAAGTATAAGATGGCTAGTCACATAGTGTAAAATCAAGACATAATCAGCCATTATGGCAAGGATGCGGAGACTCCTGTTACATGTATTATGGCAGGTCAGATGACATTGTTTAAATGTCATTGTTCAAAACACTCATCAGTTCAACTCATTAATACTATTCTTTTTCCATCAAAGTAAATTTTTTATGGTATAAACATAGAAATTCCTTTTTGTGATTCACATTTCTTATAAGGTATCTATTTTACATCAGTTGTTTATATATTTCTACACTTAATCTTAACCAAAAGGCTGAGAAACGGTATTTCTAAACTATTTCAACTGCTTGGTTGAAAACAAATAACTTAATTACTTTTAATACCAAAACTGGCTGGTTAAACAGATTGGAAAATTAGCCATATTTTATTTGAAAGACTAATTATGGATATATCAAGGAATATTTTGACCAGATTTAATAGGATACCATCATCAAAATGGCTGACAGACTTTTTTATTTCAAGGTAAATGCATAAGAAACTTAGACTTTTAGGCACTCTGTACCCCAGTAAACAGTAAAATAAGCATGTAAGTTTAAACAAATTTTAGATTTATATGTATTTACCTTTACTTTATAAAATTTGCTCATATGATAAAGCTTTTATCTAGTTCTAATTTAAAAACTTTAAAGATGAGAAATTTAAAATATTAGATTGTGGTAGGAATCTTAGTCATGTACTATCTAACAATGTCGTGATCAGATATAAAGGTGGTCCCTATACGCAACCTGGCTATGTTTGGGCTACACCCTCTCATTTTGTATAGTAAACTCTGACATTATGAAAAAACTATCTTAAGACATATTTCTCAGAAGATAACCCTGTTGTCAAGTGACACATAACTGTACAGCTTTATTGTATTATTTATAGGTTAAAAAAAGGATGCTTTTTGCCCTTTTTCCCCATTGATTTCAAATATCTTCTCAAAGTAGGATAAATTAGTTCAAAGATTAATAATTATATTGCTTAAATTTAACTTGAATCTGCCACATATCTATAATCTTTGGTATTACATTCTAAATCTCCATCTGTCTGTTCTTGCCATTCTCTATTCCAGTTTTCATTGTGTCTAGAATGATTATCAAAGTGGAAATTTAATCATGTTACTAACCCACTTTAAAATTCCTTAATGTATGATTTTTTTACCTTACAAAGCCCTCCATTGTCTAAACCTTTGATGCTACCTTTTCACTTTCTCCCATTCTAGCCTGTATCACTTAATCTATTGCCACAATAATGTAACAACCACAAGACCGTGATAGCATACCACAGTATGTATTTATTGTGCATGTATTGGGGTCATCTGAAAGTCAGGATGCTCTCGTAATCTGAGCTGGGTTCAGTTGCAATTCTGGGATTGACTGGAAATCAGTTTAGGCAACTAGGAGAACTCAGCTGAGTTACATATGTCTCATGCTCTGGCAGGCTTGCTGCACATGGCCTCATGAAGTGACAGAGTGGCAAACCTCATTGTGCTTCATGATAGCAGCATGTCCTTTGACATACCACTGGCCAAAATAAGTCACAGTGTTGAGCCTGGTATGGGGGTGGGACAAGTCATCTCACCACAGAACAAAGGCTGTGCAGTTACATTGGCAGTGGGTAAGACTAGAAGAAGAAATGGGGTCATCATTGCCATCTGTTGCATAGCCCAACCTCATGACCACATATCTATGTGTATGATTTGTATTTCAGCAGTCTTAACTTTCAGCTTCTCTAGTCTTCATAATTTTGTGCATGTGAGTTCTGCTTGAGCAGCAGTGCTGGAATCCACTATGAATGTGTCCTGGAATAGTTAGATGTGAATAAGTGTAGAAGTATCAGGCAAATGGCAATTACTGTAGACTTTAGATAACAGAATAAAAAAAACTCTTAGGAAAGCTAGTACTTTCTTCCTCTTCCATTTCTCTTTTTTTCATTTTGAAAGATTTCAGTTTTCTGTTTCTTAAAGTTGCCTAGTCAATCTTTGGAATATAAACATCTCAGGAAAAACCAAAGCATTGCTTGGTAACCAAAAATTGTTCTTGGTTCTGATCTCTAGAAAACTGTGAACAAATGACATTTAGTAATGTTTTAACTTAAATATGTATCTTTTTACTTCCTGTTTTTCGTGTCTGAAGTTATGTCTGTGAAATGACTTTTCATAATAATACCTAGGCCACAATATGAAAGTTACCTAATTTATACTGGGAGAAGTATTTTTAAAAAATTAAGGAACCAAAGGTTGGAGTACTTACAGGAAGTTATTAAAAGTCTCAAAAATAACTCAGTTCTTTAATTGGGTAATTCCACTAATGGAAATTTATTTATTGTACTTCTGAAATTTAAAAAATTTAATTAATCAAATATGTATTGAGTTCCTAGTATGGTTCAGCCACTGGTGTAGGCACCAATAGTACAATAGTGAATTAGACTAAAATCTCTGTTTCATGGAGCATACATTGTAATGAGAGGAAGAAAGAGCAAATGGGATAAAACTGCAAATAAACATGTAAAATATTTGAAGTGGTAAGATCTATGGGGAAATATAGGCAGACAAGGGATACTAGATGTGTGTGTACGTGCTTATGGGTGTGCAGAGGTGGGTGGCAGGGGACTCCTACCTAAGAAGGGCAGATTTGAAATAAAGGCAAGCCATTCAGAAATTACCAGGTGTACACAACAATCTGTAGAAAACTGTTCACACATTATTACTTATGTAGTAGAAAATAAAAAACAGCCTAAGTTTCCAGTAATAAAGAAATTAGTAAATTATGTTACATCTGTGCGATAATACTATAGTATCATTAAAAATTGTTATTGAAAAATATTTTAATGACACAAGAAAATGCTTAGTACTTACATACTTAAGTGCAAAATTTAAGCAGCAGGATATAAATTTATACTGTGTGTGAGGCTAAATATATAAAAAAAGAGTATGAAGTCTTATACCCAGTCATAAAAATTACAGAAACTATTATCTCTAGGTGATTTATATTTTGTTATTGTAATTTTTTTTTTTGTAGTTCGCTATTGTATAGTGAACATAGATAATATTAAGGAGCTACTCAAATAATGAATTTAACATCAACAAAAGTCTCCATTGTGTTCACTCTTAATGAATCACAACTATTTTACTAATATAGTTTTATAAGATCTGATCTTAGATGATATCTGTAGTCTGATTTTCATATTCACTTTTTCTTTACAGATTTGGTGTTTATGTTCCTCTCTGCTGTTTCCATCAAGATAGTAGAGCTCATCTTCTCCTCACAGACTATAACTATGTGGTTCAGCACCAGGCAGTGGAAGAAAGTGCCTCGACTGTGGGTGGTTTGGCCAAATCCAAAGACTTCCTCTCCTTATTGCTGGAGTCTCTAAAAGAACAGTTTAATAATACCACGCCCATACCCACCCACAGCTGCCCCCTCTCTCCAGACCTTATTCGCAATGAAGTAGAATGTTTGAAAGCAGATTTCAACCACAGAATCAAGGAAGTTCTCTTCAACTCCCTCTTCAGTGCCTACTATGTTGCATTTCTTCCCCTGTGTTTTGTGAAGGTAAGTTGTTACCTTGCTTTTAAGAGCTTCCTGGATTTGTGTGAATTACATAAACTGGGTATTTCTTATTTAATCCCCCTTTTCTCTGTCTCCCCTTTGGCAGCCTGGATGGTGGAGTTCGGCTGCATCTGGAGTGCACTAATACCGCTCCTGGTTGGCGGATAGGTATTTCCATATATGTGATGCACCCGTGGTGGTCCCCTCTTTTTCTTTTCTATTTTAGTTTTTTTTGTTTTTGTTTGTTTCTGGGGAGAATAAAACTTGTTCTTAAAGTAGAATCACTGTGATAATTTAAGAGGACTGAAGTTTCGTTGCAGTTCAGCCTACTGTAGTTGATTTTAACATGGTTATCAAGAGTTTCCTTGAATTAATCTAACCTTTATCTAAACTTCAATTTACTTTAGTATAAAAGGAAAACGGTCCTGGATGTCACTTGGGTACAAAATCTTTTGGGACATTTTAGTGCCCTTCCTTCACCCATTGAGCAGCACATCTGCAGCCGGAGTGGTCATTCACAGAGAACACTCATTTATTTCTTCTAGAAAGGAAGCACTTGAAATATAATCGCCTCTCCCTCCCAGGCCTAACTCATACAGAAAGTCAGGTTGAAGGATTTTGGAAAACTGCTCTTGAACTTTCTCCGCGGACAGCAGGACAACCAGTGCATGTGTGACTCAGTGTAACATATGTCTGCAGGGCGTATGTACACGCACCCATCTCTGCCTGCTTACTCCCAGTGCTTGGATCATTCCTGTCTCTTCTGATCTTTTGCAGAGTACCCAGTACTATGACATGCGCTGGTCATGCGAGCATCTCATTATGGTGTGGATCAATGCTTTTGTCATGCTGACCACACAACTCCTGCCATCCAAATACTGTGATCTGCTACATAAGTCAGCTGCTCACCTGGGCAAATGGCAGAAGCTGGAACATGGGTCCTACAGCAATGCTCCACAGCACATGTGAGTAGGCTGGAGGGTAAACCATGTCACATCTTTCTACATGCTGCTGATCATGTTTATTTGCTTTGTATGTCATTCTTGTTCTTGGCTTTGACATTTAATTTTTAGTTTTTGTCTACATGGATGCTTGCAATCACTCTAAACTGAACACAGGGAACATTAACTCATTTCCACCACCATTCCCAGTCCCTTCTTTCAGCTACCCAGTCACTCTAGAGTGTGTAATTTGTTTCCGAAACAATAATCTTGGAGTTTTCTTTTGGTCTTAACCCTTTACCCAAATTCAAAGGAGTCATGATATATTTTTAATCCTTTTTAGAAGGCTTTAAGTTTCATCTCCTCATCTTCATTGCCATAGCTAAGCAGTTGTTAGCTAATCATCTCACACTTAGGCAGCTGAAATTCGCTTTTTTCTTCTAATAAATACAGATTTGTTCTAGTAATTTTCATTGCCTACACCTTCTATTTCTCCTTTTCTTCCTAAGCTCATAGTTAATGTTTCCCTGCTTTCCTCATATTTAAATGAAAACTGCCCCTAATTGAGTTCTGAGTATTCCTTTCATTGTGTCCCCTCACCAGTTATTTTTCTGCATGGTTCCTATGATTCAAAATAGCTAACTTTAGAAACCTTATTTATATTCTCTCATTTATGAGCCGTTTATCATACCTTCTTCTTAGATCTGGACCATCTTCATCTTTCTCCCTTTTATAATTTGAACATTTCACAAATTCATCACCTAGAAATTCTTTCCTAATTAAGTGGGACAGATTGAGGTGACCTTCCCTTGCCCTCTCCCCGTCTGAGTCTTCCCTTCAATTATCTGCCTTGATGTCTGATACAGATTAGCACAGGCCTTCAAGCCCAGGAACTGAAAGAGATTGGGCCAGGCTGAAAAGAAACCCGACTGTGGGCAAGGACAAATTTCAATAAAAATTGAAAATACAATCCACAGTACTAGTACTGTACATCTTCAGGCTCCTGATGGCACATGGCCATGAGGTGTATCATCACTTTAATGCTGGTAAGTGTGAGCAAGGCTGATGGAACATTTTCTGAACTGGGAAAGCTTCAGGGTGCTAAATTTTTTTTTTAACATATCTAAAATGCTGTCCCAGTTCTTACCCTAGGAAACTAACCTTTCCAAAATCAGGAAGAAATGAATTAACTTAGACTTTTTTACAAAGCTTAACCTGAAGATCCCCATCCCCACCCCAACTCCATTACATTGGTGCTGGAAAGAATGAAACTTCTGTAACTTCTTTTTCCTAGAGAAACCTCTATAAAAATAAACCAAGAAAGCGGTAAAAAGTCTGTCTGTCAATACTTTGTGTGTCTCTATGTCTTCTGTATAGTTTTTTGCATGTATGAGGTATTTGAAATATAAATAAACAAACAAACCAGTATTTTTTTAGCTTTTAGGGATACAATTCTGTAGTAAATATCATGCTAGTGTGACATGTTAATTTTTCCACTGCACTATTGCCATCTACTTTCTCTTATTTGTTCCCTCCAGCATTTCCACCAGTAAACGCTGCTCACTTGGGACTGAGATGAAAACTCACCTGCTTAATTTTGTGACCCTTAGATTCCTTGCTTACACATTCATTTCTGCTCAGTGTCCCTGGACACTGAGTTCACTGTATCGCTTTGCACCCACTCTTTACTATGTAGTAATGAAGTAATAATAACAAATCCCTTCTAACTCCTTCTAGTTTTACCATGGAATTACTGTATTTTCAGAATTCAGGCAGATGAAGCCTTGAATACTTAATCCATTCTATAGAAATAAGCAGGCCTTCCTAGATGCTATCTTATCTGTCATTGTAAATATGCTGACATTGCTTTTCTTTCTCCCTTAGTTGGTCAGAAAATACAATATGGCCTCAAGGGGTGCTGGTGCGACACAGCAGATGCTTATATAGAGCCATGGGGCCTTACAACGTGGCAGTGCCTTCGGATGTATCCCATGCCCGTTTTTATGTAAGTGGTGTTTACTTTAAAAAATAAATGTAGGGGTTAGTGTTAGAGAGCTCCTCTATGTGTGAGCATCTTTTACAGTGTGTAGAACATCCTGGGAAATCAGCACATGGTAATTACTATTGCTTCTAAGATAATGGCCACAGTCCTTTGGAAATATCTTCTGAAAGATAGTTTGAAGGTCACATACCATAATCCCAACTTTTTTCTATACTTAGCTGGCTTTCTGTCGTTACATTGAAATTGTTGAGCCTGGTCTTAATTTGAAACAAGACAGTTATCAAATTTAAGACTTCTTTTTTTAATCGTACAATTTTGATTTAGAGTGGTTTGGTTTACTAGTATCCTAATACACCTATACCTTTAAACAATATTTAATGTAGTATTATGAGCTAGTTTTATTGTTTTATTTTTAATGTTTTTGGTATTTGTCATATATATCATCTCCTTAAAATACCATGATTGCCTTTGTGAAAGACAAATGTCATGATCTACAGTTTCACTTTAGTCTTCTGGACTAAGAAAAGGGCTTAAAAGTTAAAAGTTCTTCTTAACAAAAGAAGTAGAGATTTCTTTCTGAGTACTTGAATGCTTTTCACCCTCTCTCTCCATCCCTTTATCCATCCAGTTCCAAGTAAGTGTACATGGGCTTTCAGCTCCTGCAGGTATTAAGGCCCCTTTCGGTTAAATACTGAGAACTTGCATTAGGCAGAATGTCCAGAAATAACTATGGTGTAGAGGAAGGTGGGACAAGGTGGAGGTTGTGAGGAGCATGAGGAAGGTGAAAGCCCCCTCAGTGAAGAAACTGGCTCTCCTAGACTTCTGTGGGATTGCTTTAAAGAGGAAAAGTCACAGCTACATTAAGCATTTTTTTTATACAGAATATTTAATTCAGCCAGCTGAATTAATATTAAATATCCTCTTGAATCCTGTAATAAATAGATGTTTTGTTGGAATTTTATGCTTGAAAAAATAAGTATGTTCCTTGTTAGCATTGAAGAGTGCAAGAATCAGGTCAAATCCATAGAAGGAGGAGTAAGCAAGTTAAGTATTACTGATTTTGCCTAACCAAACAGCTAATTTGGTACTTCTCAAAATGTCCTTGGGCCACTTGCTTCTAAATCGCATCTCATTCTTAAAAACAGCTCCCTACCCCAGAATATAGTGAAAATAGTTGAAGACCACAGGAATTTGTATCATTTGCATATTTGGAAGTAATTGTTAGGCACACTGAAGAACGGAACCTTCATTTAAAACATGCATATTATCTATAGCTGTTAGAATTTAAACCTATTCTCACTTTCTGCTCAGTCGTTTTGCTAGAGCATTTACTTGTAATTGTTATAATTGCCATAGAATCTGAAATAGCCTTTCTGAATCTTTGTAGAATATTAATTCTGAACCATTTTTGTATCTAACATGACTGAGTAATCATGTAGTAAAAACCAGGCTAAATATTTTCTTCCTCCTAAAGAAGAGCCCTTGAAACCTGGCTCCCTTTCCAAACTATCCTGATGATTTGGCTAATTCTCAGGTTGGGCAATGAGGCCTGCTAAGTTAGTTCTTTTAGATCTGATGCATCACCTGTGTTACAGATCTGTCTGTCTCTACCTAAAGTTAAGACTAGACTGGTTATGTCAAGTGGTTCAGTAATGTTTCCTTGTAATCTTTTACCGCTAGCATTCTTGTCATAATATGTTTTTATTAATAAGCCAGGTTTAGCTAAACTCTAGTGACTAATTTTCCTTTCTTCCACAATGTCCTGTCTTTTTGTACCCTACTTCTCAATATCCAAAGGAAAATAAACAGCAGGAATACATGGTCCAGAGGACTTAAGTCATTGACCATGGTGGGGTAGACAGTATAAGGGAAAAAAGCAAGAAATTACTGCATTTATATTTCAGCTTCATGCACAGGACTCTGGTGATGGCACATGGGTGAACTGGTGGTGGGAAGTTCATGGGGATTGCAACCGAGATGAAAAAATGTACAAAATGAAGAATGATGTAAATATATATATAAAATACTAACAAAACATTTCAGCTTCACTTCAGGCCCACCTTATGTGTTTATGTCTGAAAACCAGCCTGTTAACTAATAATGACTTTTATACCTACAAATGGTTATATTCTGAATGGTTATGTAACTATCCACATAACGTCTTCATTTTTTTTCCTTTTTCTGTTATTAAAATTCAGATGTCTTTTTTTTTTCCAACATCTGTCATGCCATGAACTCACAGGGAATGGGTTCTAGCAGCTCAGGCTTCTTTCCAGTGGTTCTTACCCATGTTTCTTTGAGTGGAGCAAGCTGCCACTTGAATTGAAACAATTCAATTTCTCTTTGACTTCCTTTTATTTTATTTACGTTCACACGTTTCAGGAAGATGTCTCTGTCCTTCAGGGGTTTAATATGTTCAGTACGAACACTCAGTTTCTTGGCATGCATCTGGCCTTTTGTTTGCAACAGTGCTGGGTGATGCTGTAGGCTCCCCAGTTTTGTCACTCCTTTTTGAACAGTGTGGGGCACTCCTTTTTGAACAGTGCCCGCCATTCCCTTGATGGCTACGGCATCAGCTTTCTTGTAGAAGCCCATGTGTGTGGCCAAAGGAACAGCTCTGTGCCCTCGAAAGGCCTAGAGATCACATTACAGGGGCCTCGCTTCTTTCCTTTGTATGAGTCATTTTGGCAATTCACTGGAAGTTGGCGGTTTGAGCTGAAAGACCACCTTTTTCTCTTGCTTTACAAAGTCTAAACTCCTTTATCTGGTCCCTGTTTTAATAAATATACTTTCGGTTATCTCAAATAAAATGCATACCTGAGAAATAACCTAAGAAAAATCTTTTAAAGGAAGGCTTTTTGGGAAATAATCCCTTTCCATGCCTCAAGGGCATTGAAATAAAATTTGTTTTATTATTTCTTGAGCCTAAAGGAAAAAGCTTGAGCATCTAGAGCAAGATGTAGCCTGATTGTTGTTCAGTAAGCAGATCTGTAACAGTTATGTTATTACATATAGGGACCTTTAAATGTGAAATTATTTTAGGGAAAGATGTGAGAATTTATTTTTCTGTGAAATAACATTGTGCTTTTTAACTTCTTTACAGTTCCTATTTCATCGTCCATTAAGGCTGTTAAATCTGCTAATCCTTATTGAGGGCAGTGTCGTCTTCTACCAGCTCTATTCCTTGCTGCGATCCGAGAAGTGGAACCACACACTTTCCATGGCTCTCATCCTCTTCTGCAACTATTACGTGTTATTTAAACTCCTCCGTGACAGAATAGTATTAGGCAGGGCATACTCCTACCCACTCAACAGTTACGAACTCAAGGCAAACTAAGCTGCCTCTCAACAATGAGGGAGAACTCAGATAAAAATATTTTCATACGTTCTATTTTTTTCTTGTAATTTTTATAAATATTTAAGATATTTTATATTTTGTATACTATTATGTTTTGAAAGGTGGGAAGGGTAAGGGATATTAAATGTATCCATAAACAAGGTGATGTGAACTTTCCTGTGTTAGTATATTGGAAAAATATACATACGAGGGATATACCTCTCCAGTAAAGACATTGATTTGTTTGTATGGCTCTGGAATAACTCATTTATGAACACATCTCGCATATCACTCGATGTAGCACCTTTGGGGTGAGTGCTTTTCTTCAAATCCTTCTCATCTTTAGTTTTCATCTGGCCTACTGCTACAGAAAAGGAAATCAGTGGAGTTTCCTCCCAGCCCCCATTCTCTTTTGATTTCTGTGTTGCAAGACTTGGGTGTTGAGTGTGTGGCTCTTTAGGTGGGATTCTCTTTGTTGCCTGCTGTAAAGGAAGCATTTCAAGACAGGAACTCAGTATTTTATTCTGCACTGTGACCTTTAAATAAGCAACTGTCTAAAATTCAGACAATTGCTATTATTTTCCCTGTTCTCTCATTCTTTCGACTCCAAAGATTTACTAATTAGCTGCTTGCAATAGTAATTTTTAGACAAAGTTTTTGGAGTTTTGAAACACATGAAAGAAGTGGTGTGTGGTTGGATCTGTGAGAAAAGATGATTGTGGATATCATGTGGGCTAGAGTATTAGCAAGTGAAGAAACTGAGTAACTGAGAATTGATGAGTCCCCCGCCAAACTCAAATACAGTCTACCAGCAGCCCACCTATACTGGTCTGTTTGGGGTTATGAGTGAAAGTAAAATATAAGAAATTACCTCTTTATCCTCATATAGTTTGAATTTTATTCCAGAACCTTCATGTTTGTGAGCATTAATCCTTTTCAATCTGTGTTCTTGACAGTGGTACTTAGCCAGCTAATTTTGTTACTAGTATTTTAAACTTCTGAGGCCCTGTCTTGAGAGCCTGAATATATTCTTTCATGTTTTTGTGCTTGGTTTGGATTTTTCATATTGTGAAACTTGTAGTGAGACACAGTATGACATGAAGTATTAAGGCCAATCATATAGTTCATAAATTCATGCAAGAAGAAAACTCTTCTTGCCTAAGTTTTCCCAAAAGATTTTCAGTGAAGACAGCATGTGAGGAGTTAGGCATGTGTACAGCTCCCCAAGGTGATTGCTATGTATATCTTATTTTGTGGTTGCTATATTTAAATTTAACTGTTGGTTCCTAAAATACTTTGATATTAGACTTTAAAAAAAAAATAACCTCACAAGTTTGAGTCTTCTGGCATTCAACAAGTATTGAACACCAAGCACTATATATATTAGGTATTGGAATATATAACAGTGAGTGAAAAGTACAAACACACTCACAGAGATTACAAAATGGGGGCTCCATGATGTTCCTTAAATAAATTTATAATGTCTCTTGGTAGTAGTACTAAATGTAAAGAGAAATTATAATGCCAAGGAAGTAGATACTAAAATGACATTACTAGAAGGTATCTTTGATTAGTTAGTTACTGAAAACAGATCAGATGAAACCAGACAACTATGTATATAGTTTATGGGGGCGTGGAGGGGGACATCCTCATTCCAGTAACAGCAGTAGTTCCCTGAGGTGGCAACAATTCTGGTACATTAGAAGATGCGAGATAACCAGTGTATTGGTTGTTTTTTTGTAATGTTCTGAGGGGGAGGCTGGGAAATCTGCCATTTCACTATTGTTTGGACTTATTATTATATACTTATTTTCACTAGCAAACATTTTGGGGAAATCACTTGACAATGACAAAAGAAATGTGTGGCTTGGGCTTTAAGATCTCAGCAAGATGACCCCAACTAAGTTCTGTCACTGAAAAGTAGCCAAAATAATGTGTTTAAGACAACGGGTGGTGTTAGTAAGCTGACATGACTTCTTTCCAGTTTGACCTGTTTTGGACACTCTTGAAGGAGTAGCAGAGGAGGAGCAGTGCCAGATAGGCTAAACAGATGCATGAATATAAGAACTAAAAATTATTTTCAACTATTGGAATTACAGAGTGCCCCCATCTCCTTCCAGATAGGACAGGAGGCTAAAACCCTTGAGCTCATCGTGCTTCTTGCCATTTCAGCTATTTCAGGTGACAGTCAACAAGTTTCTGGTTACCTGAGGGTCATGTGAAAGAAAGGACACCATCCTTAGTGACAGGACATGCATACCCATTACAGTTTACTTTTTTTTTATAATTTTTGTAACGGGAAATTTTTTGTATGTGGAAAAATGGTAGATAGTAAAACAACAGTTGCCCGAAGTTGGATTAATAGAAAAGGGAAGAAGCATAACTATCTGTGTGATTTATGATGACTGAGTCAGGAGTAGGTAGAAGTTCGTAAGCATAAGCTTAAGGAAAATATTTCTCAATATCCCATTTGCTCTGATTCCATGCTAAGTTTCCTGTACTTTCTCTCTTCCCTATTATTCACCACTGCCACTGCCACCCCAATTTCTATTTAATGAGCAGTTATTATGTGACACACTGCTGGGTACTGGAGATAGTGATATTCAGAGTTTATCAGTGGGAGACAGACAAGTAAATAATTGTAAAAACAGGGTTTAGTAAAGCAAATACTTAAAGGATATAGAGTAGAGAAAGAATGCTTGGAAGCTGTGGTGTCAGGGAAGGCTTCACTGCAGTAGTAATAACAAGATGTGTTTTGAAGGACCAGGACAAGGAGTTTACCCCAAAGGTGAAGAGGGCTCATGCAGTGAGAATAAACTCAAGGTGTGCAGTAGGTTTTTTTCAAATAACTAGTACAATCATACTAGAGAATAGGGCAAGGACTAGATTACAGATGGAGTTGAATTCTGCATTATATTTGGATTTTTAAAAAACATTCTTAAAGTGGCATGCTTGAAGATTGCTTTGGAAAAGTCCAAATTTTGAGGGTGAGACACTAATAGACACTTTTCACAAGCTTTTCAAGTAATTTTTACCAGGCAGAAGCTGGAACTTTTTTTTTTTTAATAAATAATAGTTTATTTTTACATCATTTTGTGCATTTTCCCATCTCAGTTGTAATCCCCGTGAGAGAATCTGGAACTTTTGAAGGTAGACGATAGCTACTGAAAAGTGTTAGAAATAACAAGGCAATATTTCACAGGGTTCTCAAGTCAAGGATTCTCAAAATGTGATGTCTAGACTGATAGCATCATCTAATTGGGAACTAGTTATAAATGGGAATTTTCAAGTCCAACTCCAAACCTACTAAGAAACTCTGGATGGAATCTAGAAGTTTGTTTCAACACATTCGCTAGTTAAATTTGATGTATGCGAAGTTTGAGAGTCTAAGACAACTTAAGCACCAATAATATGTAGGCTAGGTTTGAACAATGTCAATGAGGCATATGGGAGACCAGTTAGCCAATCATTTTTGAAAGCATGCTTGAAAAGTTGGAGTGGCATAGCAGGAGTATAAAGAACCAGGGGAGAAAATAGTACTAATGAACAACTATATGCCAGAGACATTTTACGGGGGTGGAGTGGGAAATGGGATAAAAAACGGTGGGGGGAGTGTTTTCAGACACCAAGGAAAAAGGCTGCTCCGGGCGCATTTCGACTTTCAGAATTGCAGGTGGCAGCAGCGAAGGATGAGCAGAACTTTAGGAAAGGTGCTATATCTGCAAAATGATATCATTTTTAAACAAGCCTTTTCCCTCTTAAGAATTTCAGGAGACAGTCCCATCTGTTCTGTAGGTGGGATTCTACTGAGTACCAGTCGGCAATAGAGGTCAAAACCCACTCATGGCATTGGAAGATATAAGCACCTAATTAAGGAACAAGAGCCCAAGAAGAAGAGGGGAAAAGTGGAAGTGAGACCCATTAATTTGGGGACTGATTATGAATATGGAGTTCTAAATGTTCACCTGACTGCATATGACATGTCCTTGGCAGAGAGTTATGCCCAGTATGTTCACAACCTCTGCAACCATCTCTCCATTAAAGGTCAGGAAAGTTATGCTATGCCCACGAAAACCATGGAGGTGTTGCAACTCCAGGACAACAAAATGTTCATGGACTCAATTCTTACCACTCATGAGCGAGTAATTCAGATAAGTGGTTTGAGCGCTACATATGCAGAGATTTTTCTTGGAAATAATCCACAGCAGTCTTCCTGTAGGTGTCAGATTGTCAGTGAAGGAGCACACTGAAGAAGACTTCAAAGGAAGGTTCAAAGCTCGGCCAGAACAGGAAGAACTGTTGTCCAAGCTGAACTAGCTCATTGCAAATCTTTTCACAACAGCACTGGTGATACTGAGTGTCAAGGGGAAGAGTTTCTTGGCTGGTCAAAGTTAAGCAGGAGATTCATACTCATCCCCACATCCTAGAATGACCCCTCTCTTTTGTGAAGGAATACCTGCTAAATGTCACACTTTCTTTTGAAACAGTCCTAGGTATCCTCCATCTGATTAAAAATGTGCTGATGAAAAAAAAAAAAAAAAAACGGTGGGGAAGGGAAGTATACTGGACTATGGTTATGGCACATGGGTGATTTGGTGATAGGAAGCCCATGGGGATAACAATTGAGATGGAAAAAGGCACAAAGTGATGTAAAAGTAAACTTATATTATTTTTTTAAAAAAGTTGGAAAGTGAGAGGTGAGTACTTATGATAGAAAAGTCATGGGCATAAAATAATGGAATGTATGTGGAGTGAAAAGAGGATAGAATCCTGGTCAGTAACAGAACACAAGGGTAGAGGAAGTGCTCAAATGAACAAGACTAATAAATGAAAGTCCAAGAGAGGATATGAATTCATGTTTCAAAGGGGAAAAAAGATCAATGGTATTGAAGAGGGAAATCAAGAGAACTGACTGTTGGATCTTGTTGCTAGATCATTGGGGAACTGTAGCAAAACAAATTTAAACAGAGTAAGGGAGATGGAGTTCTGGTTGCAGGTGGTCTAGAATAATGAATGAAGAAGTAGGTAGTAAAAGTTAAAGATTTGAAAGAAACTAGACACCAAAAGATAGTAAAGGGGGCCAGAGTTGGGCGAGGAGGTATTTTTTTAAAAAAGATTTATTTATTTATGCATGCAAGAACTGGGGTACAGGCCAGAGGTGCAGGGGCTGTGAGAGTATTCACCAGAGACAGAGTGGGGAGCAGAACAGGCAGATCAACAAGGTACATTGCTGAGGGGAGCAGTAGGCAGGTCAGGAGAGTTCTGCCTCGCCATGTGGATCACCTCACAAGCCAGGGATCCAACTTGCACTGAAGCAGGTGCAGCTAGCTTGCAGTGCTGTGCTCTAACCCATTGTGCCACCAGGGAGGGCCGAAAGGTTTTTAAGATAGCAGAGACTTTTTTTTTTTTTAAGCATGTTTATATGCTGCCTGATAGAAGTCTGAAGAGAACAAGGCTGAATGGTACAGAAATGAAAGAATAAGGGATGCAGAGATTGAGAACACAGGAGTCTTGGGATCTCTTGAGAAGAGGGACAGCCCTTCCTCTGAGCAAGAGGAGTTATGTACCATATACGGATAAAGGGAAGTGACAGTGGGAGGTTAGGGAAACAGTGTAAACTGGAAAAATGAGCAATTATTGTGAGGGAGTGAATAATAGCCTTTGTGAATTCAGGGGATGAGTCCATGTGGTGGTAGGTCATGAGTTTCTAAAGCTCTCATCCCAGGGTTCTGTGAGTTTCTTTGGTCTGACTCAATAGACAAAGTAACAGGGTAAAGTAAATGAGTGGTAGTAATCTATCTGTTCCAAGCTTGGAGGTTTGCCAAGCAGGTATGACTGACGGCTGGGGTCAAGGAAGTTTGTGGTGCTGGGGAGGATGGCTTTGATGAGCTACCCTGAGATCTGGAAAGGAGTGCAGTGTGGTGGGTGTATGTTGTCATAAGAGTAGGTGGACCAGGTCTTCGTAATCTTGAAAAAACAGAAGGAATAAAGGAGCTCAGATACGAGATACTGAGAATGAAACATGGGAGTGTAGGATCAGAGTTCTGGAATGTGCAACAGCCAGATGTATAGCCCTGGATGCAAAGGCCCAACACTGAGGAGAGGCAAAAAGCTGTTCAGTGGGTTTTCTTTGGGAATACAAAGTCATCTGGGATGCCAGTGGACATGAGATAGAGAGGAAAGAGGAATCCCCAAAACTGGAAAAACTGGGACACAGAATACATGTGGTCACAAAGAATGACAGAAGTTAAAATGGCTGGGTGTCATACATCTTGGTGAGGGGTACACCACACATTTTTGTATGACACAGGTAGTATTAATGGAAGGACACTGAGGTGGTGGCTTCTTATATGTGTAAAGTGGGATTAATGTCCACTCTTTCATGCATGGGGAAAGTGTCCTGGGGGGTGTCAAGTGTTACTGAAGTCCAGGAAGGGGAAGCAGCATCTAGAGAAGAGATTAGGTTGTAGCGGAGTTTATAGGGAGAGAGTTCCAAGGCAGCTATAGGAAGAATTAGGAGTGAGAGGAACTATGTGTCAGGGTGGGGAGGGGAGATTAGGCGAGAACAATAGGAGTGTGGGAACCAGAGTACAAGGGACAAGGCATTTGGGGCAACAGTGGAAGTGGTCAGGCACAGACCTGTGGTATAAGGCCCTAAGCACAATATTGTTGCCAAAGTATTTCTGGCCCCTTGGCAGTGATATTTTTCATTGAAAATCCTACTAGTGGCCCCACCCCTTTTTTTATAATATCATGTAGCAGGGTAACAAAGTTCTACTGTTTTGACTCCCAGAGTACCAGTAACGTAATCTTGCAAATGAAAGAATTGCCCTTCTTGATTGATTCAACTAAAAGAAAAACTGATTTCTCACATTTGTGTAGGTGGGACCACAACCCTGTAACTTCTTAAGCTGAGGAGTTTTGAGAAGCAATAGTTTCCTTCTCATGTTTCCATACATTAGCCACTGATTTATACTGGACAGCACAGGTGATGTGGCTATACAAATAATAAGGTTGAGTTGCATATATCTGACAATTATTAAGACATAAAGTAACAAAATTTTACTGGAGCAATTTTACATCAGCAATTTTGCTTGAGACCAATCCTTGAAGTAACAAAAGTGACATCAAATGGAGTAAACTAGAACAATGAGGCTAAACTATTAATTAATTTTGATCATCCCATGTCCGCCCCTATTTCACATTGCCATTGTAAGCATACTTTATATCATTTATTAGAATACATTTTTAAAGCGTAACAATCTGTTTCAATTACACTTAAATGTCTGTTGATAGGTTTAATATTTATACTTTTTTAATCAATAGAAAAACATTTTGATTATACCTTTGGAAACATATTTGTTGAGCTTAACAGCTGAAATCACGTGACTTTCTAATAAACTCGTTTGAAAAAGTGCTTTACCTTGCAGAATTATAAACCAGGAAGTACTATGGCATTGTTATTGCAAAGCATTGTGATTTATCCAGTAAAACACACACTAACGTACTTCATGGGTTTCTTATATTAACTGCATCCTCTCTCACCCTTATAAAGAAATGATCCCTGCTTTGCTCTTGAATCTCAAGGCTACTAGATTATCTACTATGTACCAGTCAATCACTGGTGGCCCCCAATTTTGACACTGTGGACACTGACCTCACAATCATCCTCTGCCATCTTCCCCACTTCTCCATACTTAGAAAGATGCTCACCTGCTCTTCTGGCCTTTAGGAAGGGTATTGATAAAGAAGGACACATTCTTTATCATTCCATATTTTGAGTTGGCCTTTCTACTGGAAGTGCCTAAAGACATACTTTTGGCAATCTGAATCCCAAGATTCATGTTGTCATCAGATGGGACAAGCCATGGTAGAGTATGGCCCTAATCAATTATGGTGGGAATTGGAATTACTACGAACCATTCCCTACCAAATCTTAGGCAACTGAATTTTAAGTTCTCCAGGAACTCTACCAGCAGGAGTACAAGGCAAAAGACTATCAAATAAATATGAGTATCATGTGCTAAACACTAGACAGCTTATCTTGGACCTATGCTTCACCATCAGCAGGAGTTAGCTCATTTTGTGATGAAGGAAGTCTCTAAGAGCCTATCTCAAGGAGTGTAGAACACTGGTATTACCTCACTCGTTTGCACAGGATCCCTCAGGGCTTCACAGCCAAACCAATTAAAGCCATGTCAAATCCTGAGGACTATTTTCGTTGCCACTTTGATGTTTTAAATGATCAAAGCAAATTCAACAGCTGAGTGTCACACTGGCAGCTTTTCAATTTACACTCCTGTTTAATTTCATTATTTTAAGTCAATAAGTAGCTTATTTTTTAAATTGAGAAACCTTTAATAAAGTCGGTAATATGAACACCATTAACAATCCTATAACAATTTCCATATACATTTTTTTACCTTCTGATATCATTTGGTGACTTAATGGTTCTAAATTTTGCTCAATTGTTTAGACTGTTTCATTTACTACTTTTTCATTAGACTCTTCAAGGATTTAAGAACTGTAAGTTTCCCAGTGTAGTATTACCTAAGCCACTGATAAATTATTTCCTAAGATGCTGATAATCTACATTTAAAAATTTTTCCCAGAACCCCAAAGTTTTAGATTTGCAGTATCTTGAATTTTAGGGCTTAGAGTAGATTCAAAAATTTTAAGGGACTCTTGATCAGATGTCTTCATATTCCATTTGCAACTAAACAAAAACTAAATTCCCTGTATTTGGTCCACTTGGACCAAAAATGTTGGCTCAGGAGGGCCATTTTGCCAGTAAATATAGGTTACTAGTGCTAAAACATAACATTAGGACATTGTGCATTTCACTTCAAATGCAGCATTTGAAACCAGCCACCCTGTCAGTGTTGAAGACTGACAGTTGTAATAAAGGAGCCCTTTGAAAGTTGGAGTCTGCAGCCTTTCTGGGGCACCAGGTAGAACCTCCTAAAGACAGCAGAGCCTCTTCTGTCTCTCACTTGGATGGAAGCAGGCAATCTGATTCCCCAGCACCCACTCCCAGCGGGTCTGCACTTCTATTCCAGAGTAGGCGACCACAGAGGATTTATTTCAGGATATTTGTGGGGAGCAATTTAGGGAAAAATATAATGAATTTTCTTTCAGCAGCACCAGCCTAGGCCCAGCCTGTAAGTTTAGGAATGTTTATTGACAAATGACAGGCTGGGAGCTAGTTAGAGAGGTGCACACCAATGGCGGCTCACTGACTGAGAAGGCGAGCCAGCTTTAAGCCCTCTGGATTGTCTAGGAAAGGTAATGGTAGGAGGTGTTTCCACATAGTTGTCACTGTGTCTCATGACAGCCACATACCCATGTCCTGAAGATGAGACAAAGATGTCAGCACATGAAGAGATGGCAGCTATTTTAGAAATCTACATGTACGCTTTAGCCATTAGTATTGAACTCACATGTTAATATGTAATTGGCAGCTTCTCAGTCTATCTCTAAATAAAAATATATCCTGCGTTACCAACAGAAATTCCAACGATCATAAAATAGCTTAAATATTTCTCTACTCGGCTCAGAGTTCTGGTGGTGAGACAAAGTGCAGCTCTTCCTTCCTTCTCTCAGTCTCACTGGCTCATGGTCTTTATCAAAATGTAGGCACCGCAGTGCACGGAGGCGGACATAAAGGCCATGTGCCCACATTTTCTGATAAGGTAGGAATGTACTTTCCAAATCTTCTGAACATGGCTTTTCTCATCTGTCGCCACTATATTTCTTCACCTTGTTTGCCTGGGGGGGAAATGCTTTTCCCAAGGGCTTTACTTAATGGTTGATGTCTCACTGGCTGTTGGGTGAGTCTTGCTCATCTCAGGAGAATGTGAAAGCACAGAGCAAAGGCATATGAACTGTTGCCTTGCTCCCTCATCTCAGGGCCCTCCGAAAGCGACTCATCTGAATGAATTTATCTCTGTCATAAACTCTGGCTTTAAAGGAAAAGATTTCAAAATGGTAAGGCTTATCAGGGAACAGGGAAAAAGAAATATGTATGTGCTATAGGTGGCAGCTCCCAGTTTCTCAAAGGATGACTTTAATTCATTCCCCACCCAGCCAGCTCTAGCTTTTGTTGTAAAGTCAGCCCAGATACTGCTAATCCTCAGACGTCTGGAAAGAGTTTTAGCCAGAGTTGAGTTTGAGAAGAGGCACACATGGGACTAAAAACAGGTCCTATTTTCCTGGTTTCTCAAACAAGATAGTTATTTTACTAAGTTGTACAGTGTCGATACCTTGATAGATTTTGCTTTGAGAAGGGTTCCTTAGAAGCCCTTTTTTCAGGGAGCACCAAAATCTGCCAGCAGGTTATATAAGTTTCCCTTCCTCTTTTCAGCTGAAAAGGAACCAGAAGTTCTGAATAACTAGAATAAAATCAGATTGGTTTTATTGCTTCTGCTTGCATACAGAAAGGAGAATAAAAGGTCTGAGAGTCTGGAGTGGGTGGTAGATGGGTGCCTCAAATCTGTTCTTCAGCAATGGGAGGAGAGAAAGAAAATAAGGCATCCACTAGCTAAAATGACCAAGTAGTAGTGATGGCCACCCATCTGGGGGTCTTTCCTCATCTGCTGAGGCTTCACCCCTATCCTCTCCTATACGGCTGGTCCCGGCCTAGCATAGGAGAGTGAAGCTGAGTTAGAGGTGTTCCCTGCCAATAGCGCAGCAATTTGAACACATTCAGTGTGGAGTAGAGTTCTGCCTATGTGTGAGTCTTCTCTTTTACGATCTCATCCCAGCCATGGCCTGATACTGGAAAGAAAACAGATCACATCACTATTACACACCTGAATAAGGAGTTAACACTCTCCACTGAGGTAACCTTCAGTTCCGCCCCACTCTGCCCAGCAACTAAGTGTACAAATCAGAGGTCAGGTTATGGCATTTGGAGGCTCAAATTAGTAAGAGCAGAAAAGTCTTGGGTTATGCCAGCCTCCGAGATTGTTCTTGAGTACAAATTCTGATTTTCTATGCTGGTGTATGGCACTATCTCGGACAGGTTTATGAGGAATTGGGGGAAGAGCATATGTTGAACACACCCACTTGGATATCAAAGTATGTTAGTTTGCATTTCCAAATCTGCTTCTATTCTAGATAGTACACCTTTACAAAGCTTGTCAGAAAACTGGTCAAAAGAACCCATGCTTTAAAGAGCATTAGAAAGCATGTAGTAAACAAAAGGTCTTTAAACTTCAATAGTAACAGTTTCTAACACAGGCAAAGGTTTTCTCTTTTTTTTCAGGAGACGTCATAGCCAATACTCATCAGTAATAGATAATGGTCTGAGAGTCTGGAGTGGGTGGTAGATGGGTGCCACAAATCTGTTCTTCAGCAATGGGAGGAGAGAAAGAAAAGAAGGCACCCACTGGCTAAAATGACCAAGTAGTAGTGATGGACACCCATCTGGGGGTCTTTCCTCATCTGCTGAGGCTTCACCCCTATCCTCTCCTATAATGTGGGAATAGTACAACTCACATGAGCCCTAAATCTCAATGAAGGCAAGCCCTGCATCGTCTACCTTTGCCTGACCTTCTGCCTGCTCTATAGACAACTAAATTCCATCTCTGGGTGCTTCCCTTGACCTTGCTTCTGACAAATGACTAATTAATAATTGGTCAAAAGGCTGAAGAAAGAAGAGGTCAAAATAAGCCCACTTGGATAACTTGCGTCTGGAATAACAACAAGTTGGCCCTGTGAGTTTCCAGATGAATCATGACTTGCTGTCAAACACCAGCAGGTGAACTAATGTCATTCTATTTGCCTCCCACTTCTTCCATCCAGAATCACTGATCTCCTCTGGGGCTGGTAAAAACAGCTGGTTGAGGTCTCTAGTCTCTGACCATTCTTAGGGATGGTCATTTTATTTCTAAGAGTAACTCCTTCTGGCGTGACCCAAGTGTTTTCAGCCAATTCCCCACAAAGAAGACCAGGGGAAACTGTTTGGGTGGGACTTCTGATAGGGGACAGCAGGACCTTGGAATCTGTGGATGAGGTGGCTGGGTGGTCCATAATGGGGAAGGGAGGACTAAATAAGATTAGGCTCTGAGGTCTTCCAGGCCTTGACCTGTGGAATGGCTTAGAAGCCCCTGATGGTCGTTCTAATTTGGAAGAAAATAGGTTGTCCTCGAATGGCTCTGTCTCTGATGTGCGCTTTCTGCATTGCACTGCTGCATCCTGGGTGGACAACACGTTAGCCAGGCCTGGGTCTGGAGCAAGGATGGGCCCCTCGCACATGTGGCATGCAGAGGCATCCACTGGCAAGGACTCGGCTCCCGTGTCTTGCTTTGGTTTCTCTTCCTTACGGCCGTCTGAGGAACAGAGAGAATCGTCTTTAGCATGCTTCCGAGCAGGGCCACCAGTAGAGCTGGGCTCCTCTTGGCTCCTCTCTGGAGGCTGAGCACCACTTTCCCCCGAGCTCTGAGAGGGCAGAGGCTGTGGGATCTGTGTGTATTGAATCTTGGGGGGGATGACGGGGACTGCCCGAGCCTGGCACATTTTGACCATAAAGGAGGTTCTCACAGCTGACACGCTCACAGGAGCTGAGTTACGGCGGCCTGTCAGGGCGTGAGCAAGAATGTCCAGGTCCTGAGTGTCCTGGGAGTAAGCCCTCCAGGGGTCTACCTTACAGTGAGGTGAGGCCATCCACGTGACTTTTGAGTCTCCTGGCTCGGAGTGCTGCGTTCCAGGTGAACCAAATGAGGCCATGTTCTCAAACCGAAAGAGGTCAGTAATGGGGATGGCAGAATCCAAGTTGAGGGAAGAAGGCCTATTTTTACCTTTTGGGGGCCCATACTCAATACTCTTCAGATGTAACTTCGGCAGATGCTCTCCAGGCAAGTTGCTGTCCTGTGTGCTAGGTAAACTCTCCTTGCTGCTCTCTGGTTGAGGCATACTACTTTGCTCGACCTGAGGGTTGCCGTGCCCCAGGTGTGTGCCTGATTCCTTACCCTCTGCTAGGTTGACAGGGCTAGTTTCTGCCGATTTGGGCTGCAAACTATCTGGTCCCTTCTGGATGGGAAGAGCTTCTGTCCCTTTCAGGCCAGAGAACTCCCTAAAGGACCTCAAGCCTTTCTCGTCACATCCAGTAATTTCCCTTCGGGGTGCCAGTGGCTGCAGAAGGTCAGAATTCCGCTCTGATTCAAGATTAGCACAGCTGCTGGAAGACGGGCCCTCAAGAGTCCACTGGTTGCTGACAGTGGTTTTGCTATCTAGGGAGTGGCTCTGGCGAAGGCTGGGCCTGTGGGAAAGCCTCTTCTCTAGTCGGTGACCCTGCAGGCTATGCATCTGGGCCTCTTGCACATCCTTCAGGGTGGGGGAGTGAAGGGGACTGGTCACCCACTGGGGCTCCTCCCAGGGTTCTACCATCTCCAGGCCATGCTGGGCAATGTCTGTCACAGTGTCATCTTCATCACAGTCGGAGGGCTCCTGGACTGAATGGGCCACATCTCCCTCTCCTTGTCGGGTGGTCTCTGCCACCCTTGTAGAGCTTGGAAAACCAGAGTCTTTTTCATCAGGAGCTGCATTCTTTGAACTTCCCTTTTCACTTGGTCCTGGAGAGGTGTCTTCTCCTGGGCAAAGGCTGGGGATCTCAGGGCTGCCTTTGGACTTAAGCTGATCGGTAGACGGGTCTGTCCTCAAATTCTTGGAAGCATCTTCTCTCTCCAGGCCGCCCCTGGCTGGCAGGACTGAGGGCGCTTCCTCCAGTGGTGTTGGAGGGGGAGGAGCAGGTGGGAGGAGAGGAGAGAGATTCCCTGGGTCCCCCACCTCCACGCTTGCGCGTGGAAAGTCCATCTCAAAGGGAATTATTTCCAGGGGAGCCAGGCTGCTAGGATCTGGGCGCCGGCCCTTGTCCGGTTCCCGTGTAGTGAGCCCACAGGTAGACGCCTGCTTTTCACCTTGGGTCACGGAAGCAGCCCCCTGTGCGCTCTGATTGGTAGGTTCCCTAGTGCGCTCCCCCTGGGGGGTGGAGCCTAGGGCTAGGGCGCAGGAGCAAGACGTGCTTCCGGGAGGCTCCGGGGAAACTGAGGGCTCAGGACTGGGCTCAAGGATTGTCTGCGCCGGATTGGTCTTCAGAGAAGGTGGTGGTAACGAGGCGAGCTCCTCCTCAGATTCAATGATTTTTAGCTCCTGTTGAATCTCGGGCCAGATCAGGGCGTTAGCTAGATCATCTTCATCCTGAAAAAAATGAAGAAACTGATTAGATTAGTACCAAGGACTTTTCGTGCTCACATCTGCCCTGCTTCTCAGTAATAATAAGAAACTGGAGCTGTGCAAGGCAGCACTACCCCAGCAATGAGGAATTCAGCATTTATAATGGGTGCGTAGTCGGTGTTTAACCATGTGGCATAACATACTTGAACTGTTTTCTTGTTTAATTTTCCCAACAACTCTAAGAGAGAAATACTATAATTAGCTTCCATTTTTAGAAGTGAGGAGACCTATGTTCAAACAGATTTAAATTTTTACCCAAGGCAATAGACCAGGCTTAAACTCCATCTCTGTCTACACCAGGATTTAAGTATTTAATCCCTGTGCGCTGTTGCCTCATAAAACAACCCCCGTGGTGTCACTTAACCTCATCTTTATGGGTGGCACACGAGAATGAGAGACTCCCAAAAGGCATGAAGACGTTGCCTTGCCATCTGCTTTCTGAATAAACAAACACAGCATTTTCTTCTTATTACTAAAGGAGAAAATATGCAACATGAGAAAGTGGTGTGCAGGCTTTTCTGAGAAATGTGACCTGCTGTCAACTTAGCGTCACTTCTCACCAGCCTCTGAGATGCCTGGGACAGTGACGCTCTTGCGCGCACAGCGACCCAGTGCTCACCAGAGTGTACAAAGTAAGTGTTGTTTTTTCTTTTCTCTTCTCTTCTTTCTCTCCACACCTACTCACTCCTTTTTGTTACATATGGAACAAATGCATGAGTCTGATAACTTACATTTTTTTATTTTCACTTTTTTTTAATGAATTGCACAAGACAGTGGTTCTCTTAATGTCTTGGATGGGATAATTAAAAATTAATTTTCTCCTTGTTTACTTTTTTACAACAAACTTTCTAAAATTTCTTTATTATCCCCCCCATTACTGTGTCCCTTGTCGGTTTCCCTCTTATCCCCCTCTTAAACTTTGAGGCCTCCTTGTGTTTGTTGATGCCTCCTAGTTGTTGAAAGTATTTCACATTATCAAATTGTCTGCCATGTAAATGTCTAGTGTTTATATGGTTCTGATTTGCTTTATTACACAAAATTCTCCACTTTTCATCCAACTTGTTGAAAATAGCTGCATTTCATTTTTTCTTACGGCTGAATAGTATTCTGTAATGTGGAAATACTCTATTCTCTTGATCTGGTTATGGGCTGGTAGATATTTAAGCTGCTTCTGTGTGTTACTTACTGCAAATAATGCTACTGTGAACACTGTGGAACATAGATTTTTTTTTTTTGTGGTGATTTACTGTGATCATTTCATGTGGTTTAGATAGATGCCCAGAGTGATATTGCTGGGTCATGCAGAATTTTCATTTTTACTTTTTTTTTTAATAAAGATTTATTTATTTATGCATACAGAACTGGGATACAGGCCAGAGGTGCAGGGGCGGTAAAAGGATACACCACAGACAGAGTGGGGAGCAGAATTGGCAGATCAATGAAGTCGTCTGGCAGATCAACGAAGTCTCGCCCACTGCTGAGGGGAGCAGTGGGCGCGACAGGATAGTTCTGCTGTGCCTTGTGGGTCACCTCCCTGGCCAGAGATCGTACTGAAGCAGTAGCATCACAGTGCTGTGCTTTCACTCTGGTGCGCCACCAGACAGGGCCCCATTTTCACTTTTTAAGGTAAATCTAGATTGCTTTCCATAATGGCTACTTACAGCAGTTTACATCTGTACTAACAGAGTTCTTTTTTTTTATCTACAGGACTTGTTGTTGGAGATTTTTTGTTGTCATTGGAAATCTTTTTAATATGTCCACTGGCTTTTTTAAAGTACTGTTTCATTGGTTGTGAAATGCAATCTCATTGTAGCTTTACTCTACAATTCTCTTACTGGAAGTCATAATGCAAAAGTCTTCTCAGGACCTCCCCCCTTATTCAGTGTTCCTGAGGACACTGTGGCACCCATGCACTGCTCTAACTCCCAAAAGTTGGGTCTTCTGTGCATATTCTGGAAACCGAGGCCTTGGAAGCTAGCCAAAAGACAGAAAGCTTCATCTTCCCATTTGGCATACTCCTTCAGGTCACAGAGCTGCCTCACAAGTGTTAGACACCTCTCTGGATGTTCCTAGAAAACTTCCTCACACCTTCATCCCATGAAAATACATCTCATAAGATCCTGAACAGTTAATTCCACCCATTAAAAGTGGAAGAGGGGGAAGTAAACTCTCGCACCATATTTTAACTCCTCTAGAAGCCACAAGAGGAAAGATGGGATCCTTGGATAGCTTTCAGAAAATTATACAAACAAGCATAGACAACTGTGTATCTAGGATGTTAGGAGGAGACCTGGATTTCATAAATGGTCATCCTATTTGGGGGTAGGCTATAATATGTATGTTTTGGGCTGCTGCCAGGATTGAATGTCATTATATTCCAAGGACATATCACTTCAGGATAGAAATATTTAGAGTTGAATCTGTCTCCGGACTCTGAGCTAGATAGCTCCTTCCTATCACTAGCACCTCTGGAAATTCATTGTAAGATAAATCCCAAATTTGGTTAAAAGGTTGTCTCATAACATTTCTAAAGCAGACACTGGTTCTTTAAAAAGCAAAAATAATCTGTATGAAGAAGTACAAAGAGCTCTGGGGAACAAAGGGCTTTACTGGTTGGGCTGGGTCATGAGTCCGTCTTACCATCTCATGGAAAAATCCTGCTTCAGTTTTGGCCCTGGGGCTCTCCTGTGGAGCAGGGGATTCCTTCTGGTCAACCTCTCCTCCTTCCTTCACTGCCTTATCTGGGCTCAGCCTCTTTTCGAATTCATTTGAATGTTGAGAGTCCATGAGGATTTCTGAGGTTTTCTTCTCCAGTTGGGTATCTGGCTCCAAAGGAAGGCCTTTGCTGCATTCCACTGTCCTCACTGCTTCAGACACTGGTTTGGCATCTTCCGGAGTCACTTTCTTAGGCACAGATGCTGCAATGGGGAGGAGAGTTATAAGTTTAAGGAGGCTCCACTTCAAGAGAGGCCCTTCCCAGCACAGTCACTATGCTGAACAGTCCTGCTTCACAAAAGGGAGGGAAACCTCCCAATCCATGGCCCCTTCATATCCTTTGTTATTTGCCCCTAGTAATCTTAGCCATGCCCTGTCCACAGATCCCAGAGTCATAAACTGTCAGAGATTAGAGAGACCTCGAAAATCATCCTATTCAGAGTTTCTCGAATGGGGTACATATTACTACTTCCCTTCACTTAAGACATATGACTCTGTCTAGAGACATTTTGGCATCACAGCTGGGTGGGGGTGGGGGTGAAGATGGCTGCTGGCATGCTGTAGGGAGAAGCCAGAGGTACTGCTACATATCTAACAAAGCATTGTGTAACGCCCAACAGCAGAGAATTACCCAGCCCAAAATGTCAATAATGCCAAGATTGAGAAAACCTACTTTAATCCAATCTTTTTGCTTTACAGAGAAATAAATAAATTCAAACACTGAAAAGACACACTTACTGCCTCCGGTTATTGAAATTTGTTATTTACACCAACCTACAAAGATGTATTTTGATTCTGATTGACGGCTTCCTGTATGAATCTTCCCAGAGGTTATCTACATGTTAATTTGGGTTTGTCTAAAGTGATTAACCTCTAATATTAAACATCTACCATGGCAGGGGAGAGGGAGGCCAACCTCAAGTTTGCCCTCTCCCATTTTGTGCAAAGAAGGCTGTTTTCATTGTATTGCATTGTATAAGGCTGTTTTCACAGTGTAGAATAAAGACTTAGGACCTAAGACAGTGATTACATAGCAGATTGGAATTAATTATAATGGCATTAATAAAACCTGAGTTCAAATCCTAGTTTCTTAATCAATCTTATAGTTGTGAAACAATAGTATTGATATGTAATAATACAGAAGTGCATGAGGACATGGTAGACAGTGGAGCAGAGCAGTATGGTGCCTGGCATACCACACAAGCTCAGAAAGTCTCTAGGAAAGAGCGCTGCTCACTAGCTCTGCTGGTGCCTGAGCGAGAATTGTCTCACCATGACCCTGACCTTCAAACTCTGTCAGGCTCAGAGGTGTCTCAACTAATAACTCATAGAGTTGATTAACTTCCTTTGCCCATTATTTAGCAGGCTAATTGTTTGAAATTTGTTACATATGTAGAGATTATTCAAAATACGTAGAATATACAGGTTCAAAAGTTAAAAGTATATAAAAGCTCAGGAAAGTTTTCTTGCATCCCAGTTACTTCTACTCTGTTCCACACTCCTGCTGTCCCTAACAGCTTCTAATTTCTAGTATATCCTGCCACTGCTAATTTTTGCATGCATAAGCGGATAATTATATGTATTCCTTTTGTCACCTTTATTTATTTTTTTTTAAGTTTTATTTATTTATGCATACAGAACTGGGGTATAGGCCAGAGGTGCAGAGGATTCACCAGAGACAGAGTAGGGAGCAGAGCAGGCAGATTGACTGAAATACACTGCTGAGGGGAACAGCTGAAGAGACAAGAGAGTTTTGCCACACCATGTGCTTCCAGGGCCAGGGATCGAACTTGCACTGAAGTGGCTGCACTAGCTTGCAGTGCTACTGCTTTAACCCATTGTGTTACCTTTATTACATAAAAGATAGCATAGGATTATACTGTTCCATATATACTATTCTGTGTATACTGTGCATTTCTTTACTCAACAACTTATCTTGAAATCTATGCCAAATTAAAGAAAATTAATATTCTTTAAAGAATATTAAAGAAATTAATATTCTTTAGTGTGTGCCCTAGTTTGAGTTTCTCACAAAGTAGAGCTGAACCAAGGTTCTAGAAGCAGATGTCTTATATGGAAGGTGGTTTCAGGATTCAGGTGAAGAGAATAGATAGTGATGGAGGAAAATTCAATAAAGAATATTTATTGAGCTGGTTACAGAGTGAAACACCATAACTAAATCCCTGGTGAGCCTCTGAAGAACCATGAGGAACATGTTCTTCCAGAAAGTGGGAGGCTGGGACCCTAATCAATGATCCCCATCTCCTAAAAGTAGGGGGCTGGTCCAGTAAATTTCTATACTCTCGGACTATCCTGAGCAAGGACTCTATGAGATCCTTTTTTCAGAAAAGCCCTGAGACAGAAAATCAGAAACCTTACAAGGCAGACACTTGAGCTAGACGCTTTCTGTGCATACAGAAACTGTCCCCACTATCTCCCCCAGAAATGCACTAAAGTTTAAGGAAGTATGGAGTTTAAGGAAATACTGAGTTAAAAGGCACACAGAGCTATGGCTGCCAGACACTAAATTGTGTGGATATATCCTAGGGATTCAGTCAGTCTCCTAAAGATGTACATTGGGGTTTCCAGTCTTTTGCTAGTACAAATAATCTCATGATATATACATACACATTGGACTTAGGCAGCTGTTTATTTAGGATAAACAGGCCCATCCTCAAGTGGCAGTTACTTGGCTCCACCCCTACCCCCGCCCTCTTTCTATGGGCAGCAATGTGGCTTTGGAGGTGTTTGATCATGCAGAGGAACAACCCTCTGGGGAGGCTGAAAGAACCTGTGACCCCCGAGCACCCCCAGAGCACAGTGACCTACCTATGGATGGCTACCTTAGAGAGAAATCAACTTGTTTTTTTGATTTTTTGTGTTTTTTGTTCTCTACATTACAGTACCTTGGTCTATACCTTAACTAGTAGAAACCTTGGTTTATGAGATAAGCTTGCTTCTGGTTATAAAAATAACAGGGCAAAACAAATTTTTGCAGGAAGATTCCTATTTCAGTAGTTTGTCAGCTATCCTTTCCTTTAAGTTTAGGTTTCTCTACTTTTATTTTATGTGATTCATGGTTTACTTTTGAACCCAGAACCCATCCCCACTCTGGAAATTGCTCAGAGTCAGATTTAGCCTGTCTTAGAAGCCTATTACCCTGGTGCAATGCTTGGTCCAAGGCTGAACACGTGACTGAAGGAGGTCCAATCAGCGACCTCACTGCATTTGAGAAAGAGTATCTTTGAGGAAGAGATGATTTTTCTCACCCTTGGGGTGCTAGCCCTTCTCTTTGTAGATGGGA